>NC_141539.1:114966250-115272500 GCF_021556685.1 Rattus norvegicus | reverse complement strand
AAGGCCTATACCTAAACACAGTAAAAGCAATATTCAGTAAACCAGTAGCCAACAACAAACTAAATGGAGAGAAACTTGAAGCAATCCCACTAAAATCAGGGACTAGACAGGACTTCCCACTCTCTCCCTACTTATTCAATATAGTACTACTTATTCAATATAGTTCTAGCCAGAGTAATCAGACAACAAAAGGAGGTCAAAGGGATACAAATTGAAAAGGAAGAAGTCAAAATATCACTATTTGTAGATGATAAGATAGTGTACTTAAGTGATCACAAAAGTTCCCCCAGAGAACTACAAAGCCTGATAAACAACTTCAGCAAAGTGGTTGGATATAAAATTAATTCCAACAAATCAGTAGCTTTCCTACTCAAATGATAAACAGGCTGAGAAGGAATTAGAGAAATGACACCCTTAATGATAGTCACAAATAACTTAAAATACCTTGGTATGACTGTAACCAAGCAAGTGAAAGATCTGTATGACAAGAAGTTCCTGTATTTGAAGAAATAAATTGAAGAAGATCTCAGAAGATGGAAAGCCCTCCCACGTTCATGGATTGACAGGATTAATATAGTAAAGATGGCCATTTTGCCAAAAGTAATTTAAAGAATCAATGCAATCCTCATCAAAATTCCAACTCAATTCTTCATAGAGTTAGAAAGAGCAATTTGCAAATTCTTTGAAAATAAAAAAAAACAGAATAGCAAAAACTATCTTCAACAATAAAAGAACTTCTGGGGGAATCACCATCCCTGACCTCATGCAGTATTACAGAGCAATAGTGATAAAAACTGTATGATATTGGTACAGAGACAGGCAGATCGATCAGTGGAATAGAATTGAAGACCCAGAAATGAACCCACACACCTATGGTCACTTGATCTTTGACAAAGGAGCTAAAACCATCCAATGGAAAAAGATAGCATGTTCAACAAATGGTGCTGGTTCAACTGGAGGAAATTGATCCCTTCTTAGCACCCTGTACAAAGCTCAAGTCCAAGTGGATCAAGGACCTCCAAATAAAACCAGATACACTCAAATTAATAGAAGAAAGATTTGGGGAAGAACATTGATCACATGAGTACTGGGAAAAATTTACTGAACAGAACATGAATTATTTGTGCTCTAAGGTCAAGATTCAACAAATGAGAGACCTTAAAAAATTGCAAAGTTTCTGTAAGGCAAAGGACACTGTCATTAGGACGAAACTGCAACCAATAGATTGGGAAAAGATCTTTACCAATCCTACATCCAATAGAGGACTAATATCCAATATATAAAAAGAACTCAAGAACTTAGACTCCAGATAATCAAATAACCCTATTAAAATGGGGTACAGAGCTAAACAAATAATTCTCAGCTGAGGAAAATTGATTGGCTGAGAGGTAACTAAAGAAATGTTTAACATTCTTAGTCATGGGCTAAAATCAAATCCAAACAACCCTGAGATTCTACCTCATACCAGTTAGAATGGCTAAGATCAAAAACTCAGGTGAGAGCAGATGCTGGCGAGGATGTGGAGAAAGAGGAACACTCCTCCATTGTTTGTGGGATTGCAAGCTGGTACAACCACTCTGGAAATCAGTCTTGGGGTTCCTCAGAAAATTGGACATAGTACTACCTGAGGACCCGGCTATACCACTCCTGGGCATATACCCAAAAGATGCTCCAACATACAACAAAGACACATGTTCTACTATGTTCATAGCAGCCTTATTTATAAGAGTCAGAATTTGGAAAGAACCCAGATGCCCTTCAACAGAGGAATGGATACAGGAAATGTGGTACATCTACACAATGGAGTACTACTCAGCTATCAAAAACAATGACTTCATGAAATTCATAGGCAAATGGATAGAACTAGAAAATATTCTGAGTTAATTAACCCAATTAAAAAAAAGAAACCTGCACATGGTGTGCACTTTCTGATAAGTAGATAATAGCCTAAAAGCTCAGATTACCCAAAATACAATCTATAGGAAGTTCAAGAAGGACAACCAAAGTGCTGATTTAGTCCTTCTTAAAAGGGGGAACAAAAATATTCGTAGGAGGAGATATGGAGACAAAAGTTTGGAGCAAGACTGAAGGAATGGCCATTCAAAGCCTGCCCCACCGGGAGACCCTGCCCATATACATACAGTCACCAAACCCAGACAAAATTGCTGATGCCGAGATGTGCATGCTGACAGGAGCCTGATATAGCTGTCTCCTGGGAGGTTCTCTCAGAGCGTAACAAATACATAGGTGAATGTTACCAGCCAGCTATTGAATTGAGAAAGGGATCCACACTGGGGGAGCTAGAGAGAAGACTGAAGGAGCTGAAGGGGCTTACAACCCCATAAGAACAACAATGTCAACCAACCAGAGGTCCCAGGGACTAAACCACCATCCAAAGAGTACACATGGATAGACCCTGGATCCAGACGCATAAGTTGCAGAGGATTGCCTTGTTGGGCATCAACAGGAAGAGAAGCCTTTGGTCCTGCCAAGGCTGGACACCCCCCCCCAGTGTAAAGGAATGTCAGGGGGGTATGTGGGAAGGGTGGGTGGTTGGGTGGGGGAACACCCACATAGAAGAAGGGGAAGTGGGGATAGGATAAGGGATTTATGAACAGGAAACCAGGAAAGGGGATAACATTTGAAATGTAAATAAAAAATATACATTAAAAATTAACAAAACAATACAACAATGAAAAAAAAGAATTGGAGATAGTTTTCAGGATATTTTCAACCAAATCATGGTACAATGTCATAGTTGGCAGAATTTGTAGTTGCTGCCAGAAGAATGTTTGGGGCTCGTGTTGCCTCCACCCATCTGCTCGCTCATAGGATTTGACTCCACGTCCTATCTCCTACAACACAGGCCAATAGGTGAAAACTTCTAATGCAGCTGTAAATTATGCTTATTTTGCATAATCGTGCCTAAATTTCAACAAGGAATGCATGGCTGCTACATTCCACTTGACAAATAATCAAATAGAATCACAAGGACAAATTAATGGGTCACATATTTGAAACAATTTCTGTTTAATGTGCAGGTGTGCATATTTGTGTGTTTGTGTGTTTGCATGTGTGTGCATGCATGTGTGAGTGTGTGTGTGTGTGTGTGTGTGTGTGTGTGAAAATTATAGGAAGCTGCAGAATGATGGGAGAATAAAACCAAGTTATGGCACATGAAAGTTAAAAATTAGAGTCTTATAACCAAAGTAGAGAAAAAAAATCAGTGTAAAGTTTTACACCATAACTGTAAAAAGTGACAGGAAAAACAGTTTAGAATTCTAGACTGGGAAGGAGTTGAATAAAGAGAATAGAATAAACATGGGCCACTGGTCTACATAGGTGTGTGACTTTATATGTTTTCATCACTGAAGATCAGAGCATAAACCAAGTGGCTATTTATTCCCCTGCAAAGCACAATCCTCAAGGCTCAGAGATTTGCCAATAAGTAACAAAAAATGTAAAGAAAGAAGGAATCTATAACTGAAGCTTAAAACTTGGGGAGAAATGAAGGCTGAGAGAAGAGAATAAAGGAAGTCCTTTCCACGTAGCTTCAGTGGATTCCTACCCCTGATGAAGCCTCCGTGCTCCAATTCTGAAGAAAGGCATCCACAAGATCAAACAATGGAGCAAGCCTTTCATTCTCATTGGTTCTCCACGCCTTAATGTCTGAGTTAATACTTAGAATGTAATTATTTCTCTCTGTGATTAAATATTTTTCCCTTCATAAAGCATTGATTTTCTTTTTGAAGGCTGAGTCACCCTCTGGGGTAAACCATTTTCACAGTATTCCATTCCCTTCTTTCAGCTTCACTTAAAAAATAAATAGAAGATTATAAATATGGCTGAAGTTTCTACTGAAGAAGAAAGGTTGGAAATTACAGCTTTTTTATGTTTAAGTGTTTTGAAAACTAAGGATAGACCACATTCCTAAATTCCATACTTACACCTAAGACTCTTTTGACCTTTGAAGTTTCTTTCTTTAAGAAAAAAAATCTAAGTATCATTCAATCAGGCAAATCATTGCTTAATAACATATTTCTAAGATTGTTACCATTAAATTATCTAAGAAAAATGAAGATTTTATGTACAAATGAAGACTCAAATCTCATTCTTCGTGACTGCTATAAATATGAATATCTGAAACCTGCTCCCAAATTGCATATTGCCAACAGAATGGCATTAAAAGGTTAAGTCTTTTTAATGATGACTAGTTGTGTGGGAATGGAGTCCTCATGAATGGACACTTACAAAAGAGATGACAGAGAGAGCCTTGGTTCCTTCCACCATGTTAAGAGGAAAAAAATGTCATCCATGATCTAGAAAGAAGTTATCAAATCTACAGGGTTTTGATTTTGCATTTTCTAACTACCCCTCCCCTAGAATTGTGAAAAATATACAGTATACTTGTATATGAACGTACTTAATAATGTCGTAGCTGTATCCCTCTCAAGGCTGGTGATAATGACAAGCGGAAGCTGAAGATCATTAGGTCTTTGTGTTAGGTGTTTTAACAATGGTTTTCCATATTTTATACTTGCTGAACTCTTATAAAACCGCTCTTACAAAGCTATCAGGTCTTCCCTTACCAACAAGTAAATGGACCATTTGAGAAGCTGAGTAAAATGAAGACAGTAAACACAATAAGGGAGGGACATGTCCACTTGATCTGCATGATGTCTGAATATCAACCAGCAGCTCACTAGCAATGCTGTCTTCTCCTCTTTGGGACTGAGGAGAAGGATAGTAAATTGGGAATATTGAAAGATTGGGTGTCATGCCCATGGAAAAACTATTTTATAATATCTTTAGCATTTCACAAAACCTTGGCTCAGGTCAACATCTGCACTGCCATGCTTCCTTTCTTAGCAACTTGAATATGCAAAAGCAACATCTTACAAATCAGATTATGTGCAACTCCAATTCAATCAGTGATCAGAAAGAGTGAATATATTAATCTGCTTGCAAGGAGTGAAGTGCCAGAACTTGGCTGATTTAGTGGTGTTAGCGATTTTTCCAATGTTTGCCTTTATGAAGTCACCTGGAATAATTCCTCTGGAGTAATGGTAGAAGTCAGAATTAAAATGTACTGAGCTACAGAACTCTGTGGAGGCTGCTAGCTAACCTTGTTGCCAAAACGAAATTAGCATTTCCCTGGATACCTCACACAAACTGATTTCGGATGTGAACTATTGATATAGTAGATTTATGTAGTCACATGAGAATGACTGCTTTAAATATAGCTGATATCAAATGCAGGGGCAAGGTCAACAATAAGCTGAAGTTTCTTTCAAGTTCATGTTTCAAAGTTCTTTTGAAAGCACAAGAATTCTACATGTAGTGCTATCTTCCTTTATATTCAGACCTTAAGCCTACATGAAATGCTGAGAGTTATTCTTTTGTAGAGGAGCCGATTTAGTCATTTTAATCATATACATGGGATCTAGAATGTAGCTCTGTGTTGCATAACCAAAATGTACAATGCCTTGGTTCTATCCTCAGCATAGACCTAATCAAAGTATAACTCAGTTGATTCAGGACTCGGCATATATCTTAGTTGTGAAGAATCCTAGTGAGATGTGTTCCTGTAGCTAGTAATCCTCCCACTGTGGTTCAAACTTCCACAGCCTAAAACAGTTGCTGCGATGCTGTAATACAGTGGTCCTCATGGGGTGGTGACCTCCAACAATTATTTTCATTGCTACTTCATAACTGTAATTTTGCAGTGCTTTTGAATTATAATCTAAATATTTTTGGAGATAGAGGTTTGCCAAAGGGGTTGCAACCCACATGTAGAGAACCAGAATTTGGAATGTAATATAGATTTGGATGTCAATAGAATAAAGCTCTTTCACTATTGACCCACCGGCCATGTGGGGGAAAGGAAGTCCACTTCGTACGCATCCAATACGGGAGAAGCAGTGGGGAAGTAGCTGGGGAAATATTGTTTTGTGTATCCATCAAAGACAGGAGTCAACAAGACAAATGTGTCAAATATTTTAAATTATATGAAATGTTTGTGATTGGAATTTTTTCACCACCGTTCTATTATATTATAAGTGAGCTCACTCTCTTTTGCTTATCAAATTAAACCAGGTGGGGCCTCAGGACTTGTCCATACTTTAGTGCAGTGGTAACTAAGTGCGACTCTGTTTAGCACTTAACTAACTATAAGCCAACCTAGTTTATTTGTCTAATCATAGCCAAGGCTTAGCCAATCACAGCAGCAGAGCTTCAGTCAACCCTAGCACTGACTACTTCAAATCATGTTACAATAAATAAAATACTAGACTCTTTCCTCAAAATCATTCTGATTAATTTTGAGCCAAAAGTTTGCTTCAAGAATATCCATTTTCCACTTAGTATTAATAGTCTAAATTGTTTAGCAAATTAAATTCCACATTAGAAGTATGACTTCAAATCTTTGTTTTGAAGGCCATGTAAAGAAGAAATTGTGAGGCGATTAGAAGTGAAAATACGGCTTCCAGGAGGAGGTTATTCTCTCATCAATACTGAAAGATGATAGTGTTTAATTGCTTTGAATGCGGGATCATAGATATATGCTAGGTATTGTCTATTCATTTTGAATACCTCTAGAACCAGTGGTTTAGAAAATCAAGCTTTGCAGCTTGCTGGACATTTTACATTTTTCCTCTTTTTTTTTTTCTTTTTTTAGTGGTGTGCGTGTGTGCATGTGTGCGTGTATGCGCATGCGCGCATTTATATGTATGTGCATGCATGTGGAAGAAAGTACAAATGCCTATGGGTGAACCTGTGGAGGTCAACCTAAGTGTCTTCCTCCATCACTAGCCACCTTAGTTTTTTTGAGGTATGTCCCACACTGAACTATGAGCTCCAATTCTTGGCAGCAAGTGCCAGGGATCTGCCTAGCAGTATTCGGTTTATAGGTGTAAGCCACCACACCTAGGTTTTAGGCACATGTACAGGGGATTGAACCTTAGATCTTCATGCTTTCCCTCTAAGCATTTTCCCATTTTGTTATTCTCCAGGCCCTGTGGTAAGCAGAGCAGAGAAATGGCACTGCCAATGGCAGGTAAATCACAGGGTTTATGCAATTGTGCAATGTCAAGAATCACGAAGCCACTGTGAGACATCAATGCTTTTTTTTCTTTAAGCCTTGGTCTCTTTGTACTAAGTATGCTTGTTAAATGCCCACAAGCAAAAGTTCTTGACAAACTAAATCACCCTCTTTAATTTCTTGGTCCCAAGGAAAATCTAACTTCTGTCTGGATTAGGCCATACCACGGTGCATGTAACTTTATTGTTATTTAAGAAATTCACGTCACATTTTGTGTGCACTCCTTGCACGGGTACTTCTCCAAAGGCAGACATCTGTAGCTCAGAGTATTGAATAGAATACACCCTTTGAAAGGAACAAGGTTTTAAAGAAGTTGAGTGTACTTTCTCTCTCCATAGTTGAGAAAGGGAATTTGTATAAGAGTTCAAATGGCTTTTTGGGGGCAACAGTAGTTTGACAAATATGTAGTCAACTTTTGAAAGATACAAAATAGTGTGTGTGCGTGTGTGTGTGTGTGTGTGTGTGTATGTGTGTGTGTGTGTGTGTGTATGTGTGTGTGTGTAGTGTGTCAATTTGTAATTCATTCCACATCCTTGGATTTTTCATGAGAGACTGAATCTTTCCTGAGACAAGCTCATAAGTGTAAAAACACTACATGTATATCTTGCTCAGTATTTTTTATTCTGTGGGAAGTAATGAATAAAAACAGATAATAAGCAGTTAGTCAATTTCATAACCACAAATCAAGGACATTTGTTAAACTACTACCCCATAAGGATTATCTTCCTAAAAGAAATACATATACAACAAAGTCTCTCAATGTCAGATAATATCATATTCTATTTGAATGGACAATATATATTTAATGGAGAGGAGGTGTGTTTATTGTTGCTTAAAGACTTGAAGTAGCATTGTATTCTGTCAACATCAAAAACTTATGTTCTTCACTTTTACCTCATAATTACTTTCTCATGATAGGACAGTCCTTCATACATGCCTACACATGAAGACTCTAAAATGTTGGCAATAACTTCAGAAATCATTCATTTGTTCCTTCAGCCCATAGATGAACACACTAGAAATTTGAAAAATGATACTCAAGGTCATATTATAGGTTAAAGGCAGAGTTGGATAAAGACTTAGGAATACTTGCTTCTAGGTCAGCAATCTTCCCATTACATCATACTATGCCTATTTGAAACCAGACAGATGAAAACAAATGCTTTGAATAAATTTTAAATCAGTGATGCAAATATAGACATATGTTTGAGATTAAAATAAGAGGAGAGACAAAAGGAGCAGAGTTAACAGAGTTAATTAAAACTGGGGAGACTTTATGACAATTTCGCGAGACAATATCCCTATGAACTAGTCTGTCTATCTCAATAATTTCAGGAAAGACACCAATTATAAGATAGAGCCCATGTCCCTACTGGCCTTTTTCATAATCAGAGTGGTGATTGTGCTGGCTAGTTTTATGTCAACTTGATACAAGCTAGAGTCACTGAAGAGGAGAAAGCCTTAATTGAGAAAAGTGCCTCAATAAGATTGGGCTTAAGCAGGCCTTTGGGGCATTTTCTTAATTGGTGATTGATGTGAGAGGGCTCAGCTCATTGGAAGTGGTACAGTCCCTGGGCTCATGATCTTGGGTTCTATAAGAATGCAGGCTGAGCAACCCACAAGGAACAAGCCAGCAAACAGTAATCTTCAACAGTCTCTGCATTAGTGCTTTCTTCCGGCTTTCTGTGACGCCTTCCTTGAAATTGAATGGACTGCAATGTGGAAGTAGAAGCCAAATAAACCATTTCCTCACTAATGTTGCTGTTTTGTCATGGTGATTTGTTGCAGCACCAGAAATGCTAAGACAGAAGTATTAAGGTGGTCTGGCATGCACTACCTAAAGACTATACATGGACTGACCCTGGACTCTGACCTCATAGGTAGCAATGAATATCCTAGTAAGAGCACCAGTGGAAGGGGAAGCCCTGGGTCCTGCTAAGACTGAACCCCCAGTGAACTAGACTATGGGGGGAGGGCGGCAATGGGGGGAGGGTTGGGAGGGGAACACCCATAAGGAAGGGGATGTTTGCCCGGAAACCGGGAAAGGGAATAACACTCGAAATGTATATAAGAAATACTCAAGTTAATAAAGATAAAAAATAAGGTGGTTTGACATCAATGCACCAAGAACAGACTCACTGATTCTCTTTTTTGTGTCCTTGCTACTTAGTACTTTGTTTGCCTCCATTTGAATAGGTGCTAATTGGAATACAAAGAGCTACAGAAGAATGCTAGTTGGTACATAGCTGCAGTGAATTATCCTGCTTGGAGAGGTATACCAGTCCAAATGTCCTTCTAAAATGGAAGACTTGGCCACTTTTAGAACCCAACAGCCACCAAATTCTTCAAGTTCTGATGGTGGGGCTGCACATGGGTATACTGGGGCTCAGTATTAATGCAGTGTCCAGAGAAAATTCTTCCAGAAGGTAAAGTCTATGTGAACCTCGAAGCAGGGACTATAGCAGAAGCACTAGACATATATCAATGGCTCACAGAGAAGGATCCCTGGAAGACAGTCTGTTTTTCATTCTCTCACTGGCTGCGCTTTCAAGTTCTCAGCCACAAAGGTTTCCTTCTTCGAGATCCTGAATGCTCTCAAATCAAGAAGTCCTGGACTTGAAGCAAGCTTGATAACTAAACCAGAAAGATGAACATCTAGCCTACATTCACCAGGAAAATGGCAATTGTTGGCGCACCTTGACCTTGGTTATAGGCATAACAGAATGGCCATAGAAGACTCTGTGAATGATTGAACAGTGTGATTTTCAGAGTCATCCACAGCTCACTTAATTTAGCCATGATACTTTCTTTTACAGACTGTATCGTAGAATAATTGTCATATCTGCTTGGGTTCTTTTCACCCTGAAACAGGGAAATTGTTTTGAGGGTGACTTGTTTTTTTATACAAAATGACCAAAGTAAAGATGGAAAGAAGAGTCTTGGAGTGTTAGAAAAGATAAAGCAGATAAAAATGATCTCATTTTCAATTGTCAGATTTGAGAATGCCCATTCTCTAAGGATAATCACACACATTTTTATTGCTCTGAAATAAGGCTCAAACATGGAAGCCTAGATTTATAGGAAAGATAACATCAAGTACAGAATAATCATTTACTCTTATTTATCATTAATGTAATGGCTTATTTCTAAGAATTCATTTCCTATCCTCTTAAGTACTTCCAGATTTGAGGGTGAGCCACAGACGTAAAGTGGGAGAGCTTGGCTAAGCACAGTTAAAAGATGTATCCCTCCCAGATTACAAAGAAAATGCTAGAAAACAGCAAGCGTGGTATACAGTGTTTAAAAAAAGGATTGAGAATGAATAGTAGAAAAATAGGGATGAATTTTTGGTTAAAAAAAGAAAAGAAAAAAATGTGTTCACTATTTTCTTTCTTAAAAAATGCTAGGAAGGTATTTCTAAAAGAAGAGAATATGAGCCTTTCATCTGTTACTGAAAACCAAACAAAGCAAAGAGCTTGTGTTTGGTGGAAAAAATATCTAGGTTATGTTCTAAGGAAAGAACCGGTTCCCCCCATGTTGTTATTAGGCATATAAGAACAAAAGGATAGCAGTCTTAGACAACTGAATATGTCCACAGGATAAAGCTAAGGTTCTGTTAAAAGACATGTATCAGAGCTACAAAAAGGGCAGAAGGTTTATTTTCATGTCTTTTTCCAAGACAAAGAGATTTTTTGTCTTATCTAAGTTCCTTTCTGGTTATTCTGATATTCATATATATATATATATATGAAAATATAATGAATATATATGAATATATATTGTGTGTATATAAAAGTATATATATAAAACTAAGTAATATCAGTGACAAAGCCATAGACTACTAATGAAGAAGAGCCCATTTGGCTCCACAGAAGTACTTACGGCCTCTGACCTTGCATAATAGAAGATGTGTGACACAATCAATAAGACAAAGTGGACTGAAACACTAGAACTTGTCCTCACAGGAGGAAGGAAGTAGGTCTGCTCCTCAGGCCATTGGGTCCATTCTAGGCTTATGTTGACTTAGCTATTATGACCTTCATTAAGCAGATCTGGTTGCAGATAGACTTGAAATGTATGCCATAGAATGGAGAGATCTCAAATAGAACAAGGGCAAAAGAGATTTATCATAGGCAGCAATGATCCTGGCCAGTTTGACAGCAGAGTTTACGGGCAAAAATGCAAATAAGTCGCTGTGGTTGACTTTAGCCTGTTACTTCTATAACCAAACAGTAAGAGATTAATAGATCCTCATTTAGATTCCATGTTTAAGATAAAGCAAAATAGAGTTAATCAACCTTCCCTCTTTCCTCATGCATGTCATCCAGAAGGGGCCCAAATCTTACTTTGCCCTTTGTGGTTTGAGTCCCCATTTCTACTCCCCAGCCTACCCTAAACATCTAATCAGAAAGCAATAGTCTGAGTTTGTGCTAACCAAGCATTCTCCTGCAGCATCTTCTACATCACTTACAAGGTCTGGGACTTTCAACGACTAATAAAAGTAACCATGTGGAAGTCTGAAAACTGAAAATCAAGCACAACAGGGAATGTGTGTGATTCCTGACAGCCCACATGTCAGGAGCTAGCATTCTTAATTCACAGATTACAATTGTCTCTCTAAGCCATATGTACTCAGTTATTGACATAAATGATTTCTTAAGCAGTTATACAAGTTACTGTTCATGACGGAATAATGACCAAGTGGTGTCACGGGTACTATTAGGAAGTCAGTTTGCTGTATTAAGTGTCTTTAGTGGAAAATCAAGGAATAAACAGGACACAGGAGGTACTGCTCACTCCAACAATGTAAGGTACAAACACGGCATTCCAAAATAGTGATGTCTAATCTGAAGCCAAAGACAGATGGGGTAGCAAGATTGGTTCAAGTAAGAAAATCCCGAAACAGGGGTTGGTAAGGTAGATGATTGCATATTATGATTTCCGACCATCATCGCACTGTGAGCAGGCATCATCTTGCTGGGTGTATACAGCCCCAGAGATCCAAAGCCCAATGTGCGCGCACACCTTTTCCCAATACATTCACTGAGGACAGCTAACAATCAGATGCCCACTGACTCTTCCTCATATGGAAGATTAATTTCCCAGTGGTTAGAGGAATCAGGGTATTGCCATAGGTGTGTTAAGAACTTTCAAGTACACTTCAAATATTCAGCTAGAGCAAGAGAAAAGCTTCTCGAAGAAGCCCCATAGGTTACAGTATAACATTTCTTTCTTAATGCATATTAAAAAAAATAGTATAGCTTCTTCCCAACCTGGATTTAAAAGGTAACTTGAACATCTAGCCCTGACTTACTTTATATTTAGATGCTTTTTCTCTCTAAGCTCTTAACTGCAGTATGAGCTTTCCTGACATAGAGCATTACATATAATTTTTATACCTGAAATCCATGAAAATATATCCATACAGTATTATAGTCGGTTGAATTTTGATATGTATATTGTCTAAGTTGTACATGTTCTAATTTGTAGTATGACTTCATTAGGTTTATTCTCAAGAGAAGGGACCTCTGGCCTGAGTTGCATTATTTCCCAAGGGAAGAAATTGGATTAAGAAATACACTGTAGGAGAGAGCTACATTTTCTGAGTCTCTGATTTTTTTTTTTTAACCACACCATGTTTCTGGAGAAACTGTGACATATCTTTTAGTGTTTCCTTGCCACCTCCAATGTACTCTCCTCCAACAGCTCTCATAATTTTTAGAAATGAAATTTTAACATGTCCCTGTCCATTGGCAAAGCTTTCAATGGCCCCTTGTTGAAGAAAAAGATAAAACCCTAGTGGTAAAGTTTTCGGGAAACAATGTTCCATGCCCTCCACAGAACACCTACAAATTTTCCTGCCCTTTGGGCAATTACATACACAGCTTTTCTGACTCAAGTTCAACTCATAAAGAGTTTTGAAGTTTCTACTCTCCCTAGCAGAATTTAGCATCATCTGCAGAAAGCCAAATGGCCTATTGTGTGCCTTAGAAGTGGGGGATACAAAAGGCTGGCAGCTTTCCTTTCATACCACTGTGAGTAAGGATGCAACAAATGCCCAGATATAAGATAGGGAGAACCCTACCTCTGCCCCATCATGTAATTAGGCATAGTGCCTGCTGACTATTCATTAACATGACAAAACGATATGTACTTTAAGATGAGAGCTAGCTCTAATTCCTGCTCCACTCCCACTAAACTCCCAAGAAATGGCCAAGGATAACTTCTCAGGACTGGCATAATGGTTAAATGACAGGCTATTTAGACAATGTCTTTCCTAGTCTCTCATTTATTGGTTTAGGAATGAACACACTACTTCATCCCCTGACCAATGGGACACCAGGGAAGTGGAATGAAGGATGTTGGAAATAGTTTTCTGTGTCTGAGAAGAGGACATAGAAGCAAGGAAGGGGTCTTTTCCTAGATGTTGTCTTTTGATTATGTGAAGCTGCCACTGATGCCTCACATACAGGATTGATCGTCTAAAGTACTAGGATTTTTGGGGGGATTTTTTGTTTGTTTTATGTTTTTTATACGTACTAGGTTTCAAGCACATACTATGTTTGTCTGTTTTTGCATGTGCCTTTTATTCCTGAACCTGTTACTTCTAATCTTAAGCCATCATCACAGAACTGAATGTCAAAATTCTTTGCAATAAGATTATACCTCAGTGCTCACAAGTGCAGAGATGGTTTACATGTGTGTCACGTGTGTGGACGCACATGCACACAGACAAAAACACAAACACCATCTTTATGGATGTCTCCATGATAACATTAATCTTTTACTGAGTAGTAAGATTTTTAAAAAACAAAATATTAAAGTCATATACAGATTGGTACAATAATTTCAACAGCTCAAAAGTAATTTGAAAATGAATTAGAATCTACAAGGCCAGGCCAGCTGTTAAAATTCTCTTTGTGGTGAGTGTTGAATTTTTCTGTTGAGTCAGTTATTCTCTATCTTCAATGTTTATTGTTGTGTCATATTAATGTTTAACCCTACCTAGGATCAGTAAGGTGGAGAATCATAAGATTGGTGCTATACTGAGTATGTTCTTCTAGTGTATTACAGATTGTTAGCTTGATTGAATTGAGACACGCATACTGGATGAGTTAACACAACTCTGGGTGCGTCTGTCCAGGCATTTCCAGAAAGGATTAACTGAAGAGAAAAGGCTTGCCCTACAAATAGGTAACACCATGCCATAGAGTGGAGCCCAATAGAATCAAATATAGAGAAGGGAAAGCACCCACCAGCACAGGCATTCTCTCTCTGCTTCCTGGCTACATTAATGAACTGTTTGGATGTTCTACCTGCCATGATGTGAGAAAACTCCTGAAAATTATGAGCCCAAATACATTTTTGTTTCTGTAGGTTGTTTCTGGTAGATAAATTCTCTCACAGTGATTATAAGAGCTTGACTCCTGCAGAAAACTTCTACCTGGATGGGGAATAAAGTAGACAGCAAATGAAAGGCATTGGTTCAATCTTAGCCTTCCTTGCATTATCCTCTTTCAAACTGTAGCTTGGATGAGCTTGTCAATCTGTATGACCTATATCTATTGTGCCTTATTAGAAACATAAGTTCATACTAGTAATTATTTTCATCTCTCATACCTAATTTGTTTCCTGTGCCAAGAAGCTTGTTAACCAAGGTACAATGACACCTCATTCCCTCCTCTTGTAGCATTTAATTGATTGAAATGAAACATATCGTAAAAAAGGAAGACTTTATCAAGACTTAATAATCTGTCCATGAAGACCAGCATTTAAACAAACTGCAAGCAATGTGAGCATTAAGAACCATGACTAGAGATGATTTACTCATTTTATCAACTATTAATTGACACCCCAAACTTAATTTGGAAAAATTTTCTCCCCAGCAACTATTAAACTAGAGTATGCTTTTACATTACTATGTGAATCAATGCAAGACACTTAGTATCTTGATTGGTCTAGGTTTGCAATTAATGAGGACTGGAAGCATACAGAATAGTAAAACCAAGAAGGCAGAAAAAGGATTATGGTCTGACAATACCATGGAATGTTAGAGTTCAAAAGGATATTTGTTAAAGTGTAGCCTATGAACCTCCTGATACAATCACCTGGAAATATATATATATATATATATATATATATATATATATATATATATAATTGAGATCCTACCCTTACTCAATTAAAGTGTTGTCAACTAGAGGTTTACATCACTATCATTTTTACATTAAAATTTGTGTGTGGGTAAGGAATGATGATCATAGATGAAATTATTTTGATATGTAGATTGCTGCTAAAATCAGTCTTTCGGGGAGCTCCACATTCTCCAGAAGCACTGATTTCATGTTTTAGTTACACGACAGAAATATGAAGTCTAGATGTGGGAATATAATTTTGTTGGTAGATTATTTTCTGAGAATGCATGCAACTGTGAGGTCAATGCTCAGGGGTGCATAAAACCTAGCATGGTGGTATATAACTATAATTCTAGCACTTGGGAGGTAGAGACAGAGTAATCTGAGACTCAAAGTCATTTTTGGCTATACGGTTAGTTTGAGATTAGCCTGTGTTATAGGAAACACTGCCAAAAGAACAAAGAAAAAAGAAAAACAGAGATAGATGATAGACAGATAGATAGATAGATAGATAGATAGATAGATAGATAGATAGATAAGAAGTTGACAAGGGTAAAATCATACTTAAAATCAGGCAACCTACTGCTGACATAGTCTAAGGTGCTAACATAAGTTCCTGAAATGTATCTATACTACAGCCCGTCTGTAGGATGATGTCATACAGGTGAAGGCAGGTACAAGATAGAACAAGGCCTGTCATTGGACGAGAAGGAAGGAGAAAAGTTTTAGAGAGAGGAGGAACCTGGAGCGAGTCAGGAGAAGCAGTGGAAAGAACATGAAGGCTGATGTTAAGATTCCTCTCTGCACATTTACAGGTTGTTATGAATATTCTTAAGGGATGGATGTGTACAGGGCTTTGTATGTTTAGGTGGGCAATTGTATCTTATCAATTGGATCAGAGGTTATTGTGTTGTGTGTTCTTTCATGTGGCGATTTAAGTTTAAGAGAGTTTGTGGTGGCTGGAGACGCTAAGCTGCATAGAATTTGGAAGTATATTTCTGGCATGGTGGCAACCTGCCTTGGGAACTAGATAGGTAGAGAGGTTGTTGCCAGGCTCAGAGAAAAGCCATCAGCACTGTGATATAAAATGGAGGAGAGCGGGTGAGACGCTTTGCTGACTGAGATGAAGATGTCTACCAGATATCTTGGGGCACTACAGTACCAGACCTAGTACGGAATAAAAGAAAGCCTTTTTTTTTATAATTTTACAGTAACACCCCCGTGCATACAGTCAAACATACACAACAGTGAATAAAATTGTATGATGGATTTCCCTGTCTCTCCATCAGTTCTACACAACCAATGTATGTCTCACCCTGTCTCATCTGTAGTCCATCCTGTGTGTCTCTTTATCTTAGACCCTGTGAACTCTGAATTAATTACATAATCATATAACATAACCTATAAAAGTGTATTGAACAGTATTCATATAAGGAAGAACAAAGTATTACATAGCTTTTGGGCATGTCTTTTCTTATCTAAAAAACTTAGATGCATCAAATATCAGACTTGCTAAAATAGTTTTATATTTGTTAATAAGTGTTGTTATATTTCTTTTAATCCTACAATTAAGAATTATTTACAAAGGATACATTAGTTTCCTATTAACTCCAAAACTGTTTATTTTCTGAATAGCAAAAACAAAACAAAACAAAACCAGTTTCCAAACTCTGTTACACAGAGACACTCTAGGCAATTTGAGAACAACCAGAAAAATAAAAATACTAGAAAATGGGCTGGGTTATAGCTCTTTGTGTGCAAATCAAAACATAATTAGATGAAAGTAATGAGCCCAATGGCAAGTAATCTCAACACTTTGAAAAACACGACCTAATTTTTTGCTTTTATTTGTAGGTACTTGGGTTGCCATTACACAGGAGGGAGTGTATGCACAGTCTTCTATGTGGGAAGTGTACTTAGGATTTTCTGACTGCCACCATTCTTTCATTAGCTATTGCTTTCATCTAGAAAGGCCCTGTCACGCTGTATGTAAGATGATTAAATGCTTCTTTATTGTAACGTACATAAATGAGAGGGAGGGAAAGATAAAGAGAGAGAAACTCAGGAACATCTTTCAGTACAAGGACTTAATTATTATTATCATAAGATATGCAGCTTTTGAATCCAGATAATCATGGGGCAATCATCTCTCAATTTAATTAACAAGAGGAACAATGCTTTATAAAACTCCCAATGACTGAAAATGAATTCTGCTATGGCTACCTAATGGTTGAAATCTGCCATTAAAATAGCACAGAGGGGTGGAATAAAATGTACCGATGTGTACAATGAGCACACTGTTGAGATTGTTGCATAAGCGATGGCCTATGAGAATTTTGAAATTATTTTATGCAAACAGTAGTACAATACTCTTCCCATATAAGGAAACAACCCCCTCCTTATATGAAAATACATATGCACATTTACCTATACACAGATTGTACATAGGTTTTGATGACTGCCATCTATCTTTGGTTTGTTGTTTTTCCACTCCTATATCTTAACATCTCCACTCTCCCATCAGCTTCTTTGCTGGGATGGGAGAAGGGAATTGAAGTCTCTGTCTTATGCTCACAAGATGATACTTCAGGCTCCCCAAGATAATCCAAGGTACCCTTCTCGTCTCAAGAGCCTAATTAAATCACACTTACAAAGACCCTTTCTCCCAATAAGTTAATGTCTACATATCCTGAGGGCTATCTTTGGGCGATATTTTCCAATCTTTTAAAGGTAAGCTGGTGAACATTTTTCAGGCTATACTTTATAACATTCTTAGCTCATTCCTCTCTCTGGGCTCCTGAATGTCAGGATGCTAGCATGCATGCCAATTTTGATGTAAAGTGGAGCTGAAGTTTGATACAAATGCTGGTCTAAACCATTCTTCACAACTCCTTAAACACTCTATTAATACATGATGGTTTCCGTAAGAAGTCTGCCCATTTTGAAACTAGCCTCAATTTCAGATAAAGTATTAAAACACTTTCATAAGAATATTGCACATTGATGTGACATATGGATTTAATTAATATTATGCTAAGCATAGTATCATCAATTCACACTGGTGATGTTATGATGAAATCAATATTGAAGGCCAAAAAATATGCAATCTGACAAAAGGAGACAGCAGTTAGAAAACTGTTAAAATGAAATACATAATAAAAACTCCATGCTGGGACATTATATATGTGGCAGAAATAAAGATGTATTGGCATAGTAGTTGCTGACGGTAATAAAATGTTATCAAAGTGAGTGTTTTTAATCACTAAGAGAGAAGTCATGGCATATATCTAACAGTGCATAATTCAATATTTCATTATATTAGATATGCTAGCATTTCTATTATTTAGATGAAGCGACATTGAAATAATACTAGGACTTGCTTATGAGACAAATTCTAAGTTGCTACTCTTGAGTGGATAAGAAGATCATCAGAAGACCAACATTTCTAATGCTCAAAGAACAAAGGAGTGACACCTTGGCTAATGCATGGCCTAATGAAGTATGAAATGACAAGTTACAATGCTTTTAAGTAACAAGAATATGATGAAAGCTATAGTTGGTCTTTAAAAAGTAATAAAGTATGCAAGTACAAAATCTCGAAATAAAATTTCAGAACATGATAGCTGGGTGTTCTGAACATCTGGATGCTTGACGTACTTCAATTAAGAGGATTAGCTGACATTTTATGATTTATTTTGAAACTGATCATGTTCAAGTACAAGTAACCACCACTTACGAGACTACCCAGTCTACTTAAAGCTTATTGAAAAAGCCAGAGCTTCCCTCTCACATGTTACCTCAAGTCACATTATCTATCAGTCATACTTAACTTGAACACATTGCCACATACTTCTCTACAGACAGTGTACACACCTGTGCATCCATCAGAGAAAGTATTGCATGTATTTGCTGAAGGTTTAAACTGCGGGTAGGTATTAAAGAGCTCTGTGTGAAAGTGTACAGGTTTAACAATGTACCTTAAACTTCATGAAACAGCTTTAAAGTTAAAGTTACGTTTAGTGTGTATGTGTGTGTGTGTGTGTGTGTGTGTGTGTGTGTGTGTGTTGTAGTACACACATGGAAGTCAGAGAACAACTTATGAGAGTTAAGTTAGTTCTCTCTTTCCACCATATAGGCCCCAAGGATTTAATATATGTTGTCAGGCTAAGTAACAAGTGCCTTCCTTGCTGAGCCATCTCAAAAGGCTGGAGAAATATTTTTAGCTAACATTTCAAGTAGCATAGTATAAGGCACTTAGGGTGAGCATAGTCATGCTCTCCCAAAAGAATTTATGGAAATCATATGGATGATATCTCTGTTAATACAATATGATAACATTATTTTATTCCTAAAATTAATTTCAGATATTCCATTTTAAATTTTAAATGGATTTGCTAGGAAATAAAAGAGAGTTCCGAACTACACTATGGGAGAGTAAAAGAAAGGTACTTGTGATCAGATCAATAGAATCCACTACAGCATAGTAACAGAGACATTAGTAAGATTAGCAAAGCAGAAGTGGTGATAGGATAAGCAACCACTGCAGTATTAACTCCCAAGGCCTAAGAGGCCTTCGGCAAGACAGCCAAGCTTCCTCTCTGCCCTAGGACAAGACATATTCATCAATGAGATCAGTCAGAACAGAGCATAATAAGCTGGTCATTTTGCACATTGCTTTATCATAAAATATATCGTTATTACTTTAGATTTGAAATAACTCTCTCTAGAACAATACAAATAAATAATTATTTTGTAAGAACTTGGCAAAGCAGTCTAACTTCAACTGTGGCAGAGAACAAAGTGGGGCTTCCTAAAGGAGGAGAGCTACAAATCGAGAGCGGTAGGTAGGAGGACTTCTTCAAGTCTCTATCAGATCGGGGAGAAGGATGCAGTCATAACTCTGCAGGAGTTCTTCAGGACCCTCCTACAAGAAATAGCTGGACATTTTATACCTCTTTCCAGCCAAGCTGTTTTCCTTCTGACTTATATCCTACCCTACCTCAGAGGGCAATAACCATGTGTGAAATGTGACGTTTTAAACAATAGTTGCTTTTGAGTTATGTGTACGTAAAATACCCCTGGGAAATATTGAAAATCTATTTCCCCCGATTCCATAACTTAGCTCAACAGATCTATTTGAAATGTTCTTTCCTTTTATCAACTAGGCCGATGTTGAGGCCAGGAAATTTTTAGTCTTTGGTGTTTATTGGTTCAAGGGATGCTTTTCTTTATATTCCCTTTTAATGTGTTTTTTAAAAAATAGTTTTTCATAATTTCCCTGAAAAAAATCAGACTCATTTAATAATTGATGGGTAGCATATTGCATTTTAAGATAAGGTACATACATAGTAGCCAGAATTAGTTCCTTTTTTCTAATTTGTCACAGTACTAAAAAGTGGTAACAGATTTAACCTTTAGGTTTTAGTCTTAAACATCAATAATATGGAAAATTATACATGCCTAACAGAGAGGAAGGGAGAGTGAGCAAGCCTTAACACTCTACCATCAAAAGATTCTGTGCTAGGGAACCAGATGGGAATGAGTAGTATTCTCAAACAACTGGGTGTCTGTTTCTCTCAAGAAGCCACTGGTGATGTGGTCCAAGCATTTACTCAGAATTGATCAAAGAATAGGCTTCATTACAAATGAATAGAAGAATAATGTATTCTTGAAAGAAGTCTAGCTTGAAGGTCAAGGGACCATGAGATCTAGCCTCCTTTCTAGATGATCTTAGAAATCATCCAACACTGTTGGGCCCAGTTTACTCCCTTATAAGTAGAGGGCGTCTTCCTTTTTTTAAAAAAGTTAAAAATTGCAAATAGCCACTTATCATAATAAAATCATTTTTTGATATCTGCATAGAGATAAAGCACAAACAGAAGTATGAGTGACTTGTTTTCATGGGTTGCTATCTTTAGGAAGTAAATGAAAAAAATCAAGACATGAAACACATATAAGAGCTATAATAAGACATTTTATTATATGTATGCAATGATTTCTCCATTTATCTTTCTCACCTATTGGAAAAAACATTATGTATTATGTGAAGCCTATTGGACATCTGCCATTTAATTAGCAATGCAGCTGCCTTGACTCCCAGGTTGCTACAACATCTGGACTGTAAATGTCATGACATTCAGCATACCCATGTTTGAAACACCCTGAGTACTGCCTTGGTCCCTGCATTAAAATCCTATGACTTCTTTTTTTTTTTAAAGCAGAATTCCAGGGTACACACAGAACTGGATATCCATTCATAAATGACATACAACATGTATTTAGAAAGAATGTTAGCGTGGGGCTGGGGGTGATTTGCTTAGGCGTCTTCACAGGGAGAAATGAGTGTCAATAATGTGTTGGAGAGGTCTAACCAGACAAAACAGTATCTGAAAGATAGATATTCAGTAAAAGTCATACTTTCTGTCAATGAAGATAAAATAAGTGATCTAGAAAATGTTGGATAGGCAAGGCTGTGTTGAAGCTAGCCAGAATGAAACATACAGTTTTAATTAATTGAATCAGCACTGGGACCAGCTACTGGCATATGATCAGAGCAAGCAAACAAAAGAATGCCCTTGGTTCCTGTGGAGTCAGGAATATATCTGTACTGGAAACCTCCTGGGGAAATAAGGACACAAGTAACAAAGACAGCTTTAGAAACCCATTTTTCTTAAAAATATATATATATGTATATATATATGTATATATATATATATATTCAAACTACAAATATGGTTTCTCTCACAGGTTGGTTTCTGTTTCCCCTGACTCTTATAAAGAAAATTAATCACAGCTGTAAAAAATGAAAAGCAAACCAATAAACCAAATTTGGTCTTCACGTAATATATGGACAGTTCATGTGTCAAGATAGAAATCTGTGACTTCAGTGATTTCCTAAGGGTTGAGCAACTGCCTGCTTTGCACCTCTGCCCCTGCCGAGTGATAAAGAATTGTTACCTTCCGCCAGCAAATGGTTCAACTTCATTATCGCACACAGTAAAGGTTTTAGTTGGACATTTTTTATTTTTTGCCTGAAGGAAACATGATATTCCTGATAACCAAAGGATATTATTAAAACAACTTTTACAAAGAGGCTAATGCTAACTAAGTCATTTCTTCTTATGAAAGAAATTCTGCGTGTACTTCAATGAACAGAGTATGCCTGACATGGGGAGGGTTTCATATCAGTGACTCTTGTTAAATGAAGGGTTTTTTGTTTGTTTGTTTGTTTATTTGTTTGTTTAGTGGATAGTTTTTAGTATTAGTAGAAGGCTGGCATTTAAGATACATTTTTTTTTAATTTATTACCATGGTTTTTGTAAGTACTAAGTCCCTCACTTCCAGCTTTTCTGCTGCAGTACCTGGAAGAGATATTAGGATTTAATTATTCATCCATTGAATATTTTGCAGTTGGTCACAGTAGTTAAATTCATGGGAAAAAAACCCACTTTAATTTATCCAAGGTCAGGATGCTTAAATGTAACATTTATTTAAGAGTATATCCTGCAGACACTAAAAAATAGTATTTTTAGTTTCTCTCCTTTTCATTCTTTATGAAACCACATTAAAGCAGTGATTCATGTGTTCAAATCCCACCTCCCAAGATTGAAAGCTCTGTGAACTGATTGAATCTTCTGAAAGTTTTCATTGCATAATTTCTTACCTAGAAGATGAAGACAGTGGAATCTTATTCTGAGGTTCGTTGTGAGAATTCAATAAATCAATAAACAAGATGGATATTAAATAGTCCCTACCTCATAAGTATTTAAAAGATGTAGCTAATATTACCGTCACTTTTAATGAAAAATTATAAAAGATCTAGATTTAAATCTCGACAAGCCTCAAGGTCTCTTACCCTAAAGGTATTAAATTCCCACAAAGTCCTCAATTTATCCTTTAATAAAATAGTTTTCAGACTCCATATCCTCCTGATTAACAGAAAAGCCAAGCTTTGCTATATAAGCAGATGAATTATGGACCTGAAGGCAAGAGGCAGGCCAGTCTATCAGGATGGAACTGCTTCCTGGAAATGTTACTTCAAGTCGCCATTATATCCTCACACCCGGCCTCATCACACACCCCACTATCTTCAGACTTTTCTCTAAAAATAGTAGCTTACTTGACCAAATGTAATATGACTATGAAGAGCTCATTGGTACAACAAACTCAGCTTCATTCATCAAAATGTGGCAGGCATAAGACTTGGTGCTTAAGACAGTCAGGTCTATCATGGTAAAAATTGAGAGGTTGAGGCAGGGGAGATCTCACAGTGTCTTCATGACTTTGACACACACACACTAGCCTATAAAGAGTCTGTGTCCTAAGGGTACCCATTGCTTCCATGGTAGCCTACACAGGAACAGTATTTACATCTGAAAGGCTCACAGGCAGAGAGGTTTTGAAGGTAGGAGACTTTCAAATGCTTGCAGATGCACGCATGGATACACACACACATACACATTTTACACACACACACACACACACACACACACACATGTGTGTGTGTGTGTGTGTGTGTGTGTGTATGCTGTCTACCAAGGGCAAAGTAGAGGTCTATATGAAGAACTAGCATGTGAAAGTCGGTAAAGCAATGCTTCCCCATACTTAGTTCTATAGTATAAATAAATGGAGCTGACGTAGGTGTGAGGAAGGAATAATATTCAGCTAATGTCAGAAATATCAATAATACTACAAGATCCATAAAAGCAGTTTAGAAACATGACTGCAGTGCACAAAAGAACAGAATAATCCAAGCATTTGTTGAGGCTGACACAATTAAGAAAAAGAAAATTATAGATAAAAGAAGAAGAAAAAATATCTAACTTAAAAGGGGAACCAGAAAATAGGTCATTTGGAGAGCCAAGAAAGCTCACTGAGTGGAAATATTGAATGCATTCAGATCTTTTTTTTTTTCTTTCTTTCTTTTTTTTTAAGTTAAGAGTCTTACTTGAGTTGAAGCTTTCAGTTCCTGGTAGTTTCATACCATGAGAAAGGAATGACTGTTAAATTGAAAAATATAACGATCAGTCTTTAATGGGGTATGTGGTTTAGAGAATGTTTTATTATTTACCACTTTGCATGATCCTTCTGTGGAACCTCTTAAATAAAAAATCTGAGGGAATGACTGAAACGTGGCTGGAATCACGGCTCAGAAACAAGGGCGATTCTTAAACTGGAGCCCTGTCTGTTTAAGGATTTATGAGGTGTCAAACTCAGAGCTAATTGACACTTTCTGTGGGAAATTTAGGGGCCAGTAAACCAGGCAGAAACAGAGTGTCTGTGGCTTGCTTGGCTTACTTGATCTACCCTGTGTTGTTGGGTGGAGGGCTCCAAACATCTTTCTCCGCAGCCCCAAACCAACCACCTAAACCACACTGCATAGCAGCCCAGTCTCCCTAGCAGGAGACTTCCACCCACTTCATTTCTGAGCTGTAGACTGGTTCAAAAGGAACTTTGCATTTGAATGATAGGGCAAGCCCCAGGATGACTTCTTTGAGTCAAACCTCATTCCAAGGTAAAGGTCAAGAATTTGCCTTTAAAGAGAGTTGAGATATCTGCCTCAAGTCAAATAGATAAGTTTCTGACTAGATCAAGGTGCAAATGATATATTTTTGGGCACTAGGAAATAGTTATTTATTGTTCTAAAGACTCTAGTACATTCCCTTTAAATATTTTCCAATATGGAACATTAACATCTTTCCATTTATCCAAGTCATACTCATAAATACCTCATGTAGGAACACATTTTTAGGGAATTAAATGGTTAATAACTACAATTCATTCTCTGGTCATAAAAATACCAGCAGTGTAATAAGACACAGAAGAAGAAACGTACTCACTGCATAAATCTTCCTTAATTATTATAATGAACCTTTCCCCATAATTCACCTTATAGAGAAAATCAAAATGCCAGACTTGATTTGCCAGTGTGTCTGGATAAGACAATGTATTTAAATTAGCGGAGTGGCCATCTGAGTTAATCCCCAAAAGGAATGGATTTTAATTGGTAGCCTCCATCAAGTGCTTTCATTTTTTCCCTAAACTGTAGTGTACATAGAAATGAGAATGATGGCGAAAACAGCCATTACAGGAGAGCAATTGTCCCGGGACTATTGGAATGAGATTAGACCTCACTAGTCAGCGTAGGTGTTAGCATTTTGTCTAGGCTATGTCCCACAGTTACCTGGCAACAGCCAGGTGTACCTGGCTCACTATAAAGGGGCTATTTCACTGCTCCTCTCTCTCTCTCTCTCTCCTTCTTGCTCTGGCTCTGTCCTCTTACCCCTTAGTCCTCTCTCCCCATTTTCCTCCCCCTTCTCTATTGCTCATGGCTGGCCTCTACTCCTCACTCTGCCTTTCTCTGTCTCTACTACCCTCTCAACTCCCCTCCCCATACCCTGAGTAAACTCTATTCATGTGGCTGGTCCCTCAGAGGGAAGAGATACCACAGCATGGGCCGCGCAAAGGGACCCCCTCACCTCACATCTGACTACACATCCACCAAATGCATTCCTTCTCTCGTACTTTTTATAAAACACAGCAATAGATTCTAATGAGATTACTTTTCTGTAACCCAGTGCGACTGACCAGTGTACGAAAGGTACAAACTGGGAAGCAGTGGCCCCTATATCTGGGGTCTTCCCACAGGTCTTATGCCTTTTGTAGGAAGAATAGAAGGTGCTGTTCATGAGTAGACTCTGAGGCTTCTAACTTGGATTCTTACATCGGTCCCCCGGAAATTGCTGAATATTTAGGCAAGAGGAGAGTTTATTCAGTATGTCTAAAATTGTTGTGGTTCCTACACATTTATCTTCGTTTAGAAGTAATACACTCTAGTTTGCTTTAAGAAAGGGTTCTTGGCCACCCAGCTAGTTGACTATGTTACTGTATTTCCTACATCTTGTCTGGTAGACGACTGTGGCAAGTGTATTACCAATGTGAGGAGAGAAGAAGGGTTCTTGATAGAATTCCTATTTTTCCTTAGGTGATGTACAAGTGTCAAGTGACACTGTAATGTCAAGGCAGCAAACATTTAGCAGTGAGGTGTGAACATCATACATATCCGAGAACACAGCACAGAGTAGGTACTCAACCAGAAGTTCCCCATAACTGAATACATGCTGTAAGTTGGCCGCAGGGCTTCAAATGCAACATGCTTTTGTTTCCCCCAATGGTATCATCTGCTCTTTCCTGTCAATGCAGTGCTAAATTCTCAGGAGACGAATGAGAAGCATACTTCCCCAGCGCAAGATTAATTATTCCATGCCACGGCTAACTCCCAACCATATCAGTCTCTGACAGTGTGCAAAGATAAATGGTGAGGCAGCCATTTGAAAGGAAATCATTGTGGCACCTCTCTGCTCCATGTTATCACATTCACATCGTCATGGGAGATAACTTTGAAACTGCTTGTACTATGCTGAGAACCTATGTTCCAGCAGCGGCCTGCATGGATGAAAGTCTCCTCCTGCCTTCAAAGCCTCTCTGCCCTGGTGTGCCTTTCAAAGGCACCCACTGCATCTGTATAGGCTGCCCTGTAAGCAATGGGTGCCAGTGACCTTCTCCTCATGAAAGAAAACACCTGAGGAGGAAAGCGATCCCTGATCTGGCAGGAAAGAGATTTTGCCTTGTCAATCAGGACTGGCAGCCTGAATCTGTGCTCAACATGTTGCAAGTACCAACCTCACTGCTCGCTGCAGGCTATCATTGGGTTAGAAGGACAACTCAAGGGCTCTGTAGGCCAACCACTGACTGCTTTCCATTTCAAACGTGCAATGGCTCTACTTCACTTTAAAAGCCAAGCTATTCCATAGAGTCAATTTTCCTGGGAAAGACCTACTCCGTTAATACTCAGCAGGACTGTTCTACCTGTAAAGAATTTCGCCCCAATGGAGTGGTTGGTTAGTATAAAGCTTCAGACGGGTCCTCCCACATAGCTTCATGGAAAAGATCCCTTTCAGACAAGGCCAGCAGTTGGAGAAGTAATAGTCCACTCTTGTGGTAAATGGGGAGACCCATACAATTTCAGCATCTGATTGGGGTGCATAAGATAAATTGCTTCCTATATCTAAGGCCTGGGGAGGTGACAGAAGATTCTAGCTTCCAACTAGTCAGCATTGTTTATACCCCGACATTTCCCTTTAAGTTCTGGAGGGCATTGGGAGGAGAAGTGAACATTTATGTTGCAGTAGTTTCTCTTGGAGGCAAAATAAGAGCACAATGTTTGCATAATAGTGGCTCCTTCTTTTGTCGTTGCCATGAAACAATAATAATAACAAAATAGGGTGATTTGCTATGGAAGAGAGAAGCCAAGAGGAAAGAGAAATGAACATTGACCGGTGCAATACCTTAGCTTTCAAGGTTAAGCATCCTGTGTTTTTCTTATATTTAATCACCTGCGGGTATACACAGGGTTGTGACCTGAAACAAAGAAGACATCTGGGCTGTGTGCCTCCCCATTCATGTTATTGCCAGCCTGACAATCACATCCTATTCCCCTATGATGTCAGATAATTATTTGTCCCTAATTCTGCTGAAATGTCAAGGTCAAATTATGATGCTATGCACCCCAGAAGAGACCTTGAGAGCTGCTATGCTCCCCTGCAGACATGTGAGATGTTGCTGCTGTGCACATCTGCAGAGGTCTTTAGATCCTGGCTTTATTTGACCTTACCCATTTTCTTAGTTTTATTAACAAAGGTTTTTCTACTACCAAATTCTATATATTTCCTCTAAAATGAGGTACTCCTATGCTGTTAGTCTAGTAACCCTGCAATTCATCAGAACTTAACCCACTGATGAGATCAATAAGTAGATCTTGTCACCGTGCTTTCACCCAGCATTTCAGAAGCACCAGGTTCACATTTCACCAGGTGAAATGTGTCTTAGGCAGCGGCTGCGTGGCAATGCTTTAAAAGCAATACAGATTGGGCTTAATCTTCATTGTGTTCCTTGGACACAGATGTTTTTCCAGGAACTATGCTAGACATTTAATGCAAACTCATATTAACTTACCCACCATTAGAAATGAAGAAACTTTACTAAAGTCACACGGCTTCTCCTTGATAGTAGATCTGGCCACTGATTGGCTTGACCAAGGCAACCTCCTTCCCCTTGCCATGGATCTTGTGTATGACCACTGAGAGTCATGTACAGTCATGTACACGGAACTACTGTGTTCTTGACATATGACTCTTCACACAGCAATCTGCTTAGTATGTGTCCAAAGCCCAGAGAAATTTTCTAACAATAGATTAAAGGGAATTTTAGAAGGCATGTGTCTCCCTGGTAACATATTTTGTAACTTAATCTTGCTTCCTTCATAAACAAACTGTGAAAATAACAGCACTATTCTCAGAGAGCTCTGGGTTAGGGGTTGCCTTTCTGTGAGTGCTCCACTGGAGAAGACAGAGTCTACTCAATGCATAATGTAGACCAGGCAATTGTGGAACTGTCAACTAGTGCTAAATAACAAACTTCTACCAGCCAACATCTCTGTGCGTATCAGATTCAAAATACTTTGTGTGTGTGTGTGTGTGTGTGTGTGTGTGTGTATACTTTGTGTGTGTGTGTGTGTGTGGTTTTTTATGTGTGTGTGTGTGTGTGTGTGTGTACTCACATGCATGCTGCAGTGATGATGGTGTATGTGTGTGGGGTGGGAACCAAGGAATAGCATGCCTCAGAGATTTTTTTCTTCCCCTCCCTTCTTTCTCTCTTTTCCTTCTTTCCTTCTTTCTTTTTCATTCTTGGAATACGATCTCTTTTTCACTTGAAACTTGCCAAGTAGGCAAGGTGGTGTGCCCAATGAGTCCTAGAGGTCTCCCTTCATGTTCGTATTAAGCCCTGGGATTATGAAGGCTCCCCATCATGCACAGCTTTCTGTTAAGTGTGGTTCCTGATGAATTGAATCTTGCTACCATAGCAAGCAGTTTTCAGAATGAGCTATGCCCTTAGCCCAACACACTAGTCCTCTTGGTGGACTTCTATGTCAAGCTATACAAAGAGTTATATATTAAGTATTTAAATTATTTTTCTACTTATCAAATACATATTATAAGGGAATAGGATCATGTAGAAGTATCTTGGCAGCTAAACAGCTTTGGCTCGGAAGCATGCCAATTTCATGATGAAGAAGTTCCACTAATCATCTGAGGGAGTCCTCACCCAGGCACAAAGAGGGTCAAGGAAAAATATTTTAAAGCTAATCCTCACAGACACTGAATATCTAAGCCTCTACATCATATGACTAAGTACTCATAAAAATTCACATCCTTAAACAATGAGATAATAAGAAAAAAGAAAAAATATACTGACTTGATTTTGAATTGCAAATGTAAAGGAGAAAGGGAAAGAGAGAGAAGGACTGATGGGGAGAAGAGAGACAGAGGGAGGGAAGGGGAGATAGACAGATAGACAAGGATACATTGCAGAAGTACATCTCTCATAAAGATAGCAGGAATTTCTTACAAAATGTGCACATACTCCATATCCTTAAACTCTCTGGGACTCAAATTTGTCAGTGTGGCAACTACCTAACAGTTTCTATAAGTGCCTAAAGGTAGAGATATGAATCAGGTTACCTTTCTCCCTTGGAACAATTCTCCTCTCGGGCTATATATTACCACTATACTATAAATATACCACACTGTGTGTGAAATATGCACGCAGTTGTTAGCAAACAACTACACTATTTTCCTCTTCCAGAATCTCTGTTAAAAACTACCGTGGAGTTATGTCTTTATAACTATGTTGTGAATGAGATGCAGTCACGAAACCTGGTAGCGTCTTGTTATACGACAGGCCAGACCATCAGTGAGAACACAGGATTGACGACAGTGCTTATTTAATTGTTCCACTGGACTCACAGAACATACCTGCTGCTTGCTGCTTGACCTCTAAACTCATTGACTAGAAGCCAATAGACAAGTTGGTGAATGTGATTAGAGCAAACATGACTAGCTTAGCCCAACCTAAAAGTAGGTGGTTTTTGCCCAATGTAACTGAACAAGCAAGCTATCGGAGAATAAGGATCCATGCTTCTCATCCTGGAGTCCGCCGATATTATAGCCCCTTTTAAATATATATTCTGTATCATAGCTGAATCTGAGACAAGAAAAGACACAGGGAAGTTCTTGAGTGAGGAAAAAGGCAGAAACACCATCATCTGTTTCCAAAGGCATTCCTGGCTCAGGTTGTCTAAAATCTCACCTCTGCTTATTTGGCATGTGCAAAGCATCAGAACTGGGGCTTTGTTTCTCATTTGTCTTGCTTCCTGATGCAATGAGAAATCCTCAAATGTGTCGTTCTATGTTCTCTCAGGAGTACAAACCTCTTGGTACATAAATGATGTCTGCCCATTTTCCATGACCCCAGAGAACACTATTTAGTTTTTCTATGAACAGCCTTGTACAACACTGACGCTAGGCTGATGTTTCTTCTTTGATCTTCCAAAAAGTTCTGAACTTTTTAAACTTGGCACTTGGTTGGTGATTCTAGAAGATCTGGCCCTAAGTCCAAGTGATAAGATTGCATATCTTCATACAAGTGCCTAGGCTATTTGATCTTAACTCTGTCTGCATGTGTCATGATCCCTCCTACCTCTTATCTTCCTTATATGGTCACCGCAGGATAAGCCATGAAGTAAGGTTCTTTTCTTTTTGAAATCTCTTTAGACATTTCCAGTCTCTAATTCAGGACTGAACTTCATTGTGTTTTATGTTACTCAATGCTACTATTTAATAGATCATTAGTCTATTACATAGTAGATTTACTAATGAATTAATTGCATACTTGTATGATGAATGGAGTAGGTTTTTCCAGCCTGACTCTAGAGTACGCACTCATGTCATTTTTTTGCTTCCATACTCAAATGCTCAAATGTCATATACAGCACACTGACCTTGATCTCATATTCAGATCATGAAAAGAAATGTTGGGGCTTTCTCCCACAATGCTTAGAGAACAGAAACTATAGTTTCGACCTTGTAAGTCTCTCTACTGCAGTCTGCAGGATTCTGAGATGTGCAGATTTCAATATTGTATGCATCATGGAAAAACAGCAGCATCTATGACATGTGCACCTTCCATACCAGTAACTCTTCTAAAACTTTTCCTCCTCTTGGTGTGGCACCACAATAATGTCTGAATATCGTTAAATGTTTCCTTGGAGGAAGTCCTGCAAATCATCCTTATTGACAGCCAATGAATGAATGATTGAATGAATGAATGAGTGTGTGTGTGTGTGTGTGTGTGTGTGTGTGTGTGACTAACAACCATAAGAAAAGCCATAATGGACAGTGACTTGTGATGTTTGATGGATTCTGTGGCATAGAGATACCAAATAGATAGCCCCAAAAGTGCTGTGGGCACAAGACTCAGGTTTAGTCTCACCTGTGAGCCTACCAGAGCCACCTTTTCCCTAAGCTTTTGGTTATTTACCTGTGTAGTCAGAATGAAGAATATATGTGTGCCTGCCGAATCTGCAGAACCCTAAGAAAGCCTTTGTAAAGAGGGTGTGGAGAAATAGCTCGCTTCTCTTCAGCTATTAAGTACAGGATCAGCTCAGCAAATAACACAATGCTTTGCTGAAAGTGTATCCCACTTTTTATAAGCCAGGGAGACCTAGTTTGGAATAAACTTAAGAGCAACTTAACTGTGGATTCAAGGGAAAAGAGAAATGAGTTAGTCTGTTAAGCATCAATTAAGAAAGCATGAGTTGGGTGTTGACGATTCCTGGGTTCAACAACCTTCTCACCTGCCAGCTATGCTAGCAGCAAGTTCCAGAGAGGGGGAAGGGAGTTCGGCTCTGTGGGAGGTCTTCAGATGTCAGTGAGGAGATGAAAATGAGTAAGCACTTCCTGGAAAGGTAACAATTCTAAAGAGGGTAATTTATCACGCACTGAAAAAGCACACAGAGGACCCTGGGGTGTACTTCTGGGTGGCAATTCATTGCGAGGTCTGAAATTTCATTTGTTTCCTTTACACACATCCACAAAGGAGTGGGAGTGGAGACCCAGCCGAGAGGAAAGGAAGGAAACTGAAGGAGGAAGAGGCAATGAAATCCCCATTCAGGTTCTTAATGGAGCAGGCTTGGGTTTCATGAATCTTACTCTGCTTGTGACACGAACAATTGATCACTTACAATGTCACCCAGTAACCAACACTTAGGACAAACTTTACACAAGTGGGGCAGGGCGTGTGTCCCCAGGTCAAGTATCTTGACCACAGACAGTCCCCAAAGAAGGGAACAGAGCACAGAAAGTTTGCTTTCTGCCTATCACATCTACACAATGGCCCATCTCCTTCACAGCTTTCTCTCCATTCTCTTCAGTCAAGAGCTGGGAAGTCAAGGCACTTCCCCCTCTGAAAGTGAAAGTCTATTTCCACCTAGGCAGCATAAGTCTTACTTCAAGGCTTCAAGACTTCTATGTCCACATATCTCTCTCTATGGTCGGTGCTCACATATAGCACAGGTTCCTATACTCTTGCTACCTCCCTTACATTGTAGGAAGATCACACTTTTTCATGTGATCAACATGCATGTTATACAACCCGTTTATGTATGAACATACGCAAATAGTGCTGACTGGAGTCCATCCAAGCCTGTCAGCACTGAAGACAGACAAATATATGTCTTGGTTTCAAGTTTCAAATAGATAATATCGGATGTTAGTTGATGACTTTATAATTCATCTTGTTACATTCCATGCCTGTTTCTATCCATTGATCTCTTACTAAGAAACATAAAGAAAAGCAAAGAAAGAAAGAAAGGAAAAAAGAAAGAAAGAAAAAAGGAAATATATTGAAGCCCCACTGAGTGGGAACAAATCTTAGGATGTGCTCAAAGAAAACCTAAAGTCAATTAGCAAAAGACAGACGTAAAAAGACAATTACAACATAGTAGCATTTATAGTGAGGTAACAATAAGCTTCATTTGGTACAGAATGACATGGGCAGGGCAATGGGGCTCCCCATGAGGTCAGTCAGCTCTGTGTATCTCATGACTGTGATTTAAGCAGAGGATGACAGTGGGAGGCAGGAATAGAGAGTGGTGCGCCTCAGCAGAAACTCCAGCAGAAACTTGGTGGGCAAGGAACTAATGAAGAAAGTTCATTTGGCAAGACAGAAGCAAAATCAGCATGGCCATGGCACTAGGCAGCAGGTTAGGTGGTATGAGGAACAGGGAAAAACTAGGAAGGGTGGCCAGAAGTGTGACATTTAAAAGATTAGACTCTATCTCAATGTCAACCAAGGGGGTTCCATCCTTTGATGGTTTGAAGTTACAGATAACAGATGACTTGCTCTGATGGGAATTATACAACGTTATTCAGTTTTATACTAGTGTAAGGAGGCAAAACCAGACCCTGGGAAATAACTCGTGAAATTTCCAAAGGAAACACGACAATGTCAGTGATTGTTGGGGGGCAGGGGGATTTAGTAGCATTTAAATGGTTAAAGCAAACATTGAGATGTCACAGGAAAACCTTAGTTCACTGAAGAACATATAAATATCCATGTCACCTGTAATCCCAACACTAAGTCCGAGGCAGGAGAATTGTAAGTTTGAGACTAGTTGGGAAATAGGGACAATATAAATATACAGAGCTATATTATAAAAACTGATCATGAATAGATGAATGAATGATGAATGAATGACAAAATGAATGAATGAACTAAGCAATGATGGAATAGGGGAAAGATAAAAAACTACCCGCTTTATACAACAAGCTTAGCAAGTAACAACCATAAGCCAAGAGAGGCCGTAAAATGTCTGGCAGCATCTGACTCCATTTCTTCTCACTGAAGGGAACACATTTCTCCCTCTAAGGAGCCTGATTAATGTGTTAAATCTTAGGGATTAAAAGGGAATAAACCTGCTTCCTAGAAACAACTTGCTCAGAGAAAGATAGTGATAAGCTCCATTTACCAAGCACAACTTGGGAGGGACAGCGGGACTCCAGATTATAAGATGGGGCGGAGCAGGTAGATTCCGAGCCACGGGCCGACTTTGCTCTAGCCCACTGCCTCTTGCTGTCTTTCAAGCAGAGTGTTCAGGAGCAGCTCCGTTTTCTCTCTGCATTCTCATAGGTCAGTCAGGAAGTCCAGATACAAAGTTTCCAATTTCCCTTCCACTTATTTTATCCTATTACTTAAGTAATAACTTACTCTGCTTGTACCCAGTCACTTTCCAAAAGGTTCTACAGCCTATAGTATATTTCCACCAGCTTGTCATTTAGCCAAGCTATGCACACAGTTAACAACTTCAATAATTCTTCCTAAATTGCTCCTTCTATTCCCTTAATCATTCTTTTTCCCTCTCCTCTAGGCTATCTCCAAACTGTCTACATTTTCACAAGATCCCATGGAAGCAGAAGCCACTGTGCACTTATTAATAATTTTCCTTGTTCATCATGTACCATCACCATTTCAAGCCCCCTTTATTACTTGGCACTTTTATTTTGCATAAAAATAACATATCTCTTGAGAAGCCTGCCTGATTCCAATGTTCCTTTATTTCAAAGGCTCTCTGACACCACTCACTTTTTTTCTATCCCAATGCATAATGATGCCAGAGAAGGAATAGAAAACATGATTAATAGGCTATGAGACAGTGATGATCTGTTTGTCGAATTAGTTAGGTAGTACTATTTTTTTGTTACTGCACTGTACTTTTAAGGAAGATATAGGAAGAATAAAAATAAAATTCATCTGCAAAATGCTTCTAAATGGAACACATTTATGACATTCTTATAGAGCTTATTTGCAGCTCTTTAAAAATAATTGACTATGTAATTAGAGAGATAGATCATATTGGTATAGAACACATATGGAGATAAATGCTGCTTTTTATAACCTCCCTGAGCATAGGTTGTTGCAAGGTACAGAGCAAAACTCACTAGGTATCTTAACTCTTAGTCTGGCTCTGACTGTCTGCTTTTGCCAAAATGAGACCTCAAGCAACACTTTCTACTTTACTGTTCATTTTTATGGACTTTATTATTATCCAAATCTTTCTACGCCCATTATTTATTTATATCAGTATTATACTCTTAGTCTATAAAAAGCACTAATTTCTTATCATACACCACACACACACATACACACACACATGCACACACACACACACACACACACACACACGCATACAGAGAGAGAGAGGGAGAGAGAGAGAGAGAGAGAGAGAGAGAGAGAGAGAGAGATCATATTTGATGTTGGCTTTTCTTTTTTCTTTTTCTTTTTTTTTCTTTCCATTTTTTTTCTTTTTGAGACAGGGTCTGGTGGTGTGGCTTCTGCACTAGAGTACTAGCCTCCCTGGAACTCAGAGTTGTACCTGGTTCTGCTTTCCTGACCACCACCATGCCTGGTCTTTTTAGTATGCAGATTGAAATAATTGATTTTATTAAATACTGCTTGTCATTCATTTAGATAGCTTATCTATGAAAAGCTCATATCTGCTTGGGATGTCTCAGTGGTAGAGAAGATGGAGAAATGGAAAAGGAATCTAGTTCAACTTGGACTTCCACAGCAGGAAATGTTCTCCAGAGGTTCTGCTGATAGATTGCAAGCCAGGCCACGGATTTGTTTAAATCGTGGGTAAGCTCTGTAAATTCCCCACTGAAGTGTACCTCATCAGAAACTATGAAGGCATGCCAACATGCAGTTTGCACAGGTACTTGTAACAACAAATTAACTCCTTGCAGACATACAATGACAGGGGCATCGGCAGAGTTGAGACTGGCAGAGTAAGATAGAGCAGGAGTAAAGGTGGGTACCTCACCAAGGAGATTAAATCTAATGGAGAATTGCTTTCCAGGCAGACAAAGTTGGTAAAGGAAGACAAAAGCAATAACCAATAGCTATCTCTATTGAGTCCTTACTATGTTCCAGGAACTGTCCTACATATTTGACACACAAGCACTCATTTTTCTTCTCAAAAATACAACAGAAACAGTGGTCTAATTTTTCTCATTGTACACACAAACATCCAAGTTCTTGTGCATGTTGGATAGGCCCAAGGAGAAAATAGTATGCTCAAAATTACAGCATCATAGATGCAGAATGGTGGGTGTTTGTGAGAAATATTGGGAGACAAAGATGTAAAACAAAAGGAACGGGAACTTGTATAGCCTTACATATGCGACTCTTCCACAAGTGTGACCGTAGTAGAATTACTTTGCTGTGAATTTTTCTATAGTAAATTTGTACACATTGTTTAGGAAGTATAATCAGAGAAGTATACACTTCAGAAAATTTGGACATGAAGATGTGTTGAGTTTGAGTCTTATGGCATTCATGAAAGGGATTAGAACCTGGTTCATGGAAAGATCTTTTCTTTGGTATAATTTGGCTGTTAGAGCAGGACTGCCCCTATATATTTATAAACACCTGTACTAGATGAGAGTATATAAGATACCAATAAAACAAAACAAAATAAACAAAAAAACAACAAAAAATCAAGGAGAAATGAAAGGGGTGGGAGATAATGAGCAAAGATATGAAACGAAAATAAAGGCAGTTCCCTCCGATGAGGACTGGTGGAGGCAAGCTCAGGGGTAACACATTTGAAGAAATGTATGAAAGGCAAAATTTCTTATGAACAAAGTAACTGGAAAAGCTTAGTGGTGACGAAATGAACAAGTAATGAGCTGGGTAGTTGGAGAAGATCTTGATGAAGGTCTGAAGCAGAGTAAGTAACCAGTAAAAGGACAAGAGGAACTCCCGAGACCAGGTAGAAGTCGACATCTTCCTTAGATAGGGGGCAGAATCAAAAGCCTTGGCTTTCTACTCAGAGCCTCTCAGACCCCCTCCTCTGAAACTGTCTGAAAAATCTTGTTGAAGTACAATTTTAAGCAAATAATGACATTTGATATTGAGAGGGAAGTTTGAAAGAATTAACATTTTGCCCAGGAACCAATTCCAAGTTTAAGTTGGTTGAACTCTAGTGATGTATATAAATGATGGTTGCAGGTAGGAATTCATAGTGAAGTGTTGTTGTTGTTGTTGTTGTTGTTTTGTTTGCAGTAAACATAGAAGTCAAAGTCTCATGTTCTTTTGAGGACCTAGAGTCCTTCCAAAGCAAGTGATAAGACCCATTAGAGAAATCGCTACCTTAAATACTTCCTTTTTTATTTATTTTTTATTGTTTTTATTTATTCACTTTGCATCCAGCTCATTGCTTTTCTCCGGCTCCCACAATCCTTCCCCCTTAAAGCAACAATGCCATAATTAGGAGAACACTTCATTGACATCTATACTATGGTGACCCCCTATCCAGAGGTATAATCCATCTCCAATACTAAGAAAAATCTGCTAGATAAGTTTTGCATCAAAATGACCCAAAAGTAAAATCCAAGTGCAATAGAAAAATGGCATCTTCCAGCCATTAACAAAGGAAGAAACCATCTGGGTAAAAAATGGAAATTAGCTAAGCCTGGAAGCAGGAACTATGAAAACTACTCAACCAAGCTTGGATGGAGAGACCTATTATTATTACTAATACTAACAACCATGATAAGAAATGAATTTAACCCTAAAGCAGGAGGCATAATTAGCAGCGTAGGCATGAAAATCTCATAATCACCCAAGCTTCAGCTGTGTTCAAGCAGCAAGAGTGGGAAGACCTAGAGAAAAGAATTACAATTAAAAAGAAATTGACATCTATGAATTGAATTGGGTACATTATCTCCAGCTTCTGGTTCACAGTTCTTATTATAAAATTAAATAGGGAGGCTAATTAGGCTGCAGGAAATTTTCCAGTGAACTTTACAGTTTCTACCAGGAGGGAAGAAAGACCAAAGCTATACATGAGGAAACAGAGAGAACAGGAAGTCTTCAAAGAAACAATTTCCAGCTACTAGAATTCTACTGAGGAACGAATAGATGTAAGCCAAACTCGACACTAAAATGTGTCTTCCTATTCAATACACAACCGGTGTCAAATGTTACTTGCATGATGCTCATGACAATTATAGAATCTGTTAACTATGTGTGGTCCCTTTTATCAAGGTGGAGAGTTTAAAGTGTTATGCAAAATGGCAGTGAGTGCGCCCTATGAAGAGACTGGCAGCGTTGTACATGTGTGCAATTGCCTTAGGTGACTTGGTACCCTTGATATCCACAAGGAAAGTCTGCATCTTTGGCATACCATGAAAGCAGTGATTGAGAAGCTGAGCTCAGGAGAGCATATAATCCATGCCCCCTAACCTAGCTATGGAAACTTTGAACAAGCCAGTCCTACAGACCTTTGTCACAACAAAAAAATTGCCATTCTAATTGCCTTTCCCTAAACCTTTGTCTCAGTCAGTGTTTTATTGCTGTGAAGAGACCGCCATGTGCATGGCAACTCTTCTAAAGGAAAGCATTTAATTGGGGGTTTGATTAGAGGTTTAGAGGTTTGGTCCATTATCAGCAATGTGGGAAGCATGTTAGAACACAGGCAGACATAATGTAGGAGAAATAGCTTAGAGTTCTACATCCAGGTCCTCAGAAAGCAGAAAGAGGAAGATATTGGGTCTGGTTTGAATATTTGAAACCCCAAAGTCCACCTCCAGTGACATACTTCCTCAAATAAGGCCACACCTACTCCTACGGGGCCACCCCTCCTAATACCTGTCAAGTAGCCCACACTCTAATGATCAAGCATCCAAATAATGAGCCTCTGGGGGTCGTTTCTATTCAAATTACCACACCCTTCTTCCATAAATATTACATCGATCAGTTATGGTCAGTCTGCTATATTTCCAGACACTAGAGCTACTGTGTATACTGAAGACAGACGAGTAAGAGGAGCCTGATCCATCTAGCAGTGCCTTGGCAGGAGCTGATGTCTTTGGGTGGAACACTTCCTGATTCTCTTTGAAAGACTAGTTCCTATATTGCTCCTCTTGGAAAACTTTGCAGATCAGAAAAATAACTAAAGCCCCTCCCTGTTTTCCTAGTCACTTGTCCTTCTTTGTTGCCGTTGTCCTGATTGTGATTAACTGTTTTTGTTTTGTGAGACAGAATTTCTTTGTGTAGTCTTCGCTGTCCTAGAACTTACTCTGTACACCAGGCTGGCTTCAAATTCACAGAGATCTACCCGCCTCTGCCTCCTGAGTGCTGGGATTAAAGGTGTACATCATGACCTCGAGGCTGTGATTGAGTAATTGTAAAACTGGCTTGTTCATGCCTTTTTTCACTTTATAAGGCGCCTCATGAAGGTAGCCAGCATACATTTGGCTGATTAACCCTATCAACTCCATGTAGATCCTGTGACACAGCATACTGTAGGCACTGTAAGCTCAAGGACCAAATAATCTTTATGATTCAATTTCCTAGCATTCTCTTGAATTCACATTATGCCCTATAGTAAAATGACTCCAAAGACAACCTTTTCAAGCACTGCCGATCTTATGGGCACAACGCAAAATGTAAGTTTACCTGAGAAGACTCTGAGAAGTCTTTGTAAAAAAAAATTCTCACATCCACCACCTGGGTCTGTCTTCAGGGAATTTGTAGAACAGCTGGGGAACAGGCTGAACTCTTTTTCAATTGCCACATCATTCCCTTGGCCTTAATTATCAGGCTTTTAAGGATATGACATAATTTTACAGGGCCAAACATGACAAAAACCATCTCTGATACTGTCCAACACAATCTCCTTTCATTGTATATTGCAAAAGGAAACTGTGTCTTGAATTGTAAAAGGATGATGGTCTGGGAAAATGTCTACAACAGTCAAAAGAGGAAAACTCTCTTACCTAGATGCCTACTCAGTGAGCAGCAGAACAAAGAAATATACACCTTAGAAAACAAAGAGATGGAGATCGACATAGAAGATATATATATATATATATATATATATATATATATATACATACAGACAGACAGGTGACAGAGAGATGATAAATAAACTTTAAGGGAAAAATACCTAATATCACAGTGGTTTCTGTTTCCTTGCCTTCTATTTTTTTTTTTGTAATTATTACCATACACCTGGCTAAACAACACACAACAAAAACAAGTTATCTAGACATTCATCATCTATCCCTCAAAGTAAAACATATGAACTTCCCTTTGGCTACTGGAGTCAAAAAGAACATTTTATAAGTGTTTTCTATATGGCGTTTTTAGTATGGCTTTGGAAGTGAATTTTGCTATTTACCCACTTTCTTCTTCAAATATTTTGGTTTACTGCAGAGCCTCCAGCGATCTTTGCTTTCTGGTTAGAAATGTTTGATAGCAATGATTCCCTATAGAAATAGGCTTGAGGGCATCCCCACCTCCTCCAGTCAGCTTTCCCTATGCCTTCCAGTTCTGAAGTTTTTCACATGAATGTCCACTCCTCTCCTCTTTGATGGCTATAACTTTTGGCTCGATCTCAGTGTAATGACTTGACCACACCCTCTTTCCACCATCCAAATCCATAGACATTAGAATTAATATGGGGACAGGTTGGAGGAATTCGTCTTTGTGTCTTATGATGTGTTATTCCTCGTTAGGCGAGGGACTGTAGAGGCGATTGCTTTTCTCCAGCACTTATCACGCATCTGATGAAAAGCAAATTCAAAAACATTGCACTGAGGAAGCTAGGAGCCAAATAAACAGACTGTCACCAAGCAATTTATGAGGGAGTCCAGAGACATACAAACTCACTGGTTGCATAAAACTCCAAAGTAGAAAAACCTAATCCTTGGTACTCTAGAAAATACTAGTATCTGCCAAGAGGCAGAAGAGTCAGTTTATGCTTATTTCTGTGTGCAAAAAAGTTTAGAGTGCTTACACATATTATTTAATGCTCTGTGAAGTTGTTAAGGAATGCACATTAGGGTAAAACCAAACAAACAACCACCCAAAACAAAAACAAACAAAATAAAGCACATTAATGGAATAACAAAAGAAGTGAGGATCTGGAGAGATGGTTTACAAGCAGATGAAATGAGTTTGGGTCCCCAGAACTCACATAAAAGTCAGACACAGGAGTGTACATGTCTATAATTCCAGTGTATCCCTACTAGGTGATGAGCACTAGAGAGCAGATGACTACTGTAAACAGAGGAATAAGCTTGCTTGGACTACGCAGAGGTGAACAAGAGGGACTATGTCTTCAACAGGGTAATAGGAAAGCCTGAAGGACTGCAATCTGAAGTTGTCCTCTGACCTCCACATACATGCCAGAGAACATACATGATCTCTTGTGTGCATATGAGCACAGTACAACGTTAGAGAATGAGAGAGAGAGAGAGAGAGAGAGAGAGAGAGAAAACGAAGGGAGAAAAGAGGAAGAGGAGAAAAATAACTCAGCAGAATTGTACTTAATGACATATAAATATGCCGGTATATGACGTATATGTACATATATGTACACAGACACAAAACAACTTAGGGTTTTATTGCATTGCATTGTTAAACTCAAAAATTCATTGTTTTCTATAGTTGTGTGTGTGTGTTTGTGTGTGTGTGTGTGTGTGTGTGTGTGTGTGTGTGTATGTATCCATGTGCGCATTTTATGTGTTAAGCCATAAATTAACTGAACAAAATTCAAGGTATCAGCCAGGTCCCTAAAAAGGGCAAAGTCTAAAACTGTACAAGCACATTGGGTTTTGAGGGTAACTGCACATAGTCTTTAAGGTTTGGGCTATAGATATGATCTTGAAGTTCACTTAATAGGAGCTGAGACTTCAGAAAGAAAGAAAAGTAAAATGCATTATAAGAATGTGACACGAACCTGTTGTCAGTAATCATATCATCAGGTACCTGAAGACACTGGTCATTTGCTTCCAAGTTTGTTATTTCTACCGTGTAAATCCCTACCAGGAAAACTATCAACAAACCCCTTTGTACAGGCAATGTCTTGCTGGTTTTACTCACCTGTTCTCAGGAAGTCAGAGCATGGTACCAATCTTCAAAAGGGAGAATCACTCAGAAAGAGGAAGGAGAGGGTTCTACAAACTAAAGTGAGGGCCTCTGGGAGCTTGCCCACATGTACAGTGAGGGAGAATCGGCAGCAGCAGTGAGGCAGCAGGTACCCAGAGTCCAGGGGATAAGACACCAACAGAATATCAACCAGGAAACAATGGAAATGTTAGGCTTCCTGGGTAGTCTCTCTGAAAAAGACTTTTTACATGTGTGCTAGCTGTGACACAGAGAGGTGGGGAGAAAGAGAGGCTAATGAGATAATATAGGTGCTCACTAACAAAGAATTTCAGAAGAAAAGAAAGATAATCATAACAATAGAAAGTTAGCCAGGGCCAAGCATTTATTCCATTTTCTTTATAGCAGCTACCTCAGCTCCTAGAATAGTAACCGATGCCTTCTACCCACTGTGAAAATATTTGTAAAATGAATCAGTTCATGTGTGATCTTACATTGTTCTCAGAAAATGATATTACAAAGTCACGATAATGTAAGCTGTGAATCCTCATTTAACCAAATAATGTGACTGAGGTTTACTGGGAAATTGAAGAATGAGGAAGTTGATGTGGTTGGGTGGGAGAAGGAGACAAATCTCTTGTCATTTCCTGAAGAGTCACGAGTAGTTAATATGGTGAGAGAGGTAAGAAATGGAAAGACAGTGCATTATGAAGAGAGAAGTTCTGCAAAATTCCAGCAACCTACAGGAGCAGAGCAGAGATGCAGGGTATGGTGAGGAGGATGCTGTCTGCTCTGGCTTGCTGTTTATTTATTTATTTATTTATTTGCAGGCTATGTGGTACATTGTCAAGTAGGGTTTTCAGAAAAGAGGTGCTAAATCTGGAGTTTTTATATGAGAAATTTTAAAGGCAGAGTCATTAGCATTAGGGCAGAAGGCAGAAGTTCATGTATGTGTGGCTACTGAAAAGATTACAACAGATCCTGTTAACTATTTCTTCTCCATGGCTGGGAGGCCCATCCTGGTGGTCCAGAGTTGAGACAGCAGGCAGAGGGTTTATATATCTCCTATGTCATTACCTATCACTTTGATTATGCATCACCACAGGAAGAGACTTAGCTTGGGTAAATGACTCTGTAGATGAAGCAGGTCTTGCTGATGGACTCAGGTAAGACCTATCAGTCAACACTGGGAACTACTGAAGAAAATTGTACTGTCTTATTTTACATCAGGGACTGTATGGGAGCTATTTACTCTGTGGATGTACTGTTTTTGACAAAAATAAAATTAAAATGTGAAAATAACTTCATGTCTGTAGAATTTGCTGAAGGAGCCTGAAGGAGGAGGTTTTGAGGCTAGCCTGGACTACACGGCTTATTTTGGGCAGTGATGGACTATGCCTTCAATCCCATCACTCAGGTTGCACAGGCAGACAGCTCTCTGAGTTTGAGGTCAGTTTGGTCTACAGAGTGAGTTCCAGGACAGCCAGGGCTACACAGAGAAACCCTGTCTTGGAAAAATAAAAATCAAAACCAAAACCAAAAATAAACCACCACCACCACCACCACCACCACCACCACCACCATCACCACCACCACCACTACCACCACCATCACCACCATCACCACCATCACCACCACCACCACCACCACCACCACCGGCAACAACAAGGAGGGGTGGGAGATTGGAAAAGGCAGAGAATAGTGGCTGTTTTTGTAATCCTCTGAGAAAAAAATTTTTTTTTCTTTTACTTGTTTCCCAAACTCGCACATTTTATGAGGTACTCCATGTTTGTAGAACTAATTATTTTATCTCTTTTTTCTTTATATCACCCAAGTACCTGGCCCAACTAGGCCCTCAATTAATGATGCCACTCACTGGTTGAATTCAAATTCCATTAAAAATTGAAGCTCCATGTGGTGCCTCAGCTATAAATCCTACGTCCTCCTATTCTCAACATCGGAAGCACAGCATTTTCTAAATCAGATTATGGCACTCTCTACTTAGGCTAATGAATTTGCCATTTATCAGTAGCCACACATGCTGTGATAGTGTTCCTATTACGGCCCATCTTCCCAACCAGGGCCCACTATGCAGTCTACTTTAATGCTAAAGCTAGCAATAATTTACCCATCATCCTTTATTGAAATAAGTAACAGGTATCAGATACTACTTTATGTGATATGTATGTAAAAATACACCACACACACACACACACACACAGAGAGAGAGAGAGAGAGAGACAGAGAGAGAGAGAGACAGAGAGACAGAGACAGAGAGAGACAGAGACAGAGAGAGAGATTGAGAAACACACAGAGAGAAACAGAGAGAGAGAGAGACAGAAAGAGACAGAAAGATAAAGAAACTGAGACCATAAGCATTGCAAAAGCTTGAAATCAGACAGGATATGGAGACACTTATCGAAAAGGTTCAAGACTATTAGTATTTTCCATCCTACCTTTTACATAGGTGAGCATGGAAAACGATTTTACGGGCTACTTCTTACTGATTCTTGCATACAAGGAGTGAACAAAAACCAAAGAACACGTGTAAGAATGTGTATAAGGGGCACAAAAGAGGAGCTGCAGTACATTGAGATACAGACCATAGCATCTATTGTTTCAGACTGGAAAAAAAATCAATAATAAAGAAAACACACAAACCCTCAAATAAAGAAGAGTAACAAGGAGACCCTAATGGAGGTCAGTTCTGTTTAGTAAAAACTATCTATTCTCTGTGTCCTTGTTCACTTCTCCCGAGTGAGGCCACTTGCAAATGTCATCCTCTCCCCATTGCCAATAGATCATACATTTCCTAACAGGATAGATAGGGTAGTAAGGTTCTAATAATGGTAATAATAATAATGAGAAATGGCCCTAGAGATATATTTCATGTGTCTTGCTCTCTCCTTGTCTTCTCTCAGCAGCACAGTTTCCCAGTCAGTGGGGCATTAATCATTGGAACAGCAGCTGTAAGGTAAAGGCTGGGGGAAATTTCATGGTGTATTACAGAATGAGTTGTGGGTGCACAAGTATGTGTCTCTCTCGGTATCTGGTAGGAGGGGATGGAAAGGCAGAGCAGGAAAAAAAAATCTGTCATTTCATATATTTATACTGTTCAAGACCGTCAGGACTGGTTTCCCATTGTTACTGTGGATTAAAATCATTCACGTCCTTCTGCTTCTCTTGGAGGTCAACTCTCTAAGAGGGGAATAAATATTGTGACGAGGTAAATTTGTCCCTATTTTTTTTTTCTGTCTTAGGGGTGAGCGGGAGAGTGAGGCACAGGAAGAGGGGACATCAAGAACCAGGATAGCCTCGGCTAATGGGGATTCTTTCTCTGTCAGCCCTTCTTTGGATATCTATTTATTCTCTTGTTTAATGCTTTGGGTGAGTTCGGCTACCCATCTTGAAAAGCCCTGAGCTACATCTTCAAGAAAAAAATAAATAAAAAGATTTTGACAGACCGGATAAACAGATGCTGCGGCTACTCACGACGGAGCTGGGAATATCTATAAGATCTTGCCCCATAAACTGAGCAGCCTGGAAGAAATCCTCTGGGACATTGTGCAAAAGTTCTGGCAAGTCTCCATCCCAAATGGTAGTCTGTTCTTCAGGGAGATCAGCAAGTGTGTTATATGATTTTAAACTTAATAAGCATTATTTTCTTAATAAATGCAAATGTACACAAATATCCTCTTCTCTTTCTCTTTGTCTTTTTGTTCTGTCTTGTTAGTCCTTGTTCTTTTTGTGTCTCTGTGTGTTTATCTTTCTCTGTCTCTGTCTCTCTGTCTCTCTGTCTCTGTCTCTGTCTCTGTCTGTCTCTCTCTGTCTCTGTCTCTGTCTCTGTCTCTCTCTCTCTCTCTCTCTCTCTCTCTGTTTCTCTACGTCTTTCATACCCAAAGAGAGAGAAGGGAGAAAGGGGGGAGAAGGAGGAGGAGAAGGAGGAGGAGTGGAGGGGAGGGAGGAAGAGGGGAAGAGAGAGAAAGATGCCTAACTAGACAGGATGATAGAAGGAAGAGGTTTCATTATATATACAAGTCAATCAAATTCCCTTCAAGCAGGGTGTATATAATTCTCCAACCTTTTCATCCCAGGATGTTGATGAGAAAAATCAAAGGGGAACATATTTCTCCATTTAGCTAATAGTAGCAGCTCTCTAGAAACGAAGGCTTTAATTAGAATGTTTCAAAAGGCAAGGCTTGTCATAACAACACCCAGTGTTTCTCCTTTCTCCAGTCATTCAGACAGGCACCCGGAAGGTATAAAGAGCATCCTACCCTCCCACTGTCTCCTCAGGGACAGAATGGAGCTACTGGTGTTGAGACCTGGCTACGGATAACTGGGCTGGAAGATAGAAACAGGAAGTAAGGGATGGATTGTCAGAGATAAAGAACCAAAACCAATCTCTGGACTTCCATTTAAATTAGAATAAATTAATCTTTTTGATTACCCAAGAAACATTTATTAGGCAGTATATCTTTTACACAGAAGAGGCCATTGCTGGATGTATTTGGACAAACTAAGCAAAAGGGGTGAATTACAAAAAAAATTCATTATATTAATTAATTAAAACAAAGGCATTCTGTTCATTTTTCTCAACTGAAGTCATCCAATTTGTGAGATGGTTATGTAGTTCTCCAAAATTATTAGAGTGGGTGATGGTGCATTCAAGTGTTATGAATACTTTGCAGGATAAAACTAGCTTTTGTTAGTTCTTACAAAAGTTGGGCCTTGATAGATAGACAATAGAAACAGCTTCGTCAACTAGAGAGAGTCGATGTTTCCAGGATTCTAGGGTTTGTTGGTGGTGGTGGCTTTGTTCGATGATTGTTTACTTTGTTTGAAGGAAGAGTCTTACTCTACATCATTCTTCTACTTCCCAAGTCCTGGGCTGTAGCTCTAAGTGACCAATGTCCAGTTAGTTCCAGCACTTGCTAAGCTGCTATCAGCAGCAGTATAGCCCCATTCCTAGAACACCTTATTCTTTAGGCAAGATATCATGGAAAATAGCCATGACCATTTCTACAGATAAGATTCGATAGGCAAGGGGCCTCGGGAAAGCAACAGCTAGGAAGTTTGAAAGCCTCAGACTGTAACTGTTAACAGACATGTGTGCTGCTGTAGGAGGGGGTGGCAGTTTGTTGCCTGTTTCTTCTTTCCAACAACACTGATTTTAACTCATTATTAGTATATGCTGAATACTATTCCAGGTGGAAAAGGCTAAATCTAGCTAGAGCGCTGTGATAGGAGGTATGGCCAGAGTGAGAGCAAGGGTAGCAAGCACAGGTGACAGGGCAGACTCTGACTTTGGTCCTGGATGAGTAGCCAGTTAGGTGATTGCAAAATTCACCATGATCCTTAAAACCACTTGTCAGTGGCCACATAGGAGGGACTGAGAGCCAAACCAACACCTTCTTCTTGCTGTTCAGGTCCTTTGCAATAAGATCTAGCACCTTATCAGTAGTTTGGGTGAGAAAGCTTTCCTCCTAATCCTGTGATGTGGTTAGATGGCATCTCTATCACTCCCAGGAGAATATTTAAGCTTCCAGCCTAGCTGCTGTCAGGACTTCCTCAAAAGACCCCTTAAGAGACTGGACATCTCTCTGGGACATGGCTGCCTCAGACCTTGAAAATAATACGTTAAAGGAGGGATAAAAAGAAACCATGCTCTTTTATCTTCCCCCAGCCATGTGTCCTGGCAACATACATGTCCTTAAGGCGAAGGCTTACCTATAGTATGTTTCCCCTTCATCTCTTTCTGCCTTTATGCCCCCCGTCTCTCTCTCTCTTTCTCTCTCTCTCTCTCTGTGTCTCTCTGTCTCTATCTCTCTGTCTCTCTGTCTCTCTCTGTCTGTCTCTGTCTCTCTCTCTGTCTCTTTGTCTCTCTCTGTCTCTTTGTCTCTCTCTCTCTCTCTCTCTCGCTCTCTCTCTCGCGCTCTCTGTCTCTCTCTCTCTCTGTCTCTCTTTCTCCCTGTGTGTCTTTCTGTAGTTCTCAGTTTTTCTTTTTTTCATCTGAACTTTTCAGAAAGAAGCCATCACTGGAGTATCTTACCAGGAAACAAGTAAATTGGAGTCCAATTTCCTTCCCTCCACATTATTCTCAAAAAGGGAAAGGAGAGCATCTACGTGAGGGCAAGCAGAACACAAGAGATATTTCCTGGCTGGCAGCTAAAGTCTAATTAGACTGACAAATCTTCAGCGCCTTCCCTAGCTATGAGGCTTGGCAGGAAAGCAAGGAGCCTGGAGCCACACATTATGTAAGGCTGTTAATCAATATTAGCTGAGCCCTGATCCTAAAAATAAACTTTCCCAGGGGTGTTTGTTGTTTAGCGGTAAAAGGAAGGGAGCAGAAACTGTGGATTCCTTATCTCATTTCCATCGAGCCCATGTCAGTAGGGAACAGGGAGAGAGAACGGAAGTGGCTAACTCTCCAGGCAAGTATAACCATTCTTGATACATGCTAGGATCACAAGACACTCAAGGCCTGCTCCATCCCAAGCTGAGACCCACAGATTATTCGAAGAATGTGGAAAATAGTTGGTTACCTATCCTGGACTTTGAAAATCCCACTGATGACCGTGTGCTGTAAATCTAAGTGCTATGTGTTTTACTGAACAGTGTGAAATTCCTGACCTTTCATCATTTTGACCTACCTAAATTGCAATGTCATGTACTTTAAACTAAAAGTTTCTCCATATGTTCTAACTGTTCAGTTAGGCTGACCTCTAATCAAACATATGGACATTTCTGGTAGACCTCTGTCTTCATCGTTGAGATCATAAGAGGTCCAAGTCATGTTAGCTTTTGTGGGTAGAGACCAAACAGTACTTGTACTGATGGAACTATCAGGAGTGCTATGCTCATTAAGGTACATGAGTCTGGGGGAGTCTTTTAGGTGGACGGGGGATCCTACTGTGACATACTTCAATGAATGTGTATGAATGGCTTTCTCATGATCGTATTTATTACCTCTCAATATAACAAAAGGGAGGGCACACTTATGTCCCTTAGGCAGATAATGAAAGCAACAGAGGGAGACAGGACTTAGCTTAAGGCTACTATAACTAAGTAAATAGAAGTAAATGAGTCCTTAACTCAGAAGGTCTGGTGGCAAATCCCACAGTCTTCATTTAACAGACTGAAATTCCGTTCAGCATAGATGAACTATCAGGACAATTCATTTTGTTTCAGACGGTCATTATCAATATCAAGTCTGAGGTGTGCTCCTAACCTTCCATAGCCTAAAACCGAGGAGCCCAAAGGAAGAATTTTCACATATATACTGTTAGTCTGAAAACTTAGAGTCCCTTTCTGGAACTTTCAAAGGTAGTTCCCATTCAATCATCACCATTATGATGCTTGAGATAGAATGAAATCTCATAGCCTTTCATCCCACTGTTTATTAGAATACTTCCAATCCAGGCTGAGCATCATGACTTTTCTGCAAATTATCTGGTGGTACACAGTCTGGCCAGTGTCAAGGTGACTTTGCCTAGGCCTAGGACACAAGAAGTAGGTTACGATCAGTTTCTTGCTAATAGCTTATAAACAATTCCAAATGGCAATTTGCACAGGACACAGTGAACTTCTTTTCTGCTGATAACTACTCAGACTGGAGGCCAAAGATAAGAGAATTCACATTTCTTTTTTCTTTTTGCAACCATTTCCCTCTCGGCCCTCTCCTCTCTTCTGGGAGCGTTTTGGCTGGAGAGACTAAAAGTAATGAGAGCAGTGGAAGACTCTTGCCACTCACAGTTTTCTTTAGCCCAGAATGAGTGAAAGAACCTGGAATGCAGACTGAAGTGAGATTTCCCATTTTAGAATCTGTCCTCTCAGTGTTGTTGTAGCTACCCAATTGCAGCAGAGTTGGTGAAGATCCTGTGTAGCACTGGGGGACAGGGGCAGGGGCAGTGGCGAAGTTGCTAGAAGAGCTCTTGTCTAATTCAAGCGAAGCTCTAGGCTTGACCTTTATCACCCCCACCATCAGCACCACCCTCAAAATTTTTCATGCTATTTCTCTGGGTAATCCTAGATTACGTCCACAGATAATTCAATTCACTCCAGTCCTCTGAGTACTCTCCTAGATGTAGGGGGTGGGCTTCAAGCTAAGACCTTCAAACCTGCAAACTTTGCAAGACACATCGTTGACTTACACTATAGCTCACAAGACCTGGACTTTCTTCTTGCCCCAGTGCACTAACCCCCTAAGACCTCATTTTACGACCCTCTCATCTATGGATAATGCTCCAAGTCATTCCATATGCCACCCTCCCTATGCACACCATTACTCAGAAGTTACACCGAGAGCCAGCCCTCTTGTTTTCTTCAGGTTATTGGCTCCGTGTTACAAATAATCTAGATTTCTAATTTTGTTCGTAACCTTCGAAAATATGTGCAAATTGGTTGATTTCATGACAAGGCATATTTTCTACAGTCCACTGAACTCTAAAGTTGGTTTCATAAAATAAAACAAAGATCCAAGGTGGGTAATGAGATGACAGAGGAGTCTGTTCCTGACATCATACATCTTTTGATTTTCCAGGATGAAGTTTAGGGTCAAAATTCTACTCAGATCCTTCTGAAATATCTCACTCCCTAACCCAGAATTTCTAAACTCTGCTCAGAACTATAGCTAGTAATATCAATAGAAGTCCTTGTTTGCTTAGTAGATTGTTGCTTGACTTTCATACCAAATATAATAATAATAATAATAATAACAAGAATTACAATAATAATAATAATAAATTGGCAAAACACTGACAGTCTAACTCTGCATTTTATATTTAGTGTAGCAGTTTTCTTGTTGACAGGTATTTGACAAAGTAAATTAATGGACGAACACTAGTTTTTGGCTCACAGCTCCAGTGTATATCATGACAGGGAAGCTAGAGAATGAGGCAGCTGGTCAGAGTATATCCGCATTCAGTAAATATGGAGGAAGGAATGTTTGCTGTCTCTTTTTTATTCAATCCAAGACTCCATCTAATGGAATGGTTGCACACATACTTAAGGTGTGCCTTTATACCATAGCTAACCTAGAAAATCACCCACAGACATACCAGAGGCTTAGTTCTGTAATCATAATGTCATCAAGTATTCCCTGAAATTAGAAAAGGCTTGGAAACTTACAGCACAAATGGGTATAGTATAGATAACACAAGCCTAGGTCAGGCCCAGGCAATGAGAAACTGATGGCTTCTGCTTTATGCCTATTTCAATATGGTCTGAGAGCCCAGAGAGCTGCCACTTTGCTAAAGAAAGCCACTAGACCACAGCTGGTCTGGAGCGAACCCGTGTCAGTTTAATTAGTGGAAGCAGAGTTACCTCCGACCAATGTCTGACTATGTAAATTATATCTAATGACGGAGCTGGTTTGTAGCTGAAGAGTTTAGGTAAAAAGGAAATGCTTTTAACAATAGTTATTTAAGTGGCCTGTGATCTAACCTGAATCACTTAGCTAGTATGAGAATGGACTAGCATTAAACCTGAGATAGCTGGCGCACGTCCATTATATGTAAAAGTTATACTAGTGGAAAAGACTATCTACACAGCCTGATTATTCTAGAAGTAGAGCATTTCTGCAGCTATTATATTTCTGGTTATTAAGTGGCTACAATATAGCACATAAAGCTTGTCTGATCTGGTTTATACAGCGCCTCTAGAATAACTACTAAGTACAAGACTTTTACTGAAGATTATTATCTGTCCATCTGGCTTCTTAATGTGCCCTTTAGTTGCTTTTTTACCCCTAAATTGAAAGGAGCATCTTGAGGCATTCTTTTTAATATAAGGTCAAGATCTATTGCTTGGGCACAATAGCTGTGAGTAATTTACCATAGTCCATGCCATTCACAAGCAATTCTGTACTCCTATCAGTAAGAGACTGATATATCACAGAGATCAAAGTACCAATTACTTCCAAAAGACTGGAGCATTGGAGAGCTGTATCAACTCAAAAACGATTTGTTCACATTCACACACAGTTAAGAGCAGCACTAAAAGCACTTTACAGTTTCCCTTTGATCTGATGTGAGCACTAGCCAAGGTCCATCAGAGATGAACTCCTCAAAGGAAGTTTTCCCCCGCTGCTAATGTTTTAGGAAAGATTCAGGGAATTTTTTTGAGTAGTGACATTTTTATACTTGTAGTCACACATGCTTAATTGTTTTTCTCCTAGAAGTGTCTCATTTTAGGACAACCATGGTTTAATGATATTATCAAAGTGCGAAAGCAAAGAATGGAGCACCGCTTGCAAAATGGTCCGCACGGAATTTCAGAGAGATGAAAACTGAATGAGAGACCGGTGAGCAGGAGACATAATTTTTCCTATTTTCTTTTCTTTTTTGAAGTACCTCTCAGAGATCAAAGCTACATGAGTTCTCTTTATCCAAGAAAATTGGCTGGGTCATACATTGCATGTATTTGAAGCTGCCTACCATGTCCAGTATCTAAGACTTGTCCTAAATCACTGGGTAGGCTTGATGCAATCTGTAGACAGTACTTAGGCCAGAGTAGGCTTGACTTTGGAGTTTTTAGGTTTGCACAAAGCATGGGCCAAAGTTCTTGTGGCTAGTTGGCAAGAACAAAAGTACCTAAAATCTTCCACAATATGTTTCCTCAGGTTTCTCTTTACACAATCCTGGGGTTTCTGTATCCTTCAGCCCGGGTCTAATACATTCTGCTAAGCTTCTGGCCTTCCTCCAAGAGTATGTATTTATGCACCCGTAAAAACAAGGAGTGTCAACAGATTTATATCCCATCTTTGTAGCCTAGCAGAAAGAAAACAGAGAAGCATGTAACGATGTAATCCAATTTTCACCAGCCTCTGAAAGAAAAGCAGCTCACAAGAGAAAAGCTGCTGGAGAGAGCTCTCGCTGGCACTTACTTGCTCTAAGAGACAACCCAGGCTTAAAGATAAATCAGTGGTAAGGTTTATGCACCTTGAAATCCATCCCTGTCCAGAAGTCCCTGAATCTCTTGGGTTGTAGAAAGAGTTTAGGAACTCAAACAATCTGCCCCCACCTCAACTCCATTTATGTATTTGCTGTGAGAGGAAACAACCAAAGACTGAAAATTACCACAAATTGGGGCAATTCCCTGAATCCCTGTGTAGCATTAAATCCACTTGTGGTCAGTGAACATTTGGTCCTAAGGCAGACAGCAGAATCAGTCATTCCAATGGAGAAAGCAAAGCCATTTGCTCTTCTATTTCCCACAGAGTTAGCAGAATAGACTCTGAAAGAAATGAACCAGGTCTGCCAAGACCTGTGCAAACAGAACTATCCTTTTATGAACAGTAAACAGATCTATGCTTGAACTATAGAGAGTCATAATAGAAATATATATTGCCTTTTATCTTCTTCTCAGTGAGTGGAGTGAGGTGTCTGGAGTTATGGCTGTAATATCAGCTGCGAAGTACTATTCTCAAGCTTGTGCACAGGTATGCAAGGAATGGCACCCTGATTACAGGACTGCCCTGCGAGCTAGGTTCTTAACAGCTTTTGGAAAACACACAAAGTTGGTCAGTAACGTCATCAGTATACACAGATACAAATTGCATTTAGGAATCATGAAATAAGCTGTCTGGATTTCTGCTCAAGCCCAAAGAAAAGGAATAAAGGAAGACAACATGTTTCCATACAGTGAAGTCACATAACTTCATTTCGAGAGATTAAAATAAAACCCAAAAACGAAGAACAAAAAGCAAAAACACATGGGTGAGTTTTAATTAATGATTCACTCTAAGATTAGAGTGTCCTCTAGAGTGGAGGGAAAGGGGATGTCAGGAACTCTCCTGAGCTCCTGCATCACGTGCGAAGACTGAGAAGCAGAAGGGACAAGGACTGATTATGTTTCTTTTTACAAACAACTAACTAGGGTAGGGATAATTCCTCCCACAAGCATTGGCATGCCTTCTTTGATGCCAAACCATTTAAGGCTAATAACTCGATTAACCTCCTACCCCTTACTAACTAGATTTATGCACTGCGAAGAGAGGCAGCTAAGTATTAAGTTTCAGCTTGTATATAATTACTTTCAAGTGAAAAAAAAAAGCCTTACCACTGAAACCAAGAACCTTTTTCTACCTAAAATGAAACCTTCATGTTTGCTAATAAAATCAGTATATTAGTCAAATAAAGTAAAAGAAAAAAAAAAGAAAGAAAGACTTCAAAATGACTAGTCATTAATTAGGACTCAATGTCAAACACAAAGGCTCAACCATTCACAAGGAGTGGTTGCGATTCTAGTTTCAATTGTCCTTGATTTAATGATACCCATTGACCTTAATAATGCGCAGTTCATGGTCTACCAAGGTTACCTGGAGAAAGTGAATGGAATTGAACTAGGGTACAGACTTGCTTAGGGTAACAAATGCTCACTTCTCCCTCCTCCTTTCTGTTAATTGAACAGAAAGGGAAGAGGGAATGCAAAGGACAGTAGAGGAATGCCTTGTAATAAAAGCATGGTCCATTGTTCATTTTGAATAATATTTTTCCTGTTTCAGTGACAAATGGAAAGAATAACATGAGTTACTTCATGAGCTCATGAGTGCCACAAGGCTTCCCTAATTCAGTCATTGTTTCCTTTTTTTCTTTTTTTCTAGTTTTAGTTCTCATTACCTTGAACATCTTCAACCTTCCGTCAAAGGCTGTGATTCAACATAATTAGCTACCCAGATTACTGATCACAGCAGTGATGTTGCAAAACCAAGAAAGAAAAACAAAAAAAAAAATCACAAGAGAAAGGTTTACCTGAATGCTGGCTGTAGAGCGGTTTTTGCGGGTGGTGGTCGTAGCCATCGTGGTGGTGGTTTCCATGACAGTGGTAGACATTTCAGGTGGCATGGAGGTTGTTTGTGTTGTTCCCGAGACTGATGGGACTTCTCCCACTAGCCGGACACTTCCATTGATTTTAATATTAGGGTTGTTCTCAGCCGCCATGTTCAGTACTTTCAAACCATCATAATAGAGCCCAGAGAGTTGGCCTTGGAAGAGACGTCCTTTGTCCTTTCCTCCGATGGCTATTTGCGCCTGGGTGTTGAAGATGGTTAGCTGCCGGCCTAGTGGATTAGGTGGAGGAAACACTATTATTTCTATACATTTCTGCTCCTTCCCTTACCTATTCTTTATGGAGCAAGCATCTGAACAGGCTTCCTTGAACAACTGAAGTAGATAAAATGTATAAGAAAAAGTCGCCACTGAAATTGGTGAGTAACATTTCATGATAATTACCTCTTCCACTGTCTAGCTAGAGATCCTAAGTTACCCAAATAACTAAGCCTTATTTTTATTCGAAGGAAAAAGACATCTTTTTTTTAAATATGAGCAATGTTTCAGTCTCCTACAATATATAATCAAGAATGACAGAAACATCTAGTTCAGATCATGACAAGACAAACCACAGTTGCCTAGTGTTCTGATTTAAGCTACAAATTAATGTAATGACAACAGAAAAGAATGATGTGCGGCAAACAAAACTCAATGAGGTGACTGAGAACATTGAGTTTAAAAATTAGGTTCAGTAATTAAATTAAATTTACTGAAATTAAACCGCAATTAAGAGGCTCAGATTCATTGCATGCTTATAAAAATGGACACTCTGGTCACCAGGAACAGAGTTTTCCACAAACCATCATCATAAGTAATATTCTATCAGCACTTGCTATTTAACACCATCATAATAGATGTATAACTTGCAGGCAGGAATGGTAAGTCAATAGATTATTCTCTAAGATGGGGGAGTAATTAGACATTAATAAAGCTCCTATAATAGGAATGGAAATGAGGTAATCCTAAAATGGTTGTAAGAGGATAAAGACGGGAATAATCAGAATATATTATATACATGTATGAAATTGTTAAATAATATAATTAATCAGTAAAAATTAATTTAAGGGGGAATATGGATACTGACAAAGAAAACAAAATATAAAACACCTTGAATGATGTAGGGACATGGTATGGATTGTAAAATGCCAATAGATAATCTTATTTCAGATTTTCTTTGTGGGCAAAAAGAAATAATAATAATAATCAGAAAAAAACATGGCAGAACAGTTTAAAATGGAGCATTCAACTAACTAGGCTTATTCTCCATGATTTCTACTTATAATTTTTTTAAACCCAAACTAGGTCTTTGCCATGGATGGGAAACAGCATTTAAAACCTCATTGTAATTTGTCATGACAGCAACATGCTATGGCCTTCCTTCATGTTTTCTCTTTAGATTAATTTCATCTGCTTTCCCATATGGAGTCGAGAGGAAGAAAAGATACCTATTCGTGGAATTTGACACATCTGTCCTGGAGTTTTCTTTAGTTAGTGATCAATAGAGCCGCTAATTCTTCATGTAATCACCTTGATTATTTTAGGTGTAAATAATTATAAACTACTTTTTGCTACTCATGTCTGCTTGGTGAACCATACATGCTTTCCTTAAAATTCCCATTGAACAAAGGTATGTTGCGATGTTTGGCTTCTCAACTAGTGAAATAGGCTCTAGTTTGTACAAATACCGCGAGCCTTGGATTTTTGGAATTTAGCGTACACTGGTGGAAACACAAAGTAGGATAAGGGAAACAGCATATGTTCAGGGTGTACTTTTTAGGCGTGTGTCAACTTTAATATCTGGGCATCTCTTAAGAGTTATTATTGGCATGAGTTATAGGTAATAGTACTTTCCTTTTAGTCTGGAGAACATTTTTAGGGTGGAATTAATCCACATTTCATAAGAATCTTAGGTCCATACAAAGGTCCATATTTTAATGATAACAAAATTCGCTCGTTCCCAGGGACGTACTCAATTCATTCGATATTCTCCAGTAAATCTCCTCAGTGTCCTATGAGTTGGCACCGTTTGACAGTTGCATGTTTTTTGCCTCTGTCCTCCTCACATGAGATGTAACATGTTCAGTGCACAGTGATGCAGGGTAATGGGCTGGAAGTCATATTCTTTTCTTTAGGAGTCATACACTTGCTACACTAGAAATAGGATAATAAGTGCACAGAATAGTTCTTGCTTAGCTTCATAGCAACATTTGGAGCAGCTTAACATTCTGATTCAGAATACGCTCTTTAGTGGAAGATTTCTCTGGTGTAATGTTAGTATCTTAAAGTAGATAGCTTCCATGCAAGGTATCTTTCGCATGTGTGCAACTGTCGCCCATTTATAATATTACTTCTCTTTTTATCTTTCATCCTCTCCTCCTTCCTCCCTCTCTCTTTTCTATATAATCCAGCTTGGTGATGAGTTAATGGCTGAGTAACCTTGATTACGTGTAGAAGATTTTATGTTCTAATATCCTTGGACCGTTTCATAATGACAATCTCTCATAATGGTCCTTATCTTACTTTCCCGGAATGATTCATTCTGCCAATACTTAAAACTGAAAAGCGGTCAAAGAAAATTGAAATTCCAACTGCAATAGACTGGCTGAAAATGATGGATGGCCTTCATTCTATTTGCAATAGTTCACTCCATAAAGTGGCCATTGCTTCTTTGAGAATGACTGAGGAATGAGGGAAGGCATGACATGGTTAAGGCCCTTAGATTGAAGTGTTGTGTTATTTTTTGGGTTATCATTGCTTTACAAGGAAGATTCGACTACTCACTTCGTAGTGCCAACACACTGGCAGGTGAGGCAGAGAAGGTTCAGTTCATGCCACAGGAAAGATTTGGGCTTCTGTTAGCTTATTTGCTTGGTAGTCTTGTGGCTAGGTCTTTTTCCTTTGATTTTACAACCTTCTCTTAGTCCTCTGCACTTTGCCTATATAGTTCAGGCTAGAACTAGAGATCACTTGGGGAACAGAGCACTCTGTCTCCTCCCATGTCTCCCTGCCAGTGTGTCATTTTTCTTTAGGTGCACAGGAAATCAAGAACAATAGAAAAACAGTATCAGCATCTTCTCTGCATGAAGAATGTACAGAACTAACAGGAGAAAGTTTCTCTTTTTATTATTTCCCTAAGATGCCTCAAAATCAATGTCAGATATCATTCTTATTGTTGTGAGTGGCAATGTTTAATATCTTGATGAGAAAAATATTACATGTGTACATTTGAATAAATGTGTACTATAAATACACATATGCATGTAATTTTGGAGTATGGAATTTTTCTATTGAAAATAATATGAAATTTAATGATAATAGCAAAACAGGTTTTGTAGCACGCAACTGTTGGTTTAATTTAAATTCACATCCTTTGGAAGTCATTTTCTGTTGCCTCATTTTAACATCAAATTCACATAGGCTTAAATTAAATCTGGGCACGTCTCTAGTCAGTGTTGCACAAAGACTAATTAATTAAATCACAGAATACCCTGGGGGAATAGGCAGCATTATTTCTCCTCTCCTCATATGGGAAATCTGAGACACAAAGAGGTTAAGTGGGTTGTCTAAGGTCAGAAAGTCTGTCAATAGCAGACAGGGCCAGCAAACCCACTCGGTGAAGCTGTGACCCAGCTCTCCTCCCAATGGCAGAAAGAACTCCAAAGAGACGCCCCATGTATTTCCGAATGCACCCGTCTAACCTTCCTCTTATCTATTTACTCTTTATACTCATCTTCACAAACAAGGTTTCCCAGTGCAAAATTTCCATTCTGTTTACAAATGAAGTTAGCTAGATAGAGGAAGAGGTAAAGAAAATGGATGCTACTCACCCCAATTACAAAAAGAGTAATTTCAGGGAAAACAGTAGAGAAGATAATCTCAGTTTCCAAATATATTGTCCAGTAATATATACATACACATATACATACATATATAGCTAATAAAGAAGCCAAGATACACCCACCCATACCACCACCACCACCCTTACCCTCCCAGCACTTAACGCGTGTATGAAGGCTTCCTTTTTCCATGAAAGCCAGCTGATAATGCAGCTATCAGAAGGAAAACTAGAAGCTTACTAACTGCTTTATAATGGTTTGTACAAATGAAAATGCCTGGCATGCTATTAAACTTAGACTTCAAAAGGCAATGGAATAAAATAAAATACTATTAACAAAAAATTGAAAGAAACACAAAAGTTCTCTCAGGCACATGAGACTCAGACATGCATCTCGTTCTCTGTTTTAAAAGTGAGGCAATCATTGTCTTTAACGTTAAAGGGACTTTATGAGCTGTTGATTACTAATCGAAATTATTTGCTTTTTAGAGTTATTCTTAATTTATTTTTAATTAGACCACATATGTTGACAATAGGGCATGCAGTTAAGATTTGGTAAGGATTTTCCATGTCTGAACATCTGAAGCATACACAGGTGTCCTTTATTTCTTTATTTGTAGCTTATGTAATATTTCCAATTACTCCTCGTATGTAACTCACTCAAATCCCTGCAACATGTAAGGGGTTCTTTGAGGCCACCAGACAAGAGTTCGATTAAACTGCCTCGAACAAGAACAGAACCCCTAGCTTTCTTAAAGATAAGAGAATTTGACTAATGGTAAAACAAGTGTGTTTCTAGTAAGCAAAAGAAACCACACAGAAAATTCTGCCAGGATTTATAATGGCTGTTTTCTTTGAGTCACAGAGTGCTTGTTCCTGACAGCAAATCCCAACATGCTGTTTGGATTTTTGCAAGACTTTTCCCTTATCAACTCATTGTCTTAACAACTTATATTTTGTTGCATAAAACATCGTCTGAATGCACCAGGGTATCACACCAGCAAAGTGTGAAACAGGTTTGTTTAGTTTTACTTTCCTGAAGCAACTGGAAAATAATTAAGTTTGCCTAGAAACTTAGCCTCTGACAGTTTGAATTTAGAGGCAAAAATCTGTTCTTTGTCATCCCTTTCATTGTTTAAAAACAAGTAATAATACACACCGCTTCCTTTATAACATTTGTTTTATGCACTTTAAGTTACAAAAGTTGATCTAAGATTTTTTTTTTTTTTGGTTTGGTTTGATGTAGTTTGTTTTGTTTTTGTTCGTTCGATTGGTTGGTTAACCATGCTATAGATAAGAAAGCCAAAACAGACTCAAGATAAAAGTTTAACAAGTCTTTTTGAAAATTCTTTAGAAAGCTTTGGTGAGAGGTAATTTAAAACAAATTAACAAATAATGTCATGCAGTGTTTAAATTGCCATAATCCATTTCTTTCTTCCTTTTTCCATTTTAAATAGAGTTTCCTGGAATTCCTTGTTTGTGGCTGCCGTGTGGACAGCAGGCTAGATGTTAGTCCCTTTAACTTTGTTTTAATGGCGATGTATTATTGCATGATTTATCAACATATGGCAGGTGGAAGCTGACACAAATTATAATGAAAATTAAAACAGTCATTTATGCAGCAGGCGATTATCATTTAAGGAACATTTATCTGCAGGCTTTAAAAATGAGGGTTTAGAATCAAATGATTTTAGAATGAAAGTTTAACGACCGTTACCTTTTTCCTGCAGCCACTCCTCTACAGGCCGATTATATTTGAAGGGGATTTTCTGTTTTACCATTTGGAGGCGTTCATTATCAGTGTTGCCTTTAAAGTTTAAAAAACAGCTTAAAGAACAATCTGAAAAGTCAATAGGTCATTAAAAAAACATCCTAGGTGTTCAGTTTGTTTTATGAAGAGTTTTAGAGATAGATATCAATTTATCGTTAGTAGAGGTGGAGATGAATTCACTCTGCCCTTCAGTGACAGGTTTGAGGTCAGATTGATCTCAACTATGCAGTGCTCCATCACAGCTTAGTCACGTGATTTGGATAGCGATCCGTAAGCAGTCGGGCTATTTATAGAAATCTCTTTACCTTTTTAACTCCACCTCATCCTTATTTAATCTACCACCGGAGTTGGTCCCAGTGAGGCTCAATATTCTAATTTTTCAATAAGATTAGTTTCTCCTACCACATCCAGTTCACAATGCAAAGGAAGCGTTCAGATCCTCATCCATGCAGATGCTTCTGTTTTTCTCATGGGTTTCCTTCAGGAGCGCAGGGCTGTATGCTTGCTCTTACTCTCAAGCTTCTGAACTTGCTCTGCACTCTAGACAAACAGTGCCAGAGATGATTGAACCCCTGCTTTCCGAGGGAGACTGACCAAGAGACAGTTCTAGGCTTGTTTGTTTGGTTGCTGGCTTGATTGATTTGGACATATGAGAAAAGACCCTGACTGTAGTTCAGGTTAGCATTAACTCATAGAAATTATCCTGCCTCAGACTCTAGAACTTGAACTAAAGGGAGATTTCTTACTCCAAATGGAAACTCTGATGGTACAGTACCTAGATGAAACTGGCATATTCGTACATGTGGCAGTGTAGATCTCTATCTCTTTTGTTGTTGTTGTTGTTCTTGGACATTTTAAAGAGATGGGATCCACAAAGAACATAACTACAGGCAAAGGATATATATGTATATATCCTTTATATATCTCTATCTCTCTCTCTATCTATCTATCTATCTATCTATCTATCTATCTATCTATCTATCTATCTATCTATATACTGTTACATAGCATTTATAGGCTTTTGAGTACTTACACTTCATTATTGTTGAATATGCTGATTCAACTGTTCATTCTGCCACTAAGCCCCCTTCTATGAAAGGGTCTTCCCAAACAAGCATCCATTCACAAAGCCTGGGAGGAATATTTCTCCCGAGCATGAAATATCAAATTAGTTTTAGGCTCAAACATTGTGTTTTAACTGCTGGTGTGCCCTCTCTTCCTTTGTAAGGGTTTTTACCACTCTTGGGTGCTTTGTCTAATTAGTAGAGGCTTGGGGAGTGCTGCTGTGGACTTACAGCCCTAATGAATGTGCTTCAAATCACAAACTAATGAAGGCATGCTTTGGGAACTGTTCAAGCTCATCAGCCAACCTCACATTGATTCAGTAAAAACCAGTACACTCTAATTCATCATGTTTGATTCAGAGCCCCGTGTTAAAACTTAGGAAACTCCACTCCAGATTACTAATATTTTAAGAGGAAACAAAATCTTAAAAAACAGATGGCTGAGGATTTAATTACAGAGAAGAAACTAGATTGACTATTAGGCTCTGGTATAGTATCAGGCCAAGTACATAGAAGTGAGCTGTAACATTCCAATCCCAGCCATTACAATGCAGCAGTTATCACTGGCCAGGAACTGCAACACTTAGGACCTGCTTCTTGGTGGGAGAAGGTAGAGGAAAGATAAAGAGTGGGTAGCAATATCAGCGGATGGCGGTTCCCCATAGGCTTCTGTGATGAAACATCTTTCTGAAAATCTGAGTAACCCTTACTGCCTTGGGATATTTTTTCCTGCCCTGGAATTTAAACAAACAGTGGTTTGTGAGAAGCAACCTGGATATGCTTCCAGCCCACACTGAAGATCTGTAACTGCCTACATAAATTATAACGTATCAACATATCAAAAGGCAGTTGTAACCCATTGGAGGCTATCTCAGCCGCTCTAAGCCTTGGGCTGTTGCCTAGGACTACCAATAAACAGATCTTATTGAGGGATAATGTGGATAACAGGAAAAATAGACAGTCCTGGACTGTCATGGATAATTTAAAGTTTTCCTCGAAGTATAGCAGCATGAAGAATAGGAGAAAATAAGCAAGAGGAAATATCAGGAAAGAGCATCATTTCTTTCTGTCTCTCCATGACCATCATGAAGGGCACTGTTTTAACTGGTCCATACAGCTCCAGTTACTGATAGTGAGTGATATTTGTTCTTAGAGGATCAGTGTACTTTGTGTTCTAGTAATAAAACTTGAATTAGGTATTCTTAAGTGTTTTCATAGAAATGGAGTACTTTTCTGAAAATAATCCCTAAGCCTGATTGTTAATTCTACTCAGCAACTGGCACATAACATGTGGACTTCTATAGGACAGTGCGATGCCACACTGAGGAATGGCAATTGAATTGTGCAGAATTCACCTTCAATAAATTTTGGCAAAAATAATTATAAAATGGGAAGTCTTACTAATATGCAAGGCAAACACAGAAATAATTACAAGTCCAAATTGTCAGGGTTATCTAAACAACAAAGTCAATTAATTTATAGGCTATGTTGATTTGCTTCCTCTAAATATACAGGGTCCACAGCTCTCCCAAAGAGCCCAATACCCATGATTCATCGTCTTTTAATGTAAAGCAGGGCAGGAAATCATTTATGGACATATACAGGGGAAAAAAGAGGAAGTAGTTGGGTAACCAATGGAGAAAAGCACAGCTGGAATCAACCTCTGACCTTTCCAAAAATATAGACAGTCCATTCTTCTCCACCTCAGCTTTAAAGACATTTAGAAGCCTGGTTTAAGTCTTGGACACCATACTGATACTATCCAGCACCAAGGACAATAATCTAGCATGCTGTTAAAAGTCATAAGAGACAGCAGGCCATTTGGAAAACCACATTGGTTTAAGTCACCACATTAATGTTGTTCTTAGTTTCTTTTCATGTTCTTGTTGGCTTTTATTTTAATTTATCTAAAACACTAGCAATTTCTGTTTTAGAAACATGTGCAAGTGAATGAGTTCATTTGCCCCGATCCCCATTCTAGAGATGGAAGGAAGGGCATATATTCTTTAATAGAAGAATTCATACAGAAGACTGTTCTGTAAGCTGTACAAACCACTTTAAATTCATATACACTCTTATTAAATATACAATGACATTAAGTTGTACATTTCATATAACAGCTAGCATGGACAGTTAAAGAGTATAATTAATTACTCAAAAATAATGCTATACTCAGGATAGAATGGCCTTATGAACAATACGTCATAATTTCCTTCAAATAAAGCATAAGAATTACTGATTTAACAGAAACATTAGTTATTACCACACAGAGTAACTCATAAATTGAATAGGAAGCTCTTAAAATAAGTACTTAAGTAAATTATATCAATTGGGCATCTACTAGAATGGAATTTTTAGAGAAACAAATAGCCATGTTTTAGTCTACTTGAAGTAGAATCTTGTACATGTTTATTCTCTGATATTCTTGAAACGTTATTGAAATTTTATATACTTGGTTTTCTACAGTCTAGTAGCACTGTTATCAACTAGTTCCGCTTCTGGAGACAGGTAGAATATGCACTGTGAAATTATAACATTGTGAAGAGCAGAAGGCTCTGAGTTCAAACCACCAAAGCCCAACTGGTTCATACCCATAGCACTGACCATTCTGTAAAACTATCTCACAGTTTCCACTTTGCACTTAACCTTTTGAGGGTCAATGTATTAAAGTAATAGAAAGAGTAAAATAAGATGAACAACGCCAATCGAGCCTCCAGTTAGTCCCAAGATGACATCGGTATCTATTTAAGATGTGGACTTGATCTTTGCTAATCACTGCCACAGAGTCAAAAATATCCTGCAACTGGAGAACATAATGAACGCAAGAGGAAAATTCTTGCATAGGAAAAAAAGCAACATCTCTAACACCACAGTTCAAACAAGGGTTACTTTATTAGAACTTTATTTTGCAGAAAGCTCGAATCAACAGTGTAGGCTTAGTCTATGGAACTTGGAACTGTATCTGCGTTGGAGATGTAAATTTAGTATTTGTTATCTGTATGGTTTTGGAGAAGTCACTTAACATTAGACTCTCCTCAGTTCATTATAGTACTTAATGATGAGTATACACAATAACTAATATCTATCTATCTACCATCTATCTCTCAATATATCTATATCTATATCTATATCTATATCTATATCTATATCTATATCTATATCTATATCTATATCTATATCTAGATCTAGATCTAGATCTAGATCTAGATCTAGATCTATATCTATCTATATCTATATAAACTGAATTTTTTTGGAGAATAATAGTAACATAACGTGACTTCCCTCTCATTCAAAGGAAGCACACTGGTTCTTTGGTTTGTTCCCATGTTGCTCCAACCTCATCGGCTGTCACTTGAAAGATGTCTGTAACCCATTTGGTCTCACAAATGTTATCACTCAAAGAACACCTGATAATAAGACAAGAAAAGCATTCTAAATATCCCCCTGAATCTCCAGCTTTTGCTGTTTATGTGTTCGTATTTTCTAAAATATATTCAACTAACTCCATTTCCAAAGCAAAGTGGGTTTCTAAAACCCCTGAAAGCAAAAAAGCAATTCAGGCACTGACAAATGTGATTTTTTTTTTTGGTCCAGCCACAGGTAATGATGATATAGTGCTACCGAGTTGAGGAAGAGTAGCTTAAAGGTTCTGGCAATTTGCACCAGGCTGGCAGAAAATGCTTTTCTGCAAGCAGCCTATTAATACCATCTGAAGTGTTGTCAAGCATGTGGCCACGCTAATAGGAATAACTGTAACAACATTCATCTGGATGAAATTAATGCCAGAGGTATTTTTGCATTTTGTTTTGAGTTTCAGAATAAGGAAAGAAAAGTTTTCTTTATTGCTCTGTCAACATTTAAAAAATGGGAGCACAAGTCTAACGAATAGCTGGAGACTGAGGTCTATGGACTAGGGCTGGTGACAAAAGAAAATCAATGCTGGTAGCTCAAGTGCTAGGGCGGTTCACAGGTTCTGCCATGCTCCTGTCCCCAAGGAACACTTTGTGAGTTTCAAAGCAACTGTATAACACTGAAGAAAAGATGCTGGAGGACTCTCTGAGAGTGGCTTTAGCCAAATTCTTGGAGCTTTCCCTAACAGCTTTCTTAGACAGGGAAGTGTCTTACCCAAAGGACATCAGGAATGTTCAATCACTTGTAATGGATGGATGGACCTCCACAGAGAGCTAAGATCTTATATTTATAAAGTGTTTTTCAACCAAAAAGCTCAGAATGCAATTACTAACGCCATTTCATTAATCCTCATGAGACGTCACACCTTTAGGATGCAGGAAACAGAAGATTTGTATGTCGTAGGCTTTGATCCTTTAATGTGCCATGACGAAGAAATTAATCTAAACAGTCAACTTATCAGGTGGAGGAAGTGATTTAAAGACCCATAGCACATGAGCATTATTAAGTAAGGGGTTTTTGTATATCCACTTATCTAGTTCCTACAGCCTGGGGGAGTTACCTTTCCTAAAGAACAAGATAGATAGCAAGTGTGGTCACAATGCAGACCTTGGCATGACTGACAGAACTCACTTCTGTATCTGACGTGCTACTTTCTTCCTTTAAAAAAGTAGTTGAACTGTTAAGGCAAAAGTGGTATTCTCTATGTAGCTACTTAAGTGACCCTGTCCCTATTCCTTCCTGTCGGTTGTTGGCTAAAAACACACTTTTCATGCACAAACGTTAATACTAAATGATTCTTTCAAATCCTAAAAATTCACCAAGCAGGCATATTGCATTGGACTACAATGATGCTGAAGAGAATCTGGTGAAATCAATAGGACATATGTCATCACTTTCTCTCCTTTCTTTACCTTTCTCAGCCCGAAGCTCATTTCTTCTAAAGTTTCTTCCTAGCTTATGAACCCATCAAGATTATTTGGAATCTTGTTGGATTAATACAACAAGCTTCCATTGATGGCAACGTCTCTCCCACCCCTTCCCATAGTCAAAGAGAATTTTCTGAAGGAATTCAATTGGAGCTTTTTTCAGTATTGTCAGGCTTTGAATTATTAACTTATTATAGAAAAGCCAACGATAAAATTGACAAGCTAGAAATTAATGAAACATAATCTGGCTACAATAGTTGTTTTCCCCATTCTTCCCTCATATAATTATTCTGAAACACACACTGAAGATAGGCTAGCAGACTCTTTGAATTTGCATCTCCCCTTTCTAGAAAAATGTATGCATTCCCATGTCTGTAAATTTCAGTTTCTTTGCATGTACAATGTTCTTTTTATAATAACTATGACAAGGAGTTGTTTTGAGAATCAACTGAAGGATTTTATGGGAAGTGCTTAGCAACGTGTGCACCAGAAAATTGCAGATATAGGATTTCATTTTTGTAGTTTAGAACAAGTATAAGATTCTGAAGTGTTAAACGGAAAAGAACTAAATTTAGTAAAAATTCCTTTCCTGCATACTCTTTAGTGCCAAACATCTCGACATTTCCTTATCAAAATAAAGGCTTCTCATGCACCCTTCAGCCATTGATATATGACACTTCAAGATTCTACCCTTAGCTCCTTTTTTCTTTTACCACTTAGGTCCTGCTTGTTGCAAAGGCCACACTGTGATCTTTGCCTTATTCCTTATCACGATACATGCACTCCTCTGTGTCCAACCTGTACCTGAGTAGTGCATCTCTGTCTTGGTGGTTTTTTTTTCCTTTCTAACGATCCTCCTCTTCTCCTTGCTGAGCAGAGGGTATGACAACCAATGCTTTTGAAATAAGAATGCTAGAATACTTGATTCACAAATTCTGATTATGGAAATATGCATGGGTATTGCTCCCATGCCACTCAGAGCACAAATGGGAGTATTAAGAGAACAATTTTACTGAGTACCTTATGGTAAAGTTTTAATCCTCAAGAAAAGAATGCCATGGCTGGGCTAAGGAGATAGCATAATAGTTAACCAGGTCCTTTGTTCTTTCAAAACGCCTTAGTGTGATACCCAGCATGTACAACAGGCTACTTATAATGAATGGTTTATAACTCAAGCTCCAGGAAATTTGATACCTTCTCTGGCCTCCGTAAGTATGTGTTCTTATGTCCATATACCCAGACAGGAATGAATCTACATACACATGCAATTAAAAAAATCAATCTTAAAAATAATGTTATACAAATATTTATATCTGTCATGTAAAAATCTATGTCATCCTCATACTTCTGTTTAGAGGTAATAGAATCATTGGAGCTCATAATTAGAGGTATTTTAGATGTATTGCTCAGAGTTCTTCCACTATAATGAAATATCTGAGGATATTAATTCAAAAGTAGAGAAGGTGTAGTTTAGCTCATCCCTTTAGAGTTGCAATCCAAGGTCAGAGGATCCTATTTGCTTTGGGGTGTTGGAAAAACACCAATAGAATATGTTGAAGCAAAACTGCTCCCTTTACTGGCCAGGAAACAAAGAGGAAGCCTAGAGATGTCAGTTACAGTACCCATCAAGCACTCCTTTGGTGATCTAAGGATCTTTCATAACATTTGTCAATTGTCAGTGTTAATTCCTGAGTGCATAGAGTCCTAGTCACAAACCCCTTACTTGTGCTTTATATGTTGTAGTGTACTCAGTACTTGTTTCTTCTAGAATGTTCCGAGTTTCAAGTTCATTATGGAGGTCTTTTATTCACTTGAAGCAGATTTTAGTATATGGTGAAAGATGAAGATTGAATTTTATTTTCCTAAGTGGATACTCAATTTCCTTAACTCTGTTTTGAAGATGATTTTGTTTTCTTTTAGTGTGTGACTTTGGTATTTTTTTGGTCAAGAATTCAATCAGCTTGTATGTTGGCCCTTTATTCTATTCTATTAATATGCCTATCTGTGTGTTGTGCCAGTATCATGTTCTTTTTAGCACTGTGGTTCTCTAATATAATTTCAAAGCAAATATGCTCATCTCTGTAGTATTCTTTTTTCTCAGCTATGCAAAGGAGTGAATATCGATGGTTATATGTTTATGATGGGTTTATATTATAATAAGCACCTTATAAGTCAAGTTTAACATATATTTAATACATCTAAGCTATATACTCTAGAACTAGTATTATTCTCCCCACATTATCATACATCTAACTTAGCACTACCACTGGATGTCTCAGCCACCATCGGGACACAGTACCTTACTACATATTTCTAATCTATACAGAGATTAAAACTCAAAGCATGTGTTATTGAATATGTATGGCTTTCACAACATCATAAAGTTGAACAAAATGTATAAGTTGAAATGCCCTAAGTGTAGGACAAGCTACATATTTCCCTTAGACTCTAAATGTCACTGTTTCTATTTCATGCATGATCCACCTATGACCTGGTTAGGGTACAGGTGTGCAGTATTTGTCTAAACAACCATTATTCAATGTTTGTCTTATTACCAGCCGAAGCCCAAGACAGTTCCCAGTTGATTGCCTCCCCTAAATGATAGTCAGTGTTGCATTCATGCAATGCATGGTTTGAACTTCAAAGCTGGACTTTAATTACATTCCAGTAAGTTCTCTTTTTCTTTCATAACAGCCTTCAAAACTGATAAGAAAATGTTTACCTCTGGGTTTCTTTTGGGTTTTGTAGAAGGTATCTCTCTATGCTTTGTGTCATCAGCAAAATTTAATAAGTCCATCTTTAGTACATTTATTTTAGTCGGTGGAAATTTTTGCAAAATGGGAAGCTTTATTAATGTCTACAAATTCATTGCAATTTGTAATTGCATTGCGCCTTCTGAGTTGAGCTTTGATTTTCAACGCTTAGAAGTAAGCTGAGCTGAAAACATGAATCATTTTTTAAAAACATTTTTCTGGTGTGTATTGGTGTTTTGCCTGCATATATGTCTGTGTGAGAGTGTTGAAAGCTGGAGTTATAAACAGTTGTCCGCTGCAGTAAGAGTGATGGGACTTGAACTTGGGTCCTCTAGAAGAGAAGATGATGTTCTTAACTGCTAAACCATCTCCCTAGCTCTAAAGATCTGATTCTAAAGAATAGGACATGGTGGAAAGAACATGCTTAGAAGTTAAGTCATAAAAGTTGCCAAGATTTTTTTTTTTGGTTCTGGGCTAGTCCCTAAGAGGAGGCTATAGTCAGAGAGACACTTAAGAAAGTTTATAAAGAAGTGGGCAAGGTACAGAATTGAGCTAGTGAGGACAGCCAGGTAGAAAGAAACAGCCAGGCAATTGCAATTAGAGTAAACTCTCTGTATGTATTAATGTGGGCAACAGTAAATCTCCAGCACACAGGTAGATCTCCAGAAGACTAGTGGAAAGTTTGATTACAACTGGTCAGACACTTAAGCTCAGGAGAGGCACCTGGCTAAGCTGTAACATATAGAAACCATGATGCAATAAATGCTACATTGATTATTTGTGCTTTCTCCTCAATTGAGTAGAGTGTTTTACAACACTTTGAAGGCAACCAGAGAACTAAACAACATTAAAGAGATTTCCTCCCAACTTTCCTATGTTGTCCAGTTCAGGAAGAAATTCCACCACTATGCAGATGAGTATAGCATTCTCTCTGTCTTTCCATTTGCTGTAATCATGCAGAAGGATTCATACTAGTTTGTTAAGATGTGTTTTCCTGAGCCCATGTGAGTCCTCAGCATTACATTCTTTATTAAATATGGTTAAATATTACCAATATTTTATCAAATGAAACTTGGTAAGGTGTGGATATACATCCCCCAAGTTTAAGAGATCCATCTTTTTATACAATGTAAGATTTAGTATATTTTCTAGTGCTATTTTCTATTCTAATTTTTGTTCTACTCATTATTTTTAAGTGAACATAATTGTGGCTTAGAATATATGTTCCTTGGGTCTGTTGCATGCTTAGCTGAGATGTAGAAATTCAATTTCTTTGAAAAACTTCTGAGACCATTTTCTCACTTTTGGTGGGACTCCAAGTTAATATTTCTTATTTACATTGCTGACCTTACTCTCCACAGTCTGGTGACATTAAAAATATGTATGTAGGAAGTGGTGTGTTTATGTCACCATGGTGGTTGCTCTTTAAAGAGTTCTTTCCAACTTTGTGATTAATCATAAAGTAGTTTCTGGCATTCTTGAAAATTTACAAACATTTACAAAAATGTATTGCTTATGGCTTGAGAGAAGACAACAGTGATTGTAAAGTTGTAGATTCTTTAAAGAATGTCTGTGAAATATAATTTTCCTAATTTGCTGCTTCTCATAGTTCTCGATCACTGGAATTTGGAATCTAGGAGACTAGCCTAGGAAAGCATCAGAGGACATATTCTGACTACTACCTCTCCTCGTGGAGATATTAATTAAGAAACAGTATATATGCCTATTTTTTTAGGGTTATATAATTTCTATGACTTCATTGTGATCTAGTTAACAGCCATATTTCACTTAACATAATATTCAAAGGTCAGCTGTATACACATTATAACATGGGCCAAGAATCAAAATATTCTAGGGAAGAAATCACCCCGGGGAATGCAGTAGCTTAGTACAACTTGAATTCATACAATGCCTCGTTAACTCTACTTGGCAGATTCATTCAAATTGATTTGTTTGTGAGATTGCAGTATGGCTTCAAATCTGGCTACAAATAAAGAATGATTATAAACAACAATGTATTAAACTTGGAGAAATACCTGGAGAACATTTGGATTAGTATAAAGACTTTTTAAAAAGTTAATTGTCTGTTTAAAAGCAGAAGAAATGAAGATGAAGGGGAAGACAACAGAAGAGACTATATGCTATATAATAATAATAATAATTTAATAAATGGTACTGATTTATAAGCACCCAAAATGCAAATGAAGTATTTGAAATGATTCACAGCTAATACACATATAAAATATTAAAATGGCCATGTAATTTCCTTAAAAACAATTAATTTAATCCAAGGAAATGACCAAATACACTAAAAAATAATGAAGAAAGAAAAGAAACTCTAACAAAGACTTATGATACAGTATGAAAAAGAAAGATTAACCTCAAAACACCAGTTCCTAAAGAAGAGGAAAGACCGAGTTGAGAGATGGTGCAGATAGTAAAGAGTCTATAACGCCAGCCTCAGGACCTGAATCAAATCATCATAATTCATAATTCATGAGAGTAGAGCAGAACAGAGAGAAAGAGAGGCGGGGGGGAGGGAGAGGGACAGAGACAGAGACAGAGAGACAGACAGAGAGACAGAGAGAGACAGAGAGACAGAGACATACGGAGAGACAGAGACAGAGACAGGGGCAAAGAGAGAGGTCCTCACCAAAGTTTGTTCATTTCTAACTTCAGTTATGGGCCAGTGTGCAAGAGTGAAAGGAGACATTTTAGGAGGAAAACAGGACTACAGCAATCATGTCCTTTCTCATCTAGGACTTCTAATAGAAAATCGTCTAACTTGTCATCCCATGTTTGTTTCCTGGGATTTTTGAAATGTCACTATCTTATTCCTCCTTCAAGCCGTCGAGTCTACTTAGGGTTCTAGGTTGGCTGTTAGACTCCTTAACATCTGGCCCAAAGATGATATGAAGCGAAGACTGAATATATTTGGGAGTGTGTGCTTCCCCCTCCTCCTGACAAAACCTAACAGGGAAATGAAAAAGGTTGGTCTAGGATCTTTCTCTGTCAGACACGACAGCCAGCCACCTAAACTGTTCATCCAACTCAATGATTTCAGGTGAAGTGAATAACAAGCCCATCAAACTGTGACCTGGATCCCATCCTGAAGCTGGGAAAAGAGAGTCCAAACTGTGACCTGGATCCCATCCTGAAGCTGGGAAAAGAGAGTCCAAACTGTGACCTTGATCCTATCCTGAAGCTGGGAAAAGAGAGTCCAAAGACAGACAATTGTGCTTCTCTCCAGGATTTCTGACTATGGCCCACTTTGTGCCTTGAAAAATTGATATGTTTATCAGACAAGAGGTAGTGGATGCTTCAAATTGATTGCCAAATGAACGCTACCTATCAGAGAATGAATCCTTCTTCTGGAGCATAAAGATTAGGCAAAACACATGCCGTAAACTGAAATTCTTTTCTATTCAAAAAATGGTGGATCTCATACCTTGGCTCAGATGTGAGTTAAAAAAAAAATCAAAGCAAAACAAAACAAAACAAAATACCCCTATCTTGGATGTAGAACAGTTCCAGTCTGAGCCAATGTCCCCTTCCTACCATGTTTACCTGTCTCACAGCTTCACTTATACATGTTGTATAACATTTGTCTCACGTTTTTCAATAACTTGTAATATGGCCACACACACACACACACACACACACACACATGCACACACACACACACACACACACACACACACGCGCACACACACACACACACACACACACACACACACACACACACTGGGGAAAAATGTTCTCATCTCCCTCTTACTGCCAAACTATATATATATATATATTTTTACCAATTAGGTTCCTAATATTTTCAGAGCAAAGAGAAATGGAGGTAGTAGGTTTGAGTCTTGTGTGCCTGACAAGCCACAGACATACAAAACAACAAACAGCATGCAGAAAACTAAAAATGATAGTCTGGAACTGAATTGGATCCTTGGATCTGTGAACTGTTTACTTGATGTAGAGAACACAAACTCTTTTGTACAGATGCTGTTGCCAAGGCCACACAAGAAGCAGGCAGCCGCTTAGAGTCTGTCTTTGGAGTCAAACAAGTTTTGTAGTCAGAGCCATCGACGAAGACTTGAGATGGAAGCACAGACCTGGGTCCCTGCTACATAACTTCAGCCTGTACCCCTTTCTGAGGAAAGAATGACCAACTCCAGGAAGTGATACAGTGGGGCAGCCCCTGAAGAGAAAGGTGCAGCTGTAGAGAGAAAATGGCAGGAAAGTCAAGGAGAACTGATATTTCTCTATTCCTCCAAGAAGGGGAGGACCCTATTTAACCTCTTCTCATCATTATTTGAATGAAGAGTGAAGACATTAGTAAAAAAGAATAGGATGCATTCTGACTTCCTGGCACGGTGATTCCCCACCAATGGCTGTGACTTGCCACTAATGGTTCTTCAGTGCCATTACAAGTTCAGACAATATTTGAAACAAAGCCTTTAAATGAAAAGCAAGGGAGAAATAGTTCCATCGTTCAAACTAGGCTGCTAAAAAGGAGCCTTGAGCATTACTGCTTTATAGTGTATAGTTTAGCAAAATAAGCATCTATAAGCACATTTCCCTAGGAATTAAGAGACAGTATTAGAATGACATAAAGGTAGCATATAAATGATAGGTAGGCTCCAGAGAAAATCATCAAAATGATCAAGATCTGAAGACTGAAGTGTTAAAGAAGAGGAAGAACAACTAACATTGGATAGTGTCCTGAATGGCACTTAGAGCGCCATACTTGTCAATCATTAGAAGTACAGCATGACTTATGTCATGACTCGAGGATTAGTTCCTACTGCGTGTGTGATGCCTTGAATAACAATACTCTTAAATTAGGCATTTTTATAAACAATTTTAGGAAAGTAGTCGATGATAGGTTGAAAATTATTTACACATTTAAAATATTTATTTGTGTCACAATGTCCATTATATTATTTGTTGTAGGTGTGTATTTTGTCTTTTTCTTTTACAAATATTTATCTTTATGTGCATTTGTGTGTGTACTGGGTGGAGAGTGTGCACATGAGTATAGAGACTTGCAGAGGCCAGCAAAGGGCTTCAGATCCCTTGGATCTGGACTTACAGGCGATTGTGAACAACCAGATGGGGTAATGGAAAGTAAACTTGGGTGTTTTGCAAGAGCAGTACCTGCTTTAACTCACTGACTCATCTTTCCAGCCCTCACATTCTTATAAAACAAATGGACATATTAAAAAGTAAGTGCTATAAAATATTGTTGTCAATCTACTTCCATAATTTGTAATATACCATGACATCAATTAATGATGGATCTTAAGAACTACGGGACAGGCATGACATTGACACTCTCTGATCCCTCAAAGATAGGTGTCTGTAATCCAACAAACTATTAAATTATATAACATAAAAGGTTCAATGAACATTAAGTTTATTTTATATTTGAAATATGTGAATTTCAAACATTTCAGTAAAATATACTCTGCCCTCTCTTAGCCATTTGCAGTATTAAATATATGGTATTAAATCTTGGCAATCTAAGAAATATATCTAAAATTATTTCAAGCCAAAGCTCATTTTTGTACATTCACTAGAAATTCAGCACTTCCTAAATAGTTATATGAAATAAATAATCATGGTTTAAAGGAATAATTCAGAATAATTTCAACTGACATTCCTAATCAAACAGACTTTGAAAAAAAATTAAAGCCTAAGAAATCAGACAGATCTACTCCCTCAGCAGAAAAAAAAAAGAGAAATTATATCATCTATAACATTTCAAATTAGACTGATAAAATTAGACTATACTGTACAGAAATTTCTGAACCAGCTAGGGAAATGTATCAGGTGACCCAGTATTTTTACCACCTTAATTACTAGGTTCCTTTGAATTTCACTCTTTTAGAGACCTGCTTTTATCTTTGCAGTAATGATCCAAGACATTAAAATCAGGCTTTTGAGTGACTCAATTTGCCTTCTCGGGTTCACACAGTCTCTATTGATGTACCATGCTGTCTTGTCAGGGAGCACTTACAACATTAGCGAGGTTAGGGTGTAATTAGGGAAAAATGTGACAGGTGAAGGGAAGTCATGCAGCTCTCTTGGTTTCAGAATTTGATTTCTGATTTTTCAGGCTTGATGGATCACTTCAATTCTACTAGGATCCTTTCAAGGGTTTAAGACTTCTGAACAAGGTTGGGAATATCCCATCTAACCCAAGGAGGCTGTCTAAAGACTGATCAATGCAAGTCAGGGAGGAGAACCTAGACAGCAGGGAATGAACACACACCATTCACATCGTTCTGTCCTTGGAAATATTTTAGCTTCAGTGCTGATCAGAACCAGCTGCAGTCACTCTCTTGCTTCAGAAAGATTCGGGGGGGGGGAGGGAGATGTGCTGGAAGAAGTGGGTGGCACAGCTTGTATTCAGCTACTGAGAATGAAAGCGAGACTAGAGTTTCCTGAGAAGGTGTGGCATCAGGATTGGCCAGGCCTTGCAGTACATGTGTTGCTGAAGGCCCTGGCTCAGATCAGTTGACTTATTTCAAGAACAACTCTATTAAGGGCATTTCAAAATTCCCTTTATGGACCTGCTCAAACTCAAAATTCTCAGAGGTCACAAAGAGTCACAAAATGAAGCAAAATCTATTAGGTTTCATTGTTCTTTTTCCTTTAGGGAAGCCCATGGCTACTTGAAAACCACATATCCCCTCCCACGAGTGCCTTTATACTCATCTATACCATCTGTCCTGTGCCAGGTACTATAACCACCCAGAAAATTCAGGAAAAGTCAGACCTTTCTTTTGAACATCTAAAAGGCATTAAAGTACTATTTCAGTTTGAATTTCACTTATAGAAATTGTCAACAATTTTACGCAGGTAAAGAGAATTAAATAGAGAGTTTTAAACTTTGGCTGTCTAAGATTCTAAATGGCCTTTTATTTTACATTACCATTTAGGTTAGATGTATATATGTTTTCTAACTCTTCTAGATGCATGAGCCATTCTTTTCTCCATTTTCTCAGAGTCTAGGTGAGGATTTGATTCAAATCCATGCTTTTGGAACAAGAGAAAATGACTTATGGTTGTAAATAATTATTTTAATAGAATAAATTTTGTTTAAAATTTTAAGTAACTGATAACAAAGTATTTGCCATTTTCCTTCCAAATACACTTACTTATTTAAGGCTATGAAAGGAAACCCTCTATCAGGATTATAATATTGCTATTTATAGGTACGTAGAGAGTTCAGAAGCAATTTAACAGTTATGGGGGAATTTACTATATTTGGCAAATAAAAGAGAACTTGAAAGGAAATTATCTCCACGTTGTTTGAGTTGTAGGAAGAGAACTCTGTTGGTATGCTTTCTATTTTGACATTTGAAACTTTAATGTTTTTTTATTGATGATTTTATTGAGGTAACTAAAGGGTAACTAAAATGCAAAGGAACCCCATTTTGTACATAAAATTCCGTGTATAGTTTTGAATTTTTGGAGTTAAAATGTTCATTGTATATGTTTAAGATGTTCAACATGGTCTGATACCTTGATAAACATGCAGCTAATAAGGTAATCACACAGTCAAGTGGAGAAACACAGTCTCTGTCTCAAAGCAAAGCTCTCCTTTTTTATATTTATGAGCAACTGTTTTGGGTAAATTGCGAATGTACTCACTGCTATAATGATGGTCTTTTTGTTGAAGGTGAGACTTCTATGTTTACTTATCTTTTCTAGCTACTTTGTTGTACAACAAAGAAAATACTGCATGATATCATTGTATGCAGAATCTACAAAAGAGAAGCCGATTCATAGAAACAAGAAATAAAATGGTATTTACAAGGAACAAGGGGAAGCAGGAAGATAAAGATCAAACTGAATTTTTTAAAAGTTTATTTTAAACACTTCAATGAAATTCACAGTCTGGTTGTTGTTTTTGTTGTTGTGTTTCTTTGATAGTAGTAAACTAGATTCTAAACTGTCAGAAACTTTGTGGCAGGGAGTAAGCTGAACCTTAGGTAAAGACGGTCAGCCCCCCACGACTCAAACAAAAGTCATCAGCATTAGGACACACAACTGGTGGCATGAAAAATGAAAGCACGAAGGAGTCAGTCACAGAAAAGACAGGTGTCCCTTGTGGCTGCCACCTTCATGGAGAAGGATTAGGGAGAACTGCCTAGGTCAGAGTGAGAAAGCCCATGGCTTTAACAAAAGAGTTGGCAACTTCTCAAGGGAGAGCGGGGAAAGTCTGTTGGGAATCACTACAGCTTGCAGTCACACAGTGGCAGTAATAGAACTAGAAAAATAATGGTTCCCATTGTTATCAGATCTTGCTCTAAGCAAGGTACCATATGCCATACATGAACTCCGAATTGAATTTGTGCCTTTCTTGTAAAGGATGGCAAAGAGTCCATGTTTTTTCGTTTGTTCATTTCTTTTGCTGCTCTTGTGGTTATGTATCGTGTCTGAGGTCTTCAAATACATGTAACTCGATTCCCTGTCCAATATTGGTGTCTCTCCATTCCTTTATCCTGGATTAACCCCACTAGCATTTCTGTTTCTCTGTGAAGCAGCACTATTGAACTATGTACAGTAGATTGTCCCTGGGGATTTAACTCATCCACTAGACATTTTCTTGGTCCCTGAATTTTAAACACATAAACAAGAATAACCAGAGCCTTCAAAATATGCACAATTTTTTCAGAGGTCCCTCAACTATACAAGGCCCATTGCAACTTGTTTATGTATAATCACACCATGTTTCACTAGAAACCTGTCATGCACATTACTAATCATATTATCTGTGGTTGCTTTTGCAATATAAGTACAGATTTGAATGATGGCAGGGAAGACCCTGTGAAACTTATTTTTGCAGATATATATATATATAATAAATGTGATGTGTAAATAAAATATTTCAGTTAAGTGTACGGCTTCAAAACCTATAAAATTTCTACGTGGCCAGTTAGTGAAAAAAGTTTTCAGATCACTGATCAAAATAAAACTAACCAGGTGACCCTGGGTATATTTAAATCAAGGTTTCTCTAATCATCAACTAGCTTAGTAACACTGGTCAATGCTTCTTAATATCTCTCAGACTGCTTCTTTATCTCTAAAACGCTAATAATTAAATCCCTTACTAGATGTTCTAAGGAGTATCTCAGGATCAATACTTGGTTTGTGTTGCCTTCCCTCATTGTTATTTCACTGAAGTCCTCTACTCAGTGATGGATTATGATACTAGATCCATTACTTTTTCCGGAATATTGTTCTCGCACATTTGTAGACTCACCATTGAAATCTAAGAAAACCACATTGGCACAATGGCACATTGGTGAAAATGAGTACAAATCTATTTTAATGCAATGTGAAGGAGTGGCAGCTGGATAATGGGCAAAAGTATTCTTCTAGCAAATCTTCAATAATGTGATTACTGAGTATTTTGCATACAGTGGGATATGAGACCCAGTGGTAAACTTGCATATGAATTTTATATTTGTCAAGCAGGAAGCTGAGCTCTGTACACAATTCCATCTGGAATGTTTCAGCAGTCAAACTGGGGCTTGTGTCTGATTGCTGTTAGCCGTTTGTGAGTGTAAGTAAACATATTTGACTATTCCACTTATCCTGAGTTTGACCTCCTTAGTGTTTCCATGTGACTGAGTATAATAGTACTATTCTAATTGCTCCCAAGGAATAAACTCATCCATTGACAAGTAGAGCAGCAAAAAAGAGCTGGGATGTGGGTAAAAACAAGTCTGTGGAATCCAAAAATTGGCATTTGGAAAAAGTATCTGTAGAAAATGCTGACAACCTCTCTGAGTCTCAGTTTGCTTCCCTGTAAAAGAATGAGATTAATATGTTTTCTGCTAGAAAGAGTGGCAAAGTTTCATCAAGTGAAGTAAAAAACAGCGATTATGTTTACTTATCAAAAATAATAACGAAATCAGAATTCCAAACTCATCAGATTGTACAATGTATATACATATGTATATACGTATAAAAGTATATATATGGGATTAGGTACATTAATTCTACTGCAATTCAATACATAATATATACACATATATATTATATATATAATTATTAAGAGATAGACAGAGAATCTTTTCTATTGGTTTCTCCAGTATGACAGGTGTGTACTTTCTACCTTACAGTTTACACTGTGTACATCTAGGAAAGATAGCCAGAGATTTTTGACATTGTTCTAGGGAACCCAAGGGCCCAACTTACCCTCCACACATGCTAAACTCCACCTGGTACCCAGCTCTGCATCATTTAGGCTCATGAGTGTACCTTTCATCGATTCTAGATCTCAGTCAAATAATAAATAGCACTTTCTTTCACTGTGTGAAATTGTGGGTGGGGTACAAGATAAGGTACCCCTTATCTTTCCTTTGAGACACACAGGCTTGAGTTTGGGGTCTTCATGTATTAGTTTACGACCTGGAAGAGTTGGCAGACCTTCAAAACACTCCGTATGCCTACCTTTAAAATGATGATTACAAACAGCTCCTATCCTCTTCCTACTTTGTAGAGCGATTCAATAACTCAGTGCACTATGTGAGCTTTTCCTGCTCAGTGGAAGGATTATCACTACCTCTTCATGTACTTTTCTTGCTCTTCCATTATCTAAAAGATCATTGAGTAAGGCAGCTGTTTAATTTCTCATTGCATACCCATTGCCTAGCACAGATTGACACAGTCCATGTAGAATTACATGTACTACTGATGAGGGTAGAAGAACATCAATATCTAGATAAAAAGAAGCTGCTATAGAGTTCTAATATTTAAAACAGTGGTATATGTTTTCATTACTCATTTATAGTATTAATGTAACTTTTTTGTGTTTGGATTATGCTGAATTGCCACTGTCTTCTTCTATGTCTAATCACGATGTCTTCTTGTGTGGCACTGTGTATGTCCAATTGGCATTTGAGGATGAGGCACAAAAACGTCCAGGCTGACCCAAAGCATTAGGGACTTAACTTGAGGCAGTGCAAGAAAGAAATGCATCTCACACAGCATACTGTAAATATTACTGGAATCCAATCAAATCTATCCTAACTCCAAGATTTGAAGATTAAAAATGCCTTCCTGACCTTGCCTCACTCTGTCCTTCTATTCTGACAGCGCCTACCCCAAACACACACAATCTTTAGCCTGCTGGAGAATTGATCTGGATTCTAGAAGACTTTATCTCTTTTGATGAGCTGCAATATGATTATAATCGATTGAGTGAGTCAAAGCCTAGGTAATTAATCTCTCTTCTTCATAGAATTACAAGGGATATATGCACACATATGTGTGTAAGTATATGCTATTTCTATATCGTTTATCCCTTATAAAATAAATTTAATATACTTCTTAGACTTTAAATAAGTAGAGAGACCCTGAGGCGTCATATAAAATGTAAACAGAAGTGAATACATTAGAAAACAAATTTTATGAACACGTCTAAGCTCTCCTGTTAGTGTTGGAAAACATGGAATATGACCAAATCCAAGGTAGAGAACAAATAAGGAGAGACAAATCAGATCAGACTGGTAGGGTGGTAGTCTTAGACACTCATGATTAAATATTAATCCTGATTAATCAAACATGCTACAACTTTTATTTACAACTAAATTGCAGCTTCTATGAACTAATAGCATCTCCTACAAAAATCACTAAACTTAGATTCAGAGCTACGCAGTATTAGGTGATTGCTCTAATTGAGAAGAACATTATATGGATTATGATGTTGGTATTTATGGGGATGCTTCACATGCAGCAAGATGCTATTATATTTTTATGTCGTATGATTTCAAACAAGCATTATTGTGCCCTAAATGTGATCTTTCTACATTTCCAATCACTGAAGCACTACTTCAGATATGTGAGTTAAAATATATGAATAATAGGTGGATTGAAGAAGTTTTGGAATTTACCAAGATGCTGCATTTGGTTCAGTGAGCCAAGGCATTTGTTGCCACAGTTGATAATCTGATTTCAAACTCTGGGACCACATATAATAGAAGGGGGAAAATAGCAATGGTCAGTTTTCTTCTGACCTTATGTGTGCACCAGCACATGTAAACATACATAAACACATACACACACACATACACACTAACACACACACACACACACACACACACACACAGTTACAATAAAGTTTTTGAAAACCAAATAATTTCACTCACATTTCTCATCAAATAATATTCTGAAGTAATCCTTACACTTGTAATATTTGCACCATCAAGCTAATAGACTTAGTCTAAGTATTTGACTTAGACCTTACAAAATATAGTATGCTTTTTCAACTTAGAAAAATCTACCTTCTCCTGTAAATGCCATGGCTTCCTAAAAATATTGCCTAGCATAAGCCAGATGGGGCTGTGTATCATATAAAGTTCAACAAGAATGTGCAGCAAAATTATTCTTTTTTCTAAGCAGTCAATAGACTAAGAGCACAACCTGTTCACGAGTGAATTGTGTATAAATAATGTCTATAGTTACTGTAGTTGCTAGCATATTATCTGTTATAAATCTTCATTATTATAACAAGCTCCATTGTGTGTGTTATTTAACTCCTTTATAAATAATCTTGAGTTATGTACTAGCTTAATGTCTTGGGGCAAATTCCCATATGCCAAATGTTAATATATTCCTTCTCCCTTGATCCCAAGTGCTTTAGCATCTGTATGATATCCTTCTTTATACATACATTATACATAAAATAGTTATTACAAATAAATATTATATATATATATATATATTCGCTTTATCTTGTGGATGACCGTGCTTTCTTTTAAAATTAGCAGATTTCTAGTTTCCATTGAACTGCTTATTACTTACTAAGGGACATTTACCGGGAGAGAAAGGCTCTCGGCATGACAGCAATAATTGCATTTAACTTGCAAGATGCTTAGCTATTTATCTTGTAACTGGAAATCCACTGTGGAGGAAGGTTTGTCTGATAAGACAAAAAAAAATAAAGATAAACATATGAAGCATCCCTTCCTCACTTCCTCAAGCAAGACCATCAAGCAATAAAACAGACTTCCATTTAGTCAGGCTTCTCTTGCCTGCTTAGAGAGAGAAGTAGGAGGGAGAATGGGATCATAAAGGGGAAGAATCTTCCAAAGCCAAGAAACTGTCCCTGGTGATATTAATAGAGGTAAATGTCTTAGTAAACAGATAAGTGCTGGTTTCAGGACTAGGCAGAAATTTGAGATTTAGCTTTATAAAAATTTCAGAGATTGCTTTTACAGAAAAAAATATGACAATTTGAAGGTTCCAGTTAAAGACAGAGTTTCTGAATATGCAGTAAAATCTAGGGCATTCCAGTCACAAGGTCCTGACTTATGTAGTAGCATCTTCAAACCAAAGCCAAAACCAAAACCAACATCCTTTGGTTAAGCCTTTGTTAAGCCATAAAGTAGAAACAAACCCACTCCAGCTTTCAGGGTCTTTCAAGGCCTCCTGGTATGTTTTGTTTGTGAGGAGAGAGATGTGGCAGGAATCACCTCCTCTGTAATCTGGGACAGGCATCATCTACCTCATTTTACTTCCTAGTAACGGAGCTCTCATGGTAGGACTTTTCATACAATTGTAGATTTCTAAAGGACCGATTAATAAGCAAGATGGGACCTTCCCTTTTCCCCAGTTCTCTGCCTTTCTGATTAAACTTCAATGCATAAGATACTCTCAGACAAACAAACAAACTTAACACCCAACTGTGTCCAAAAGCAAGAAGTGGTATTTATTTGATAGCTGCAAATACAGTTATCTCTCATGAGTGCATAATGGAGTTAAGGAACACTGGAGAAGACTAGTAATCTTAATCCACAATTTTGATTTTACAAATAAAATAATCTTTTTGTTTGTTTTGGTTGTTCGGCTGGTTTTTTGTTTGTTTCTTGGTTTGACGTTTTGTTTTGTTTTGCTCAGGCCTGTTGATGGATTTGCTTCATAATCATGTTGTCAGAGTATATAAATATAGCTTAAGAAAGGGTGCACTGTCACTTCTATTTAAGAAACACATCTCCGGCATCACTCCTTTTGAAATTTCCTATATTAAATGTCAGCCTGGGCCATCATTTGCTTTTAACGGGAGAAAGTACACACTCATAGACCTGAGACACAGAAACATTTCTCAACAATGAAAACTTACTTGAGGTAGTAGACGGGAGTGAAGTGCAAAGGGTTCTTTGTTGCACAGTCAACATCTAAAACTCTTGCCTTTACTCACTACCCTCTCTTGACTCTCCTGCAACTTCCTGAGTCAGATAGAGTTATTGGTCCTGGTTGCAAAATACTACTCCTACATAGTATCAGAAGGTATGCCAGGGCACATGTTTATTATTCTATTAGTGATATGGAGACTTTAATGGTAGAAAATATGCAAAAGAAATAATGCATGTTATATTCTGGTCCTGTACTATTTGGTAGAAACTAACAAGGTATAAGAGTTGGATGAAAAATATATTTAAAGCATTTAGTACACAGGGTATAAAAATTACAGAACAAAATAAAAACTGTAGCGCCTCAGTAATAATGTAGCACCTCATGGTAAATACTGAGTGGTTCTTACATGTGATATATGGCAGGCATATTGGGCAATGCTAATAGTAAGTCTGCATTATGATGATAGAAAATATTTTTAGCTTTCTAAATATCAATGATGACCAAACATATACCTATGAAAAATTCCCAGTTCCTAGCCCCAGGCGCTCTAAGTTTTCCATGTGCACATAGCACGCGTGAATACTGTTAAAGGTTACTTTCAACTAATCAGAAGGGGATCATGAAAGTAAGCATTTGAATGGATCCAAGGACCTCATGCTACTGCTTGGTGGAGCACAGTATATATGAGACTGAGCGCTGACAGTCACTATCATTTCCACAGGATTTTAATCTGCAACCAAGTAGAGAGTAGTATAACACTTAGATATGCACATAGATATTTATGCTCTATTTTCTACCAAAGCTCAAATAGACCAAGTCGAAAATTATTTGCCAAAACTCTCCTCCAATCTTGCAAATCTTAAGTCAGTCCCGAAAGCTTAGGAACAAACTTCAACAATGCAGATATGTAGAAGGTATTGGTCTGATTGGTTCGTTGATATATTATGTCCCGCTTGAGGAATTATGAGAGTGCTTTTAAATGTAGCAAAGAATGTTTGAACACATTCAATAAGTTAGCTTTGCTTTAGCTGTTGACCTTGTATCACTGCAGTCTTGAATCTATGCTCAAACATGGAGACTTTCCTTCTTAATTGCATTTGTACTTTTTATTTTTTTTTATTCCTTTTGTAGGACGTTATGAACTATGCCCCACTCCCCTCCCCTCCCCCACCCTTGAACTGAAAGGATCACAAAGGTTGAGTGACTTGAGTGATCAGAGAGACAGGGCTTGTTTTAATGCATGCTGCCAATCTGGTAAGTCCTCAAATGTTTGCAAGCAAAGGATCAAACTTCCCCCCTCTGGCTAGGAATTAATGAAAACCTAAGGCCTAAGGAATTTTATTATCTGATCAAGAGTTTATTTATAGTACTTATTTTTTTTAACTCTTTGGCATCTTGGTACGCTAGCATGAGGTTCATATGTGCATAATTTCCTAACTACCAGCGTAGCATTTAAGCTACAACAGGATGACAAGTAATTGAAATATGTATCAAAGGCACTGTTATTAATTTAGTGATTCTTAGTCATGGATGGTTTCACTCTGAAGTGAAGACATCTGACACTGTGGAAACCTGCTGTCATAGAGTGGACAGAAATCACACATACTGCTCAAATACCCTATGATGCACTTAATGGCACATCACTGAAGCAACCACAATGTACAACAGTCACTTAGCCTAAAAGGTCAGGAGTGCCAAGGGTCAGAAACACTACTACTGAAACTATTCCGGGCATGGGTTACTCTTTCAGAAAATGTCTTATTTGTATTTTACCAAAAGAGTGTGGCTATCAATAAAATAACAAGTCAGAAATAGTAAAATAGGCCGGATGTTTGAGGTAGTACAGAACAAGAATCAGGAAGGAATCTTGATTCTGATCTTGTTCTACTGAGGCACTAGGCAAGTTATTTAGCTCTCCGAGTTTGCTATGGTTTGAATGGTTTGAATGAGTGTCCATTCACTAAAGGACTGATCCCCCGGATGGTGTTATTAGAAAGTGTTGTGTGCTTATCAGAAGTGTGTCCTTTTAAAGGGCCTTGGACCAATGTGTCTCTTCTTAGTTACCGCCTAATGAGGTGAAATTTCTTTTATTATGTGACCTTCACTAGAAACTCCAAGCAAATGAGTCTTACTCAGTCTTGGACTGAAAATTCCATAATTGTGAAGCAAATAAACTTTCCTTACTAATAAGTTATTCATTTTTGGTTAAGTTAATTGCTTCAGATATTGAACATAACCTCCAGAAACATGAGCATCAACATGCTTTTTTTCTGTTAATTGCCTCAGGTATTTCAGGATAGCGATAGAGCACTTATAGAACGATAAAGGTTCTAACCAAAAGTACTTCAATTGAGTTGATGTGCTATGTTATGGAAAGTCAAGGAGGCTTTGATCTCCTTAACAAACTGTTGGGTGGGAAGATAGAAGTCCTGTATATACATTTGGAACTTGCTTACCATTCACGATTTCTGAAAGATCTGGCTTTCTCCTGAAAAGCATTGAGGGTACTCATGACTGGATCCTCATAGCCCTGGTGGCATAATGACCACCCACCCACAGTTGATAGTGGATCTTGAGTAATCATAAGCAGCTCAGCCTCACAGGGGGCCCAGAGTGATGGCTAAAATTAATTCCACATGTTCAGCTCACCTTTCACCTCCCCTCCCTTGTCCTTACCATCGCATTGTGTAGAGAGAGCAATCAGAGGTTGTATAAGGCAGGCACATTTGTCAGTGTCTGGATGATGGCTCTGAGCTCATACTTCTTTTCTTTCCCTCTCCTCTTCCTTAGCCTTTCTATTTCAGGTTCAAAGAAAGGAGTCACTTTTGAGTTCTCTCTCGGAGAATCAGGCAATAGAAGATCGCAATTGCTGCAGAACTATTTCCATTTTGGATACTCGGTGATTCACAAAGAGCCAGGGCTGCAGGCTCCGTGTCCAGCTGTGCTCTCAGTATTTCACAGTAGGATGTTTCAGTAAAGCCAAGTAAACTCCTATAAATGACTGCGAAAAGATCTGAGAGCTGACCCATTCATCCTGTCATGGAGCTGACCCCTTCGGATGTGGTGGGCAGGAATGACTTGCAAGAGTATGCCCTTAGAATAAGACAACTCGAGCGACTATCTGTAGAAGCTACTCTATATTAAAGCATTATACACATTATCCTCAATTGGTCCATGAGCATCCCTTGCTGTCATGAGAAGGACAACTTGGTCCTGTCTATGTTAATATCTGTTTCCCTCCTTACATGTAAATTTTCTGCCTCACATCTCATGACAAACTATGTTTGTGTGGTCACTAATGACCTTTCTGGTAAGATACTCTTAAACTTTTCTTAAGGATAACTGATTGATTGCTGTGGTCAATATAACAGAATGTCTTGGAAAAAGAAGAGGACATATTTTTTAACTAGATTGGTGGCCTTGCTATTTGCTGCTCACACACAGAAGTTATAATGTCACTAAGTTTAAAATAAACTTCTTAAACATTTTAATGTTGTAGTAATGAATTAAAGGAGTTCTTTCAATGTCATAAGAGAGAAACCAAGTTATTCAAGGTGCAACAGATGCATAGGAAATCTTGCAGGTTCTTGTGCTGTCGGGGCAAGTGTAGAAACTGATTGGGAAGCACTAACCTGGTCTTGATTTTGTCCTTCAGTTACTATGTTATTGTAAGATAGCAATAGGGCTTCCATTGGTGTCGGTTTTGATTTGAACTCAAGAATAGAAACATCTACTTTAACCAATTCACAGGCTAGCAAATAGTCAAAATGAATCATACATAAAATGCATAAAAACACTTCTGGTAATGTGACTACCACTTATTATGTGCTTACATGATTGTATATCCTTTTCTTCAACATTACATATGTGTTCCTTTGGCTGTGCCTGGATATAACTCTAAAAGTATTGTTACATAGAAATCATCAGGACTGGAAACTGGAGGGGTGGTGAGCCTCTGTGCCCCATACAGGGTCTGCAACTATTCAGCCAGCTGTGAAAAAAATGGGTATCTACCTGGAGAACTAAAAAAACATGCACAAGGGAAATAAGTGAGAATTTTTGAAGAAGGAATCTGATACATTCCCAATGTTACAGTAATCATCAGAGAAGAAAAATCAGAACGGTTGGAAACTCTTTTTCTTGTTTCATGGATCAGTGTTATTGTATCTTGAATTATATGTGGGGAAAGTCACCAAATACTGCAAAATTTAGGGCATTTCAAGGTCTTAGTCCAGATGCTTGTGATATACAACTGATTTTAAAAAAAAGCAAGTTCTCAACTCATCAGGTGTCTCTGAAGTGCACATTTTTAACTGCCAGGCTCTACCTTGCCCAACAATAATAACATTTATTACAACTAAATGAGAGTTACCAGTGATGATAATAGTTGACAGGAAAAGCACTGGCATTAGAGAAAGGTTTATTTTGCTCAGAAAGCCTAGAGGAGGTAACCCATAATTTGGAGCTAAAGACACAAAGGGAGAGGTGCACAGCAAGGGTCACTGGTGTTCTTAGGTATCTGTGGCTTTAAAGTGACCACCCAATGGCTTCTCATTGGTAGCAACACGTTTGTTCATTCTCCATTGGCTCTGGGCAAGTGGTTAACATCAGTTTAGAAACCTTTAAAATTCTTAGCAGAAATACAACAAACCCTAGAGAAGCAATTTTAGTGCCAATGATGATATGCATGGAGAAAGGGAGATGGATTTTTTTCCCATATGAACAAATAAATGAAACAGCTTTTAATGTCTCTGTTATTGCATTTTCTCTCCCCTCTTTTACCTCACCATCACATCCCTGGTTTAAGCAACAAAACCTTGAAAATCAAGTCTATTAGTGTCCAAGGAATTCAGATGTCGATAAAAATTCACAGTAACCTTGGACTTCTTTCAAATCCTAAAATCATAGCCTCAGGAGGTCATTTGTTTCTTGTGAAAACCTAAGAAATACTAACAGTATGCCATCACTGACTGAGCTGGCTGTTTGGGGGGAAATCTAGGAGTGACAGATTCATAAGTAAATGGAGTGATTAATTAATTAATATATTTATTCCTTCAGTACCTTCAGAGCCTTGTATCCACAATTCTTGAAGCAGGAATAGGGAGAATCTGGATATCATGGAAGGGCTAAGCAGTACACACCATTGATTGGGTTTTTAGAAATGTAATGCTAATTCAAAGCCTAAAATCTCAATCACTGCTTTTAAGCTATTGAGAAAATATCTTGAGCCACAAGAATACAAGTTTACTGTGAATATTTCTTTCAGTTATAATAATTACTTATTAACCTAAATGTCCAGAATGGAATTTAGGCTTCTTTATCAGTGTGTACATCTCACTGTTCAGGAAATGAGAGAAAATAGAGACCAAAATGGGGGCATTTTGAGCATCAGATGGTGAGTTCCACATGCGTCTTGTTCACAATAGTGACAAGTGCAATCTCCTGAGCTATTTCCCGTCATCTGTCCATTAGGCTGCACTGCAATTATGGAGTAACAGTCTCTTGCTAGGTGTTTACGTTCACTTTCTGGTGCTTTTATGGCCAGGGTTCGGGATTCTTTGTGGGAGACTTGAGAGATGAAATAGAAAGCTCAGGGACTATATGAATGAGTCCCTTTAAAGAAGCCAATCTCCTCTCTCCCTGCCCTTGATTCGCCATCTGGCTCTGGGAGTTCGCTGCTGCACATTCCAGGACTGTGAAATTCAAATGCATGATTAGCCCCTCCATCTCCCAAGCCAGTGTGCTTCCTAGGAAAATCACCACCACAAGGACCAGACACTAAAGAGCAGCACAGGCTTAGTGGGAGTGAGAGAAAAGTACATGGCTAATTCTAATAAATAAGGAAACTCTACCCTTGGTTTTTCTCACTGCTCCCATGAGTTAATGCTCATGAATTCGAGTTGAATAAACTTGCTGGTATATTCTCACTGCCACCTCTTGCCATCTGTCCCTTCAACCACACCTTACGCCACACATGCCAGATATAACACTCAGCATATTTCAACCCCCACCCCACAGCAAGAGTGATGGCCCTTCTTTCCACTAGAACCTTTATGATACTTATCATTAGTATGAACCAGTCAGGAAGCGTTGGTCTACGGTTTGCAAAACAAAATGTTCAGTGCATACTTAATAAGTCTCCAGAAGATCCCTACGCTGCTCTAATCCTAAAGAAATAACTTTTTTTTTCTCCCTCAGACAAAAGGTATAGATGTATTCTCTGCCTATAATATGATGATAATCATGATAAATAATGTCAAATAACAGTGATCCCGGGAGGCCAAAGGGAAGATGTTACCTGTAGGATAATGCTCATTCACTGGCCAGTTGTCCACCTGAAGGGTTGCATTGCCCCCATTTCTGGTGAAGCGCACCACATGGTATTTGCCATCGTTGACAGGGGTTCTCTCTTCTTTGATGGAGATGTCAACTGTGCCAATATTGAAGACAACTCCAATTTTCCCTTGTTCCTGTAATAAAGAAACACAAAGGGCATGATTGCCACTGACTGCAGGATTTACTCCCTTTAAAGCTGATCCTCCAACTAGCAATAAACTTTTACCTGCCCAGAGGGAGCTGTCAGGATGAAGTTAATAATAGTATCCAATATTTCTCTATGGGCTTTCATCCTGAACATAAAAAAATAGTATAAAGCTGCCCCAAATGGTCTCACTGGCTGGACAGTGCAAGTTACACCATTCAATGGCCTTCCTCGTTATTGGTGCTACCGTGGCAGAACTTCCTGACAGCGAGACATGGTAAAGTTCATTTCTGTGAGATGGATTCGTTTTGTCTCCTAAGAGGAGCTAATACTGCATTGGATCCTGAAATATTTCACAATTGGGATTCAGGGTCAAAAAAATACTACTAGCCTGTGTGCACATTTTGGGGTAACTCACTGCCAAGGGGAGGAGTAACAAAGGTTTCAAGCTGAAGGCAGAGAATAGACATTATAGACAAAATCCATGATGATATTTTCTGCAGTTCTAAAGCACACTTAAATGATACTTTAAGCGAAGGATAATGAAACCAAGGAGGAGTTTTCAAACGGGTAACTTCCCAGATTTGTAGCCCTATTGTTCAGTTAATCTACAGATAAAATATTCATTCTGTCACTTATGCTATACAGTACAAGGCAATGTCAATAGCTCAAAATGACTTTGGGGACAGAGAAATTGCAATGGGCTCTAGAAGAGGAACATTATGGCAATGAGCATGAAGACAGTGGAGATGACAATGGGGGTGGAGATGAGATCATCCACCTCCGGGGAAATGTCTGGAAACGCTGAACCAAACATAATAATGCTATTAAAACTCTTACTCTTTCCCGTTAATAATTGGTTATGACTAAGAGTTGGAATTGGTATTCATGATGAAATAAAATGAAAGTGGCTTTCCTGGTCAGATATAATCAGCTTCTTTAACCTTCTGGAAAAGCGTAACAGCTCTGTGGAGTATTAGAAGGGATGAAGCAAGAGACTTTTTTGCCCATCTCTGTAGTTGTCTGGCTTATTGGCAATAGGCTGGGTCCTTGATGCTAATAAAATTTAGTTATAATTCTGACATTGACAAGACTGAGTCATAGTATGCTTTATCAGTTTTTTTAATCTACTATTTATATGTTTGAGGAGAAGAAGGGGGATGAACAAGGAAAGGGAAAGGGAGAAAGAATGAATGATGTTGTTAAAGACCAGAATCCATATCATTTAAGTTCTAAGAAATATTTATGGATGCTCAGATTTAGTATCCATCTATTCTTTAACTCATCCACCTATCAGTCCATCCTTTCACCCATCCATCTATCCATCTATCCATCCATGTATGCATCCATCAATCTATTCATATCTATTGACCAGCCAGCCAGCCAGCCAGCCAGCCACCCGTCCATCCATCCATTCATTCAATATATAAAGTTAATATTAACACATAGCATTATAAATTAGGATTTCTTATGGGGTGGACACTGATTTTCATAAATTGTTTTGGTATACTTCATTTATTTTCCAAGGAAATATGCTGCCCTCAACTTACCATTTATCTTTTTGTCCCTAACTATGTAAATGTATCTCAAAGCTGATTGCAAAAGAGACGAGTACCCAAGAGTCTTCATCTTAGAAGTGAAAAATGTAGACTGAACGATGTACCCTGTTTTCAGCACCCAGGACAGCAGACCCAGGGTGGACATTGTTACTTCCATTGTGTTCAATGAGCATGCTCTGGATTATGAACTGTTGCCTGTATTTCTCATTTTCTAAACCGTATAAAATGTGTCCCAATGCCTTCCCACATGTTAACTAAACAGACTCAATTCTGAAACCCTCTGTTTATTGGTATCAATATGATCTTGGATTAGTTTGGGTTGGTTTGGGTTGGTTTGGTCCCAGCACTGAGAATTATGTATGGGAAGGGAAATATGATTATAGGGTCTTTGTTGCAATGTTCATGCCCATAATAAATAATGATTCATTTCATCCTTTTTATTTGATCCTCAGGGAATTTGGAAATGACATTACTTATGTGCTCTGTATCAGAGAGGTGGCATTCATTATTCATTTTGTAAGGATGTGGGAATGAATGGGTAGGTGGGTGTTCATGCCCTCAAACAAAAATAAGCAAGGCTATACAAGCTTGAATCATCGTATGCTTACAGAATGACAGAACTGGATGAGTTAGGAAACCACAACTGAAGCCATTACTCCTCTGCCCACCCTACAAATGTTGGCTGTTTATTGCATTGTGGTTTTTCCATGAGAAACTACTACATAAATCCTGCCTGCGTGGAAAAGCCTGCAGTGATTCAGCTCACCTCTGAGTCACTAGTTAATCATAGAGAGAGAACAGTATTAGTGTTCTAAAGGGAACAGAGACTTTAGTGCTATGAAGCTTTCAATGACAGAGGTGGCAAAGGACAGTTTTGCCTCATTGAGTTAGTTGATCAACAAGATATATTTTGGGGGCAGATTTTTTGCAAGACCCATACTAGATCCAGTACAAGAAAATATTTAATCTCTGCCAGAATAAATATTTAGTCCTGATCTTAGGTGTCACATATCTGCCATTAGAATCTGGATTTTCCAAAGGTCTTCTTAGTACTGTTAGCACACTGTCAAATCCAATGTAGATCCTCCCCCCACCAGATGTTTCTTTTGCTTTCTATAGTGGTAAATGTGGCTGTGCTGGACCTCAGATGTTCTCTCTTTATTTGCAGTCATAAGATTTCATTATCATCACCTTCTTGTAATTTGTCATGGGACCACAGTGGCATTATAATCCATGGCTAACTGCTTAGTTTCAGTTCATTAACAGTCATGGAAGCCTTGTGGCAAATACCAATATAGTTGTCCAGGCTTGAATCTATAATATGCACCTTCCATGAAAATAAACTCCTTTGGTCCATGTGTCTACAGAAGGAATAAAGTGGAGGATAGAACACATTAGTTTGCATCATCCCTCCCTGACCCTGTGGCAGCTTACTTCACTATTCTGAACACATTTTTAAATAATACACTGTGGGGCAAGAGGCTTCTTTTAACATTCTTCACAGGACTATTATAATGAAATAACATTGCTTATGTGATGAATGCTATTGTACCTATTTCTCTCTTTTACTAATGTGTACGTGTGCATATGTGTGCATGTAGCTGTGTACACACAGTATAGAAGCTAGAAGACAGACTTAGCTATTTTCTTTGAACAGTCTCCCTCATTGGCCTGGGAATTATCAATTAGTCTATATTTCTTATCTAGTGGGCCCCAGAGATCTCACTCCTTTTGCTTGCCAATCACTGTGGTTACAGAAATATGCCACCATGCCTGGCTTTTTACATGGGTGCTAGGGATTACATCCAGGCCTACAAGGATGTAGTTAACCCATCTGCCCCATATAATAGTGCTTTGTGTATATATATATATATATATATATATATATATTTGTATATGTATATGTATATATATATATATAACAATAAGAGGGATGGACAGAATCAGGGGAGACTGCATAGTCAGTCGTTTGCTCATACAAACAAATTATCTGTCATTGTCAGAGAATTCAGTAGAATGACCATAAATGGGTTCCCATACAGTAAGGTAAAATAACACTGGCTTCTAAAAATGTGTGACCTTTGTCGCTTATTTAAAGGGAGCCTGTAATAAGCGAGAAAGACAAATTGGCTCTCTGCAGCCTGTTGTGTGAATTACATGTGAAGCATCTGACACATGGCTATGCATACTTTTGGGCTGCAATATGTCAGCCCTTTCTCCCCTTGTTAGTATAATTGAAAACAGCAGTGTGAGCTAAGGACTGGCCAGTTTGGCAAGCACTGTCCTCATGATCTATTGTGAAAATATGTGTAAATTTTGGCAAACAGAACTGTTTTTTTTAGGGTTGATTTCCTGTCACAATTTGATAGTTGTTCTATCAACTTTCCTTGGTGCCTCTTAGAAGCTTCTTGAACATAAGCAAGATGTAGTTCCAAAAACAGCACAGCTATAAATTTTAATAACTCCACACCCATCATCACTGAAGTTGCTGGCAAGACAGTCACTTCAATCTGTGTTCTCCCTTGAAATAAAAAAACAAAAACAACTACGGAGTGGTAAATCAGAAGACATTACCTATCATCTTCAAGGGTATTCAGGGGAAACCCTGAGTGGTACAAGAACATCTGTCTATCTAAGGTCAGTAAGTCATTCTTTATCAATAGTGACTATTTATCAGCCCACTTGGTTCCTCAAATGAGCCCAGATCCAGCTACTTGATCCTCAATCTGCCATATTATAGCCAACATCACCCCAGGGATGCTGCAAGCTCTTGGGTCAGGCTTTAGGAGCAATATACAGGAGCAAGAGAAAAAATTTCAAGAATGAAAACACAGCTCCCCAATGGCAAACTCTCCATTTGCTCCACAGTGCCTCTAGGGAAGGCAGAATTCCCTACTTCAGAAAATTGCTGCTGACAGAAACAAAGTGGAGATTCTCAAATGTATGCCCGAGAGATGTGCACTGAAACATTTCTCCATGGTGTCCCTGTTAGGCTTCTCACAGAATAGTTTCTTCAGCATTGGACAATGATACAGTGAAAGCAGTGTTTAGATGATGCTTTGGTGCTTGTCACATCGAGGCCTTGGTAAGACTCCAGTTCACTCTCTCTACACAAAGTAGTTCAGGGTTCTGTTCCCCACATTTCCCCAGATCTACTAATTACAGGCTCACAGTGAAGGCAACCTTTTGCATTTCTTTGTGATGGGTAGACCCAAAAGTCCAGGGCCCAGTAATTGTCATTTTTTTTGGTTCTTTTTTTTTTTTTTCGGAGCTGGGGACCGAACCCAGGGCCTTGCGCTTCCTAGGTAAGCGCTCTACCACTGAGCTAAATCCCCAGCCCCAGTAATTGTCATTGTTAAACCACACATAATTATTCCAGCATGAGATTTGCCAGTGTTCTCCCACTACTGTGTATCACTGTTCCTAGAATGTTCTTAGTAGTGGCTGCTTTATCATTTTGGGTCACTGAGTGAGGATGGCACCAAATTAACTTGCAATGGACATGGCTTTGAGCACAGAGTATTTTAAGCTGTCACTGTGGCATGACTGTCACAACTTGAGTAGTCAGTATATATTTTTGAGTGGGATTATCTTCCAATTTCCCATAATTCCCTGCTATTGAATATATGTACTGAGTACTGTGTTTAAGGGCAAAATCTAAGTCTGTGTAACTTGAACTCATGGATGTTTTACTGAGGCACATGTCTGTCCCATGTGTTGGAATCCCATTTTATTCATATTTCTTCATAATAAAAATGTGTTCTGAGAAGAATGTACCTGGGCAATAGAGTCAATGCACAAACATCACACAGTGAGTTTACACTGCCTAATACAGGAATGATGTCACGAAGGATGTCACCAAGTGATACAATGTTATAGGACTACATTTCTATACACTATTTCTTGTTGACTAAAATGACACTCTATAATATGTGACTATCAAGTTATTCTTACTTTATAATGTACACTTCATGTCCACTTCAATTCCAGCCAGGTTCTATTTTTTATTCAAAGAACCTAGTAATTAAGGCTCTTTGGATATAAAATTTTTACCAGAGCTCAGTAAATGATTATTAAATGAATGATGAATTGAAGTGTGAGGTTGTGAACTTTAAAAATAAGCCACTAGCGTCTAAACAGAATTTGAATGGTATCATCTAAAATAGATCATTATGAATAAATACGGTCAGACTTTGTACAGTAATAGCAAAACATATATTTTCATTTTGTTTATAAAGGCAATGTCAAACACATAAGATGATGACCATAACTTAGCTGATTCACTATATAATTTCAGTTAAGGGAGGATTTCATTAACTCTCTTTGGAATAAAATATTCTGTAGTCAATAGAGCACAGTATGAGCATTTTGCATTTGTCTTTCTCAGAAGATCATTGGCTTACTTTTTCAAAAAGATGAATCTCCTTTTGCTCTATCCAGTACCACTACTAGTTAAGAAGCACTGAGGCTACACTCTCTGTGGGTAGCTGTACATACTATTGAAGGATTGATGGAATGGAAGAAATAGAGTATCTTCTTCAAGAAATCTTGAAGAGAGAAGTATCCCTTTGGGAGCCACTCAACTCACAAGATCCCAGCCATGATAATGTGGACTGCTATTGCCATTTGCTGGCAGTGTCCTCTGCCCACTCCCTCGAGAAGCTGGAATAAGGGTATAGGAGGAGGGTCACAGAAGAAAAAATATCTGCTCTGGGTTCTAAAACAAGTGGGTGATAGAGATTCATGAAAATGGAAAGCAGTTGAGTCTCCACATTGTTTTGCCTATCTAACATTGTGTCGTTCTCTCAACTCTCTCATTCTCAATTTATCTTTATAAAAGTGAAGAGCATATGGTGTAGACAAAGTAACACCTTAATTAAATGCTGTATACTGTTGAAATAGATTCAGAGGACATCTGAAAAGGGTAGGTTCTACAAAGACTGACATTAATGTTGTTAATGATGATGTTAATGTTGGGGCATGGGAAGTTATGAGTGATGATGTCTTGGAGGCTAACTGGGTGAGAAACAGTCTTACTGGGAAAAGAAGAACCACAAGCACTGGCCATCCATTGTGGATGCTGCTTCTTTTTGGAATGACTATGTCTCATTCTGAATGGATCAGAGAATTTATGTTAAATGGCATTAAAAACTAACTCTGTTGTCCCAAATCTGTGGAGGTTGCAGTGACCTCTGTACCCCCTCCACAAAGTTACAGCCACCTCTCTTCCTGACTACAGATGTGTTTTTAGCTAGTGTTCTGCTGATGCCTGCTTACAGGAGGTCAATCAATTAAAGAGGATTAAATGTACAATCTGAAATGCTAACAGAGGTCCAAGAGAGATAAGACTGATAAATAGCTCAAGACAGCTCCATCTCTAACAGTAAGCAAAATTTTAAAAGAGAGACAGAGATAGGGGAGAGAAAGAGAGCTGAAACAGAGGGGGGAGGGAAGGAGGTAGGAAGGGGGAGAGAGAGAGAGAGAGAGAGAGAGAGAGAGAGAGAGAGAGAGAGAGAGAGGAGGGGGAGGCAGCTAAAGACAGCAGGAACTCTGACCTAAAGAGAGTCAAGAAAGGAGAGAGCAACTGGTCCAAATGAGACAGAAGACACAACCGCAGTTCTAATCGTCACCCCTAACAAATGGCAACCGAGACATTGTGTCCTTCAAGTCCCTTCAAATCACTGCTTCTCAGCCACTGGATCCTTTGGTAGTAAAGTTTAAACAAAAGATGACAGCAGTTCATTTCTGTAGGAAGGCCAGTGTTTTTCCAAGAGCTGGTGCAGTCTCCTGGCAGGAATGAGATGTCAGGTGGGAAGGCGGGGCTCATAGAAACCCAACACAGACTACCATCTCCTGCAAATGCTTTGCCTAAAACCCTACCCGAAATCTCTAATAGATCATTAAGGATCACCAGGAACCTCAGTAGAAACCTCAAACTCTCTGCTCATAGTGTAACAGAACCGTGGATAGCAAAATTAGAAAACGCATTTCAAATTGCCAAGAATTCTCCTAGAGAACCTTTTATCATATCTGCATATTAGCATCCCCTGGCAAAACAGAATTTTAAAGGCTGGCCTGATGGCAGATTTTCAGAATCAGAAACTGTTAGCTGGGGCTTGGTGATGCCCGGGTAAGTCAGCATGGTGACACAGATGCTTGTTTAAGTGTGGGGACTGCCTTCTTTACATTTGTGTCTTGATTCTGCTTGGTTAACTTGAGGATGGTTTTGTTCCCAACCACATTTGATAATATCAGCATATATGTTTTAGCTGTCATAAATGGAGCTGTGTGCTGCAAACATCTCATGAATTCAGGCCAAAAATATTGCTACATGTTCAATAATATACCATGAAGGACAATCTGGCTCATAATTTCAATGGTAGCACTATTTAAAAACTAAAATAGGAACACATGTCCTTAAAAATCCATATGGTATTTATATATAAGTTCAATTATTACACACACACACACATACACACACACACAGCATACATGCAAACATACTCACACATACATGCAGGCTTGACTGCAGAGGCCCTGAGTACAAGGTAAGCAATAAGCTTCTTATTAGTATCTGGATCTTCCCCTAAGTCTACATGTTGGTCAAATGCTTGCTTTATATATATAAACTTTGAAATGTAATATCACATAACCAGGAACTGGTAGGAATATTTTATACCTGCTCTAATTCTTTTTTACATCTGTGCTAATTCTTCGACATGGTCTTTAAAAGCCTCTCGCCTACTAACTCACTGCCGCATACGCTAGTCTCAAGTCCTTGCCCACCCTTGATGACTCACTTCAAACTGGGTAGTTTTAGACGTATTTTTCTCCCCATGAACAGCTCTGAGGAAGGTGCATGGGAGAAATTCTCCCTTGGAAGCACATCTTCTGGGCCAATTGAGGATGAGCAGAAGGTTCCTTTTGTAAGGAGGTCAGCACACACTTACTAACTCTCACGACTCACTCTGTGGCTGAATAGAAATCTTTAGTGACTCTCCAAAGGCTTTTACTTTTTACCTCACTTATACGTGATAGCTGGGCTAACAGTGTGGTCTCAGGGTGAATGGACCTTTATAAATATAAATACCAGCAACACCTGATTTCTCTAATAAGGAAGGCATTCTCAACCCCTCCCATGAATAAATCCCCAGTAGAAACTATACCATTTTCTAGCTGAGGAAAAAAAAAATCCCAGTATATACATTTTTAGAATTGAGATTCACTGTGAAGAGCCACAAAGAAATAGTTTAGATTGTGGCAGTTTTTTCAATAATTTGTGTAAGGAAGAAATATACAAAATTAGAGGAGACACATGTCTCTGAATGAAGGATCAGCAGACTAGGCTGGTAATCTAATTGCTTTTTGGTTTCGTTAAATAAAGTTTTGTTTTAAATGAATTTATTTACTTCACATCCCCATTGAAGCTTACTCTTCTTTCTCTCCTTCCAGTCCCTCCCTCTCACCTCCTCTCACTCTATGCTTCCCTCCTTTCATCCTCAGAAAAGGGGAGGCTTCCTATGAATATCCACACCTTGGTATATCAAGCTTCAGCAGGACTAGGTGAACCTTATTCTATTCAGACTAGACAAGGCAGCACAGTTAGCAGAAAGGGGGCCAAAGGTAGGCAACAGAGTAAGAGATAGTTTCTAAAGGAGGACGCTTGAATCCCACAGAGAAGAAGAAATACAATAGACATGGATGGTGGTGGATGGAGGGAACTGGGTTGGAGAAGGGTTGGGGAAGAGAGGAGAAATTTCGATCAACTTTTTTGGGGACATAGCTATACTCATTAATGCACCTTTTTATTATATTTCCCTAGCTGCCTTTGTACCACAGCAGCAGAGTTGAGTAGTTGCTACACAGTCATGTGACTTAAGGCCCACTTGATTCTATTCACTCTCTGATCCTCTACTAATATAGCTTACTAGGTCTTTGTTTTTCTTCTTATTTGACTCACAGATAATGTTTAAGTGTTCCAAAGAACACAAGTGCACATGGAAGGGTCAAATGGAGAATATGTACCATACCTATTCATTAAAGCATTCCAGATCTTTCTAGACTGACCCAGTTTGTTCTACTGAGCCAATTCACCCCCCCTTTCTATCTTAATTTTGGCAGGGACAGTGGTAGAAAATGCTGGAAATGTGGCAGACAGAAATAAGAAGTTACTGATTAGGGCAAGAAAGGTTGTGCTAGAGTCCTTCCATGCTTCAGGTCCAGAGTTCCATTTCCCCAGAAAAATAAACCCTGATGCTTCTTAGGATCCCTCAATGGCATTACATTTAGCAGAGCAATCAGACATGGGATTCTATCCAACATACAGAGTTTAACCTGAACCTTAATGGACTGGCTCCCCATGAATACTAGGCTTTTTCTTATTACCTGATCCCTGTCCATATGTTGCATAGTCATTTCATCGCACTTAGCATGTGTGGAGGAATTTCTGTCTCATTGGTTTCAGGCATGTTGATAACTATTACATCACAAATCTCCTTCCTAACTATAATCTGGCAGATAGAGTACAGTTCTAATAAGGGGAGACAAGATATATAAAGAACCCGCCAATTAAGCATGAAACTAATCTGTCTCAAGTCCCACAGAGGGTGGTCTAGACACTAAAAGCAATTCAACCTAACACGGTTTGAAGGCAGTCAGCTGTGGATGCAGAGGAAATAAATTAGAGGCTTCTGGCAAAAGAGGAGAGTAGCTAGTAATACTCTGGTAATGGAAGAGATAGGGCAAAGTTGTAACTTATTAGAATCGTAATGATATGACATTATTCCAGAACATAGATGTAGTTCGATGAGTGACTCGTACATGTTAAAGGCTTGAGACTCTATAAGAAAACACACATCACTCAGATGTTAAGATTTCAGTTCATTATATTAGATGAAATGGGAGAGGACGGTAGCATTGCAGCACAACAAATCTCTCAGTCTCCAGGCCTCCAATGAATCTTCAGGACACTTGAAAAATGGTGAATAAGAGAGGTGTCTCAGACTACCTGCAAGGGAAATCTACAGCATTCTCATCTTGGAATGAACAGACTAAAATAAGGGCTCATTTTTTTCTTTCCTATTTATTGTACACAGAATGGCCAGGAGATGCTCGTACATCAGTACCGCTTGTCTGCACACAAGGACTTTGGGGTGTGTGTCCTGGAGATAGTGCTAAGGATTTCATGCCAGTGATATTTTATGGTCATTTTGTTTGTCAAATAGCACCACTGTAACGTTCCCTGCTGGGATAGATCAGCATTTCTAATTCAAAAGGGTGATTATGAATTATACCCAAATACCCCTTTAAAAGAGCAACGGAGAGAAGAAAAAGATGAAATTTAAACAATTGATGAAAATCTGGAAGTGGCAGGACGCTGACATTAATGACAAAATCAAAGCCTCTGTAGGCGAGAGCAGTGTGGACCCCAGACAGAAATATGAAAAGGGAAAATGTTTTGCCTTTGCCGTGATAGGACGAGTGAAGGTGGCCAGATCTAGGACATAAAACATGTCTCAAGAGGCGACTCATAAGTGTTTTGAAGTCTACTACTAACCCTTAGGAATCAGTTCAGAGCTGTGTGCTTATTTATTTATTTATTTATTTATTTATTTTTTATTTTATTAACTTGAGTATTTCTTATATACATTTCGAGTGTTATTCCCTTTCCCGGTTTCCGGGCAAAAATCCCCCTCCCCCCTTCCCCCTCCCCTTCCTTATGGGTATTCCCCTCCCAACCCTCCCCCCATTGCCGCCCTCCCCCCAACAGTCTAGTTCACTGGGGGTTCAGTCTTAGCAGGACCCAGGGCTTCCCCTTCCACTGGTGCTCTTACTAGGATATTCATTGCTACCTATGAGGTCAAGTCCAGGGTCAGTCCATGTATAGTCTTTAGGTAGTGGCTTAGTCCCTGGAAGCTCTGGTTGCTTGGCATTGTTGTACATATGGAGTCTCGAGCCCCTTCAAGCTCTTCCAGTTCTTTCTCTGATTCCTTCAACGGGGTTCTATTCTCAGTTCAGTGGTTTGCTGCTGGCATTCGCCTCTGTATTTGCTGTATTCTGGCTGTGTCTCTCAGGAGCGATCTACATCCGGCTCCTGTCGGTCTGCACTTCTTTGCTTCATCCATCTTGTCTAATTGGGTGGCTGTATATGTATGGGCCACATGTGGGGCAGGCTCTGAATTGGTGTTCCTTCAATCTCTGTTTTAATCTTTGCCTCTCTATTCCCTGCCAAGGGTATTCTTGTTCCCCTTTTAAAGAAGGCGTGAAACATTCACATTTTGATCATCCGTCTTGAGTTTCATTTGTTCTAGGCATCTAGGGTAATTCAAGCGTTTGGGCTAATAGCCACTTATCAATGAGTGCATACCATGTATGTCTTTCTGTGATTGGGTTAGCTCACTCAGAATGATATTTTCCAGTTCCAACCATTTGCCTACGAATTTCATAAAGCTGTTGTTTTTGATAGCTGAGTAATATTCCATTGTGTAGATGTACCACATTTTCTGTATCCATTCCTCTGTTGAAGGGCATCTGGGTTCTTTCCAGCTTCTGGCTATTATAAATAAGGCTGCAATGAACATAGTGGAGCACATGTCTTTTTTATATGTTGGGGCATCTTTTGGGTATATGCCCAAGAGAGGTATAGCTGGATCCTCAGGCAGTTCAATGTCCAATTTTCTGAGGAACCTCCAGACTGATTTCCAGAATGGTTGTACCAGTCTGCAATCCCACCAACAATGGATGAGTGTTCCTTTTTCTCCACATCCTCGCCAGCATCTGCTGTCACCTGAGTTTTTGATCTTAGCCATTCTGACTGGTGTGAGGTGAAATCTCAGGGTTGTTTTGATTTGCATTTCCCTTATGACTAAAGATGTTGAACATTTCTTTAGGTGTTTCTCAGCCATTCGGCATTCCTCAGCTGTGAATTGTTTGTTTAGCTCTGAACCCCATTTTTTAATAGGGTTATTTGTCTCCCTGCAGTCTAACTTCTTGAGTTCTTTGTATATTTTGGATATAAGGTCTCTATCTGTTGTAGGATTGGTAAAGATGTTTTCCCAATCTGTTGGTTGCCATTTTGTCCTATCCACAGTGTCCTTTGCCTTACAGAAGCTTTGCAGTTTTATGAGATCCCATTTGTCGATTCTTGATCTTAGAGCATAAGCCATTGGTGTTTTGTTCAGGAAATTTTTTCCAGTGCCCATGTGTTCCAGATGCTTCCCTAGTTTTTCTTCTATTAGTTTGAGTGTGTCTGGTTTGATGTGGAGGTCCTTGATCCACTTGGACTTAAGCTTTGTACAGGGTGATAAGCATGGATCGATCTGCATTCTTCTACATGTTGACCTCCAGTTGAACCAGCACCACTTGCTGAAAATGCTATCTTTTTTCCATTGGATGGTTTTGGATCCTTTGTCAAAAATCAAGTGACCATAGGTGTGTGGGTTCATTTCTGGGTCTTCAATTCTATTCCATTGGTCTATCTGTCTGTCTCTGTACCAATACCATGTAGTTTTTATCACTATTGCTCTGTAATACTGTTTGAGTTCAGGGATAGTGATTCCCCCTGAAGTCCTTTTATTGTTGAGGATAGTTTTAGCTATCCTGGGTTTTTTGTTATTCCAGATGAATTTGCAAATTGTTCTGTCTAACTCTTTGAAGAATTGGATTGGTATTTTGATGGGGATTGCATTGAATCTGTAGATCGCTTTTGGTAAAATGGTCATTTTTACTATATTGATCCTGCCAATCCATGAGCATGGGAGATCTTTCCATCTTCTAAGGTCTTCTTCAATTTCTTTCTTCAGTGTCTTGAAGTTCTTATTGTATAGATCTTTTACTTGCTTGGTTAAAGTCACACCGAGGTACTTTATATTATTTGGGTCTATTATGAAGGGTGTCGTTTCCCTAATTTCTTTCTCGGCTTGTTTCTCTTTTGTATAGAGGAAGGCTACTGATTTATTTGAGTTAATTTTATACCCAGCCAGTTTGCTGAAGTTGTTTATCAGCTTTAGTAGTTCTCTGGTGGAACTTTTGGGATCGCTTAAATATACTATCATATCATCTGCAAATAGTGATATTTTGACTTCTTCTTTTCTGATCTGTATCCCCTTGACCTCCTTTTGTTGTCTGATTGCTCTGGCTAGAACTTTAAGAACTATATTGAATAAGTAGGGAGAGAGTGGGCAGCCTTGTCTAGTCCCTGATTTTAGTGGGATTGCTTCAAGTTTCTCTCCATTTAGTTTAATGTTAGCAACTGGTTTGCTGTATATGGCTTTTACTATGTTTAGGTATGGGCCTTGAATTCCTATTCTTTCCAGGACTTTTATCATGAAGGGGTGTTGAATTTTGTCAAATGCTTTCTCAGCATCTAATGAAATGATCATGTGGTTTTGTTCTTTCAGTTTGTTTATATAATGGATCACGTTAATGGTTTTCCGTATATTAAACCATCCCTGCATGCCTGGGATGAAGCCTACTTGATCACGGTGGATGAATGTTTTGATGTGCTCTTGGATTCGGTTTGCCAGAATTTTATTGAGTATTTTTGCGTTGATATTCATAAGGGAAATTGGTCTGAAGTTCTCTTTCTTTGTTGGGTCTTTGTGTGGTTTAGGTATAAGAGTAATTGTGGCTTCGTAGAAGGAATTCAGTAGTGATCCATCTGTTTCAATTTTGTGGAATAGTTTGGATAATATTGGTATGAGGTCTTCTATGAAGGTCTGATAGAATTCTGCACTAAACCCGTCTGGACCTGGGCTCTTTTTGGTTGGGAGACCTTTAATGACTGCTTCTATTTCCTTAGGAGTTATGGGGTTGCTTAACTGGTTCATCTGTTCCTGATTTAACTTCGGTACCTGGTATCTATCTAGGAAATTGTCCATTTCCTGCAGATTTTCAAGTTTTGTTGAATATAGGCTTTTATATTAAGATCTGATGATTTTTTGAATTTCCTCTGAATCTGTAGTTATGTCTCCCTTTTCATTTCTGATTTTGTTAATTTGGACACACTCTCTGTGTCCTCTCGTTAGTCTGGCTAAGGGTTTATCTATCTTGTTGATTTTCTCAAAGAACCAACTTTTGGTTCTGTTGATTCTTTCTATGGTCCTTTTTGTTTCTACTTGGTTAATTTCAGCTCTGAGTTTGATTATTTCCTGCCTTCTACTCCTCCTGGGTGTATTTGCTTCTTTTTGTTCTAGAGCTTTTAGGTGTGCCGTCAAGCTGCTGACATATGCTCTTTCCTGTTTCTTTCTGCAGGCACTCAGCGCTATGAATTTTCCTCTTAGCACAGCTTTCATTGTGTCCCATAAGTTTGGGTATGTTGTACCTTCATTTTCATTAAATTCTAAAAAGTCTTTAATTTCTTTCTTTATTTCTTCCTTGACTAGGTTATCATTGAGTAGAGCATTGTTCAATTTCCACGTATATGTGGGCATTCTTCCCTTATTGTTATTGAAGACCAGTTTTAGGCCGTGGTGGTCTGATAGCACGCATGGGATTATTTCTATCTTTCTGTACCTGTTGAGGCCCATTTTTTGACCAATTATATGGTCAATTTTGGAGAAAGTACCATGAGGAGCTGAGAAGAAGGTATATCCTTTTGCTTTAGGATAGAATGTTCTATAAATATCCGTCAAGTCCATTTGGCTCATGACTTCTCTTAGTTTGTCTACGTCTCTGTTTAATTTCTGTTTCCATGATCTCTTCATTGATGAGAGTGGGGTGTTGAAATCTCCTACTATTATTGTATGAGGTGCAATGTGTGTTTTGAGCTTTAGTAAGGTTTCTTTTACGTATGTAGGTGTCCTTGTATTTGGGGCATAGATATTTAGGATTGAGAATTCATCTTGGTGGATTTTTCCTTTGATGAATATGAAGTGTCCTTCCTTATCTTTTTTGATGACTTTTAGTTGAAAATTGATTTTATCTGATATCAGAATGGCAACTCCAGCTTGCTTCTTCCGACCATTTGCTTGGAAAGTTGTTTTCCAGCCTTTCACTCTGAGGTAGTGTCTGTCTTTGTCTCTGAGGTGTGTTTCCTGTAGGCAGCAGAATGCAGGGTCCTCGTTGCATATCCAGTTTGTTAATGTATGTCTCTTTATTGGGGAGTTGAGGCCATTGATTTTGAGAGATATTAAGGAATAGTGATTATTGCTTCCTGTCGTATTCATATTTGGATGTGAGGTTATGTTTGTGTGCTTTTCTTCTCTTTGTTTTGTTGCCAAGACGATTAGTTTCTTGCTTCTTCTAGGGTATAGCTTGCCTCCTTATGTTGGGCTTTACCATTTATTATCCTTTGTAGTGCTGGATTTGTAGAAAGATATTGTGTAAATTTGGTTTTATCATGGAATATCTTGGTTTCTCCATCTATGTTAATTGAGAGTTTTGCAGGATACAGTAACCTGGGCTGGCATTTGTGTTCTCTTAGGGTCTGTATGACATCTGTCCAGGATCTTCTGGCCTTCATAGTTTCTCGCGAAAAGTCTGGTGTGATTCTGATAGGTCTGCCTTTATATGTTACTTGACCTTTTTCCCTTACTGCTTTTAATATTCTTTCTTTATTTTGTGCATTTGGTGTTTTGACTATTATGTGACGGGAGGTGTTTCTTTTCTGGTCCAATCTATTTGGAGTTCTGTAGGCTTCTTGTATGCCTATGGGTATCTCTTTTTTTTAGGTTAGGGAAGTTTTCTTCTATGATTTTGTTGAAGATATTTACTGGTCCTTTGAGCTGGGAGTCTTCACTCTCTTCTATACCTATTATCCTTAGGTTTGATCTTCTCATTGAGTCCTGGATTTCCTGTATGTTTTGGACCAGTAGCTTTTTCTTGCTTTACATTATCTTTGACAGTTGAGTCAATGATTTCTATGGAATCTTCTGCTCCTGAGATTCTCTCTTCCATCTCCTGTATTCTGTTGGTGAAGCTTGTATCTACAGCTCCTTGTCTCTTCTTTTGGTTTTCTATATCCAGGGTTGTTTCCATGTGTTCTTTCTTGATTGCTTGTACTTCCATTTTTAATTCCTTCAACTGTTTGATTGTGTTTTCCTGGAATTCTTTCAGGGATTTTTGTGACTCCTCTCTATGGGCTTCTACTTGTTTATTTATGATTTCCTGGAATTCTTTCAGGAATTTTTGTGACTCCTCTCTATGGGCTTCTACTTGTTTAATTATGTTTTCCTGGAATTCTTTCAGGCATTTTTGTGATTCCTCTCTGTAGGCTTCTACTTGTTCTCTAAGGGAGTTCTTCACGTCTTTCTTGAAGTCCTCCAGCATCATGATCAAATACAATTTTGAAACTAGATCTTGCTTTTCTGGTGTGTTTGGATATTCCATGTTTATTTTGGTGGGAGAATTGGGCTCCGATGATGCCATGTAGTCTTGGTTTCTGTTGCTTGGGTTCCTGCGCTTCCCTCTTGCCATCAGATTATCTCTAGTGTTACTTTGTTCAGCTATTTCTGACAGTGGCTAGACTTTCCTATAAGCCTGTGTGTCAGGAGTGCTGTAGACCTGTTTTCCTGTTTTCTTTCAGCCTGTTATGGCGACAGAGTGTTCTGCTTTCGGGCGTGTAGTTTTCCCTCTCTACAGGTCTTCAGCTGTTCCTGTGGGCCTGTGTCTTGAGTTCACCAGACAGGTCTCTTGCAGCAGAAAAGTTGGTCTTACCTGTGGTCCCGAGGCTCAAGTTTGCTCGCGGGGTGCTGCCCAAGAGCTCTCCGTGGCAGCAGCAACCAGGAAGATCTATATTTATTTATTTATTTATTTACTTATTTATTTATTTATTTATTTATTTATTTATTTATAGTATTTTTAAATCTTATTTTATGTGTATGAATGTTTTGCCTGTCTGCATGTCTGTGTACCATATGAATGGAAGCATTGGGACACAATGGTACCTGGTACAGGAGAGGGTGTCAGCTCCGGGAAGAGTAGTACTTTAGTAGTTGGAATTGAACCAGAATACTTTGAGGAACAGATATTCTTCACTCAATAACCCTTCCCCCCATGCTATGTGTTCTTGTAAAAAATCATCAAGGACTATGTCTTCTAGTTTCAGTTCATTTGAACTTAGTCTCCCTACCATAGTCTCAGCTTCAGTAAGATAGAGAGATGTCTCTGGGAGAACAAAACCCCATTATCCTCTAACATAGTATGCCCCATGAGCCCTCAGGAAGTAAGGCCCAGTATCAGATACATAATTATCCATGAAGTCTATAGTGAAATCACACATATTTCTGCAAGCATTCTGCAGTGGCATTTAAACAGCATGGTCTTTCTTCTCCTTCTCTTTTATGAGTAGCTTATAATTTTATTCATTAATATAAAGATGAGAAGCAATTTCATTCAAAAGGTCAAGAAACATTTCCAGAAGAGCTGAACATTTGTTTGTGTCTGTGCTTGTGTATTTGTGGGCACAGATGTGTGTGTGTGTGTGTGTGTGTGTGTGTGTGTGTGTGTGTGTGTACGTGCATGCATGCACATGTGTTTGAGGAATCCACAAGCTGCATCCTCTGATCCCTTTTAAGTAACCCCGAATGATGCAACAGTAAATAGGTCCTTCTTTTTCTGTGAAAGGGTAGGCTCAGTCCAGTTATGATCTAGCCCTTGCACAGTCCCCAAGAGCAGAATCTTGGCTTTCATTGCTACACGAGTCCTCTCCAAAATGCAAATGCATCATCATCAGAACAAACTATTAGGCTGTAGGGTGAACCAAAAATTGAGGTGATCTGAAGGCTATGTAAGCTCTATTGAAGGCAATCAGTGTTTAGGGATTACATCAGCAACCAAAGACAGAGCGGATTTTCTTAGCTTTGCCCAGCTCAAAGCAGAAAGGGGTACACTCTTGAGAGAATAAAAGGGACATTTCTTTGCGAGTAATTCCTTTCATCCCAAGTACCAGGACTCACAGGGATGAAAGCAGATCCATAGGGATGCCCTCATGAAGCCATCTTTGATTACCTGGATTTTATCTTTCAGTATGCACTGAATGATGAGATTAGTCTCCTAGATTCATTTAAGTGTTGTACATGTAAGTACGTGAGGTGCACAGCACGTGTGTATATAAGAAAGGGAAACATGCATACATGTATAGAGGCTAATAGAGGGCATTCACTCTCTTCCTCCACCACTGTCTGCCTTAGTTTTCCTGCAGGAGTTCTTGCTAAAACTGAAGCTCATGATTTTTGGGATGTGTGGGAGTATACCTCAGTTGGATGTGGGTGCTGTGATACAAATCCTGGTCTTTATATTTGAACAGTGAGTGCTTTTTGTCATTGATATATATGCACATATACACATATATCACATGGGTGCATATGTATATATATATATATATATATATATATATATATATATACATGTCAGTAAATGTTCAAATGGAATACAGCACAACAATGAAGGCACCTTTGCATCAGCCTGCAGAAATAGTCAAGTATAGAAATGACTCACCATGGTTATCTCAACCGTGGTTTAATTTTTGCAGTAAGTCTGTTTTAGGAGAGAGCTTTTGAAATGAGATGTGCATTAAGCCTCATAGTGGGCTATGGGTGATAATATATTTCTCATAGCCTGCCAGCCAGCCACTGGCATATTCACCAGCAGGCTTATGCTTTTTAAGAACTTGCTCTATTGACTTAGAAAGGGTGGGCTCAAAATCTTTTACCAAGAACTTTAAACTAATCTGATTCTTTATTCATACTAGACTCCAAATGAAGTCATAAAATGTTTGCCAGCAAATGGACAGTGATCAGACACTGCTTGGAACACTTTGACAGCTATTAGATAAATACACCAGGGATTCTTCATCCTTCCAGGTTGTAAAATAGACATTGGCTTACTGCAAGAAGACTTTGATAAATTCTAATTGCTCACTAGCTGTACATCCAGGGGCAAGCTGAATAGTGAAAAAGATGAAAAAAGGGGTAAGCAAGGGGAAAACAATGTTTGTAGTACCAACTTTCAATAAGCAAAATAAACCATTATAGAATAATGAGCACACATACACAAAAAAAACAAACAAGCACAGAAGTCCCAGAGTTGGTGTGTGTGCATGTGTGTGTGAATGTGTGTGTGTGTGTGTGTGAGTGTGTAGTGAGTGTGTGAGTGCGTGTGTGTGTGAGTGTGTAGTGCGTGTGTGAGTGTGTGGTGTATGTATGTGTGTGTGTGTTTGTCTATGTGATAGTAATAGTAAATAATCCAGGAACTGGAGATAATTATTCATTATATATTTTTAATATATAATGAATATATTCTTTCCCATTTACAAGATGTTCAATGAAGGGAGAAAAAAATTCTGGGTACATAAGTTTTGTAGACTTAAATGGTTTGTTTTCTTCCTCAAATTATTTGCTACATCCCCAAGCCCTGTGGTGAAATTTGGAGTAAAAGGTACTAAAGGTAATTAGATCACATGAGTGGTACCCTGTAAAAAGAAACACTGGAGCAGTGACCTTTTTGCCATGCTGTAGTAAGGACACAGCAAGGAGGCAAACAGCTGCTAATCATGAAATGGGCCTCTTTCAGAAATTGAAATTGATTTTGCCTCCAGAACTAGGAGAAATAAGCATTTATTGTCCAAGTTACACAGTCCATAGCAAACAAAGCTGACCAACAATATAAAATGTATTTAGACAGAAGTAGCCGAGGAGATAATGTACGAGATATGAGTAGGAGAAGGTTAGATGTTAAAATTTTCGTTTGGAAATAAAATTCAGTGGATAGAAGAGGGCACTCACTGTCTTCATCTATAATTCTCTGTCTTGTTTGTTTTGTTTTGATTTTTCCTGTAGGCTCCCTTGCTGAAACTGAAGCTCATATTTTTTTGCCACATGTGGGACACACCCCACTTTAATTTGGGCCCTACGATACACATCCTGGTCCTTATAGTTGAACAGGAAATGCTTATCACAGAAATTCTTACAAATTAACCAGGCAGTCTATATGCTGAAAACTCACTAAAATTGTCTAAACTGAAATACCTAGATGTAAGGTACACGGAGTCTTAAGCTTACTGTAGGACACAGATAGAATTTTCTAAAGTTCATCAACTGTCTAAATCTTAAAGACTATTTCTCTCCTACCCAAAGTGCCTTCCCTATAGCCCTCAGCAAATATTTCTTTCATGATAGCACAATTACATTTATGAGAGTTAGAAAGTACAGATTCAAAAGTAAATATAAATACAGACCTTTATTTCCCAAGAGAGCCCAGGGATGCCCTTGCTTTCTGTTGTAGGAAATTCTTCTTCAAAGAGAACAACTGTGAAGCATCAGATGGGCTACAGTTTGTGGTTTATCAAACAGTACCTCTGGTCAGGAGAGCAGCGATGGTCCAGATATACTACAGCATCACCGTTTCAGTAAATATGTGTGGTTTGGTATTGCTAAGCTGTTATATTAATGCTCAGTGGTTCCGCAGAGTTCATGGATGTAGGAATTATATCCAGAAGAAAGGAAAGACTTAATGGCATAGGAAATCGTAATAGAGACACAGGCAAGGAAATTGAATGAGCATGAATGTAGTGACAAATTTGGGATTTGGGTATCTTAAAAATTCATAGAAATATTATAAGAATATGTTTTCATTTAATCTCAAGTGTGGGATATAGGGCTGCTTCAGATTGTCTGCAGCAGCTGACAAGGATTTGCCTCATGCTCTAGTAAGGGCATGATTTTGCTGGCTGCAGATAGTTTCTGCAATTGTGTGATGTTGAATTCTAGAGGCTTTTATGACAGTATATAAATGCTAGGGTCCAAGAGGTAGAGTGGGTTGTTGATTGGTTATTGATCATGGTTTGTTAAGTAGTTATGCACAAAGAGTAGAAACAAAAGCAAGAAGAAATTTGGCATCCTAATGGTAAACCTCAAACTTGTCCCTTGGAACTCAATGCCCCTAATCAACAGGAAGGACTGTAACAATAATGCCATCTCTTTTCTGGGCCTTTACTTTATTCAGGATCTCTTTCCTCTCCTCTCTTCTTTTTTAAGTCTTATCTAGTGCTAGAGGATTTGAAGAGTGGAAGAAAAGGAGTGGGGAAGGGTAGAAGAAAGAAGAAAACACAAAGTAGCCAAAGACAACCTATACACAAGTAAGCTCATCCATCCATAAAGCTTCATGTGAAAGAAGACAATGGCATCATGCCCATGTCCTCAAACATGGTGCACTCAATCCTCACCACTTTGCTGTGTGTTGACTTTAAGGATGCTTCTTCAGCCATATAGTTAGGGGAAAAAACGTCTTAGAAAGCTAGCCACACAACAGACATTTTTCTTAGACAAGATTAACTCGTGGTTTGATTGCTAATGGGTGGTCCATGTCATCTCTGCTCCTCACTCTACAAAGCAATTAATCAGGGCCTCTATATCAGAGTGCATGTAACTCTATGTCATGTCTATCACTGACAGGTACATTACACAATGGTTCTGAATCTGGAAGGAAGAATTAATGCAAGAGTAATAGATATTAATCATTTTTTTCTTCGGTGGATACTTATCAGTTGCTTTGTATAGTACAATAACTTAACAAATGTGGAGCTGACTGGTTCATTAAACCTTCAGAAGTGTTATATTTTTAAGGCAGCTAGATAGTATGTAACTTTCATGTGGAGCATTTTTTCAATATTTAAAATAAAAATCGGAAAGTCTCTCTGAAAATTTTGGTTTCTTCTTAGAGCTGTGTGAGTATACATGTGCAGGGAGGAGTTCATGTATGTAGCTCAGATTGGCCTAGAATTTGTGACTCACTTGCTTAGAGGTCTTTATACATACTGAGCTTGGTTGGGTAAAGAAGAGTAAAATTTCAATGTCAGGTTAACGATTCTGTAGTCTAATGTGCAAGAATTGTCAGAGAAAAACATTTTGTTGACTCCAGTCCTCATTATATCCTACTTCTTAGGTGAGGCAAAGGGTGACTTGTGCTTCCCTTCCATCAAATTTTCCCAATTTCTTTTTGATATAGTAGAATAGCTCTTTTAAACAACATCATCACCACCACCAACACCACCACCATCATCACCAACACCACCACCATCATCATCATCACCACCACCACCACCACCACCATATCATCATCATCATCATCATCATCATCATCATCATCATCATTATCATCATCATCATCATCATCATCAACAACAACAACAACAACAACAAAATTGACAAAGATTAGAGGTGGTACCCAACCCAAAAGAAAGGAAGAAAAGCACAGTTTTTGTATGTTCTATTTCATTTAAATAACTTGTATTACCAGATTTCCCCCTGTAGAGTTTCTCAGGTTTTTTTAACCTCTTAATGTACTCCAGTGATCTGAAGCTTTTGAATAAAGCTGCTGTGACTTTGAAACTTCTCTGTCTTATGTTCTTGATCATATTCTGCATAGTCGAATCACTGTTTTCATCTTTGATGTTGGGAAAATATTATCTACCTTGAAAAGCTGTTACAATTATAGAACCGTATATGCAGATACGTAGCACGTATTCAATGAACTCACTACCCCTTTGAGATGTTGGGATGGATTAAACACCTGGATCATAAGGTTCATGTTTGCCTCTAATGAGTCTGCCACAAAAATAATGACGCAATTGCTGGTTCCTAGACGTGGCTCCATTCAAGATTTCAGAGCATCTTTTGAGGGCTGAAGCTCAATAAGAGACTACCCTGTTAATCAGTCTTAAGAAAATGATTGCCTTCAAATAAACGTCTTTCTACAGTTTGATGGGTGGTAACAGCCATCTCATAGACTCAGAAATACAGCAACAGAAAATCTACTCTAAGCCAATAACAATAAGAGTAATAAATACTAGCAAAGATAATGATAATACAACCTATTAATTGAAAGTTGCCTGATGGCTAACAATTTGGTACAAGGCAGTACTTATAAATTACAGGCAAACACACGTTCATTTCTCTGTGTTTATATATCTGTATGGCTATAACCATCAAGTAAAATTTAATGTAGGTCATTGCTCTAGCACTACCATTTAATATTGAGTAGGAATGATATTGAAAAAATATTTTAGTTATGTAACAGACTGTCAAATAAATAAAAATGTTCATTGCAATATAAGAGCCTGGGAAACAAAATTGCTACTCTGCCACACAGAGGTTTAAGTGGGCCAATGAATCATAGCCCTCCCCATGGCAAATTTCAAGCCAGCTAAGAGATAGTCACAAACCAAAGGGCTAGCAAACTTTATTGCTTATGGAGTCTGACAGGGAATGGTTCTGAGGTGAGACCAGGACCTGGCCACAAATCAGTCTTTCTCCCATTTCTCACTGCAAAGATAAAGTGGACAGGGATACCTCAGAACAGAGAGCAAAACCTGGGAACTGGAAGAAAGGAAGAGTGTTTTCATTAAACATACACAATAGCTTCATCCAGTCTTATCCAGCAGATAAAAGGTGGCAGAAGAGTACACATGTTGCCCTTATCATTTCTTTTGAGGGATGGATGCTATCTCACAGTGAAGAGATCATGCCTTAATTAACATAGCAGAAACTGTACTAAATCCTCTATAGGCAATTCTTCTAGCACAACCTGACGTCAGGGACAATCTGGAGTGACATCTAAAGAAGATATGTTGCTTGAAGCTGGGTGTATGTCTGACAACCTGGAATTACTTGCTTTCAGGTCATTTGGGACACATGGAAACGGTTAGCAGCTACCATTCTTTGTTCTAATCGCTGAAAAAGGCTTAGCCATGTGCAATTGATATCTTGTTAGAGAGCAGAATATTAAATATGACTTATGAGTAGAGGACATGACAATTTTGACCGTTAAAATTCAGCAGGGCAATAGGACTTCATACTGCAGACTTCTGTCTCCTTCCTGAGGGGCCTGGAAGTCTTCTCTGATGTCATTTATGTGTGGGAACGAGCACAAAACTCCGTGCAGCCCAACTATGCTGTCAACTCCAAGTCCTGAGGGATGCATACAATCACCATATTTACTGTGATGACTCAGACAATAATCATACCACTGCCTCTAATGACACTAAAGTGCATGTGCCATTTGGAAGATGTGATTTGTTCAGACGGAGCTGCCTGTCAGCTGTCTCTGGGCAAACTGTACAACCTGTAATTTAGTTAACGAACTGAGATATCACAGAAAACCATGCTCTTAACCAGCTTTTGAAAATTCTGTTGAATAGACTGGCTGTTTTACCTACTTCTTGAATTTCTAGTAAAGTGGAACTAGTAGTTGACCAGGCAGAGTTAAATAGAAAGAAAAGGAAAAGCAAACACTGCGCTTGATGTCAATAATTCTGTTTTCATGAGGGACTGTTTCGCCCTTCGACATGATGTCCTACATCCCCACACTAACCCACATTCTCTTTGAGCTTCCAAACCTTCTGCTCCATGAAGAATCAAAAGTGAATCTAGCAAGTCTCTCAGAAAAATTAAATTTAGCCCCCATTTGTATGTATGATGTTGAACATTAATACCGAAATGAACAGAATCATTTACAGTATTTAAACTCCCTCTTGTGCTAATGACAACTATCAAAATAAAAATAAAGTGGTATTGGGAGTGGAGAGAGAGTTTAGTGGTTAAAAGCACTTGCTGCTCTTGCAAAGGACCAGGATTCTATTCCTACATCTACATATGGTGGTTCACAACTACCTGTAACTCTGACCCTGGGGGAGCCAGTTCCTTCTCCCAGCATTCTCCAGAGGTTCATACAGAGAGAGAGAGAGAGAGAGAGAGAGAGAGAGAGACAGAGACAGAGACAGAGACAGAGACAGAGACAGAGACAGAGGACAGGAGGAACATGACACATGTCTACAACCTACAATCCCAATATTTAGGATTCAAAGACAAGGGTATCACTCCATATTCAATCCTATCCTATTCTACATAGGAGGTTTCAGTCCAGCCAGGGTTACAAAGTGAGACTCTGACTAAAACAACAATAACAAAAATTAGCACAAAAAGCCACCAGTGCCACAACAACAACAACAACAACAACAACAACAACAACAACAAGAGCAAAGTAAAAATTAGACTGAATTCTAATCACTTAAGGAAAAGCAGGAAACTTGTCTCACTGTAAATTGTGAGGAATATATTTAAGGGGGAATATATTTAAGGTCAGCAAAACCTGTCATATAAGAACTACCCTTAAGTCATAGTAACATGGAAGGCTTTATAATGGAAATGGGATTTAAAATTACTGCTGAACATGGGCAGCATATGGATGAATATAAAAGAAATGTTCTTATCTGCCTCCTATAATGTCAATAAAGCCATAAAAATGAAAATGTGAGGAGGTGGAGTTGAGTCCAGAAAGGCAGCCACAGCCCTCTGCTGTTTCACAGAAGAGTCAAGTAGCACAGGACAAGTCCTGAGACCTTGCTGAGTGTTGCTTTCCTTATTGTAAACGTGCTAAAGGACCTACCTACTTTGCTAATGGACTTCACAGAGGAATCCTGAGGAGCAACTGAGATAACACACGTATAAGTGCAGGGAAATTGCAATGCCCACTGCATGTACGGGCAAATCATTAGGTGCTCTGCTATAATTGCTAACTTTATTTTAAACACGCATGGCGATGCCCTTTCCTGTTCTCCCTTTGATAATTTTTAAAAGGCTGCTTTCACTTTCCTTAAAACCTTCAATAGAAGCAGGAAATGCTTCATTTCGTACTTGTCTGTTTCTTTCATCAGAAAAATATCAAAGCACCTTTTGGATATTATCTCATTAATCTCTTAGAGGGAGGTAAAAAAGGGGATACACACTTTGCACAGTTATACATGAATCTCGATTTGACAAACAGCCAAAAACTTTGGTGAACGTCCCTAAGTCACCTAGGGAATCAAAGGCAGGGCCAGAAAATAGATCCATTTATTTATCTAACTTTGAAATTCATGCTATATGAGTCCAAAATTCTCTTCTAAGATTCCAAGTCAGAGCTGACTTTTCAACTCTTGAATGCACAACTATTTACACATTTACAGCCCATATGTTGTTATATAAATAGATGCGAAACATTTTCCCCAATCTTTGAGAATATTTAAAAAGAGTCATATGATATGTACTATATGTGCTATTTGGTATACGTGTGTGTTTCATTTATTAATAATACACTACGTGAAAAATGAATGCTTATTTTCTTTTGATTTACATGAAGATAATTTAGTTTATGTAAATCTCCATGAATGTCCCCCATTTATACAGAGCTGGGTGTTATTTTGAAAATATTTAGCCTGGTTCTTATAAAGTATAATTATTTATTATTAGCTATGTATTACATAAATCAATAAACATTAACTATACACAAAACTTTCAAAGCACAGTGTGAGAGTTTTAAAATATAAAAGTCCTAAGTGGATTTGCAATTAAGTCAATGAAATAAGACATAAGATGGGGACAAAGTAATTATTTGAGCAAACAATGAAAGATAACTAAGGAAGAACACTATTTGATAAGGCTTCAGTGGGAGTGACTATTCATTTGGGGGACAGTGTAGAAGACTTCATATAAGAGGACAAGCTTGGGCTGGTTCCCAAAGGACATCTCAGATTTTGACAAAGAAACTGAGTCAAATGAGTTAGAAACAGAATTCTAAGCAGTATTCCTAGTATGCCAAATGCAATCATTCCAAAACCTATGAAGACTGATCGGTGGACAGTTTGCTTAAGTCTGAATACACTGGAGTGGAAGGAAAGGCTAGGTTGGGGTCAAGTGAGGTTCCATTGTCAGCACCTCATGAAGAAACACCAACTCTCTTGGTGAGCTTGGCAAACCCCTAAATGAAATGGGTAAAACGTAAATATGTTCGGTTAACTTTGAGCACGTTCTGAGCAGATGGGAAGGAGGCCCAGTATGGGAAATGAAACAGATATCAGAGAGATAAAGGAGCTGAGGGCAGGGATTGCCCAACAGAAGGAAAGGCAGGAGCAGACCAAGGATCTAGGTAGACTCAGCTCTAGAAAGAGCATAATCTCACTTTTTTTCCCCTCAGAACAGAGTGATTTCTGGCAGGTTTGCTGAGCTGTGGGGGGAGGGACCCTACTTCAATATATATATAGAAGAAGATTTATTAGAAACAGTGTAGCAGAGATCGATAAGCTGATTTGACACTTACCAAGATTTTCAAAGTCCTTTTCCAATCTCGGTTAGGGAATAAACCAAGTCTTTTAGCCAAATAAAGACTAATATGCTCTTACATGAATGCCATCCATGCAAAAGGGTTTAGAAGTTGGATCACAATGCACTTACATGGACACCATGCAGGTAAAAGGGTTTAGAAGCCAGATCACAACATGGCAGGCCATGTTAACTCCTGGTATTTTTCCTGCCTGCATAGTTTTTCTCAAAGGACACCTGTCTCTGATCACAAAATGGCTGATATTCAGCAGCTTACATAAATTGCTTGGCCTTTATGAACATTTGTTTTTGTGATCTTGATCTACGGGTATGTGAGAGGCCGATACAACTTCATGAAGAATTGTCGCATGAAGCTAATCTCATCTTCTTGGGACTATTGCTGCCAAACAGAAGGATGAGAGACTAGAGTGGAGAAAGTATAAAACTTGCAAGCAAGTGTCATTCTCAGACAGGTCTGTGTGATCTTTTTGAGGCTAGAATGAGGAACAGCATTCATGTTTATACGTGAGGGTGAATCAAAGATGGTTACCAAACAGATGGGTGGATCTTCCATAGATGGTTCCATGGACATAGAACTATGTCCTTAACAGCTTCTTAGTAGTATTTGTGTCAGTTGCTTGTATAAAGAGAGGCAATGTGCACTAACGTATGGGAGGGGGAATCTTTGAGTAGAAAAACCAGAGTGATAATGGGAGAACAGAATGAAATGCAAAGAAAGTTAGGTAAGATTCATATAAATTATACAAAATTAAAGAAAGGAGAGCATTCATGTGTGGTGAGCATGACTCACAGTAGAAGTTGGAAAGAAATGGAAATGTTATATGACCAGGAGCTCAATGGACTCTACAGTTGGCATATGGTATCTATGAAACATGCAGGTGAAGTCTTGATGGATTACTACAAGTGTGTTGCATTAAAGCCAAAAATGACCCCTTGATGCTCTGCAGAGATTAGGCAAAGTGTGGAGTGTCCTGTTCTTGAGGAAATACCTTGATTTTTTTAAAAAAGACATTAATAAGCTGCATGTGGTGGTATATGACTGCAAATCACATTTGTTAGGCCGTGGCATGAGCATCCCCATAAGTCTTAGGCCACCATGAGCTACATACTGGACTATTTCAAAAACATGAAAGAATGAATGAATGAATGGATGAATGAATGAATGAATGAATGAATGAACAAATTAATGAATGATATCAACATTAGACTTTCAGCATTTTCCCCATGTCATGCCACATCATGATAGGACCCTTTAGCTCATAGGATAGGAGCAGATAGGAAATAAGCAGAATTCCAAAAACATTTCCTGTATTAGTCACGTTGTGGGGGATATAGAGATGCACCATGCAGAGAATAAGCCCTAGACAGTCACAGCATTTTCGGCTTGACCCAGAGAATAAACATGCATCGAGAATATCTGAACCTAATCCTTGCCTGGAGACAATCCCAGTTGCAGCCCAAAGCAGAATGACCATGTGGAATCCAGTGGAGATAAGCCAAACGTTAGTCAGCCTACAGGCATGTGGGGATAAGGATTTTCGATGGCAAGTCCTTCAATTCAGGCTAGTCTGCTATCTGACTTTATCAGACAGTGATTGACGCGTATGATCATTTTTAGTAAACAAATCTCCAAAACACATTCTGCTAGATACTCAAATTCTAAAGCTTTGACCTGAATGCTCAGAATTGGCCACGCACCTTATGTCTCCATATGGAGTAAGGAAGAAAGCATCAAGTTACTTCTCTTTCTCTTCTAATTTAATCCTTCGAACTTGGAAAGTTCAGGAGCAACAGTTCCTTCTCAGCCTCCATTGGGGCTACAGAAGGAATCTTGGAGTCTTGTCTGATTATTCAGTTTTTATTATCTACCAACAGAACTGCCTTGCTTACACTAAAGTCAACAGTGTCTTCTAGAAATTGTCTGAGCCTGGAAGTGTTCTTCTCACTAGAGGCCATTTGCCTCCTTGCTTCTAGCAAATTAGTGACTAGAATTATGCTTGTTTTCTCTATATCCAAGTGATGTAGTTGGAACTCAGCCTACGTAAGGATGAGTGGGCTATACAACATTGAATAAAAACATTCAAAAGCTTCATTTTTAATATATAATAACAAAAATATGTAAGTATTCCATTCAAGACTTTAGAAAGACTCTACAGGTAAGTGATATAAAAAAGAAAAAAAAATCCAAATTGTAAGGTCTGTGCAGAAAGAGCAGTAGCACAGAGGTGATGAGAACCACGTGACTCGCTCACACTTTGGCAGATCAAGAAACATCACTGCTGGGTAGTGGCAAAATTAGTGTGGACATCGAGAATGGGAAGAGTGCTCATTTCACACATGTGCTTCTTTGCTTGAATCCAAAAGAAGAAACCAAAATCAGATATCATCCGACTGCCAAAAATAGCCACAGGGGGACAATATTACCCATTCAATGCCACAGCCATGCTCCTACCAATTCACAGACTGCTCCTCTGACATCCTTAAAAGTAAAGCCCCCTTCGCTCCAAGGAAAAATGTAGATATGCATTTTAAAGTCTAAAACCAGCACAACACGCTACTTCATATTACTATTTAAACTTCAGGCTCAGGTAAAGTTCCCCTTTATTAGATAAACCATTATTCTCTGCTGTCTTCTTGTTTCTACTTCCTATACCACTAACAATTTACTGGTGAATAACCTCAGAAATACTTCTGTATGACAGATGAGATTCTCTGACTGACTGATTACTGTACAGACTGAAACCATTCCTAAGGACCCCTCAAAAGGACCCCATTCATTCACATGTCCTTAGGGAATGGGGTGGGATTTATTATCTGAAATGGAAGTCCAAAGGCAACAGGCCTCTCTTCAAGGTCATCCCCAAAGCAATAGCATCTGATTCCCTGTCTGTGAATGTGCTTTCCTTAGCCACCCGTAAAATATATTCATGACCTCAGCTACTTCAAGTTACCCAAACTCTTCTGCAGAAAGCCACTTTCAATTTGATGCAAGTGGTTAGCCGTGCATTTGTTTTCTGTAGCAAAAAAAAAAAAATACAGTTCACACGCTGGTAAGACCGATATTCCTCTGTGTTCTTTGTCTGTGTATCCACCCCCCCCCATTCTTCCATTGAATTGATCATAATAGTCTTAAGGACAGTTTTGAAAAAAATTAGTCATGATACCTATTTTCAAAAGTCCAAAAACCAACCCACATTAGTATTTAATCACAATTATAGCGATTATTCCTATTTCAAAAAAAATCATTCCCCATTCCTGCCAATTTCACTAAAATCTGTGTTTGTCAATGATCTACAAAGAATTCAAATGCATGTCTTCTACTGTTGTGTCTTCAGGAGTGTGTACATATTCTGGGTGTGGGTGAAGTGACTGTGGGTGAAGGTAGCATTCACTTAGGAGAAACCGTATATGAGGGAACCCTGTGACATACATATTACAGAGAGATGAGAGGAAGGCCATGGAAGGGTGAGCTACCCACCTTGCCTGTTCTTCCCTTGGCAGTGCAGTTCTATCCACATAACTCTGTACTAATGCGTAAGCAGAGAGTTTTCACAGTTCTTCCTGGAGATCATTTTGACAACTCACCAGCTGTTTCCATGCTATTTTTTGCCATGATGCCATGGCTAAGCCACAGCGTCTTCTCTGTTACTCTGCCAACAGCATTACTGCCTGCTGTTCTGTGCTCGGAGTCCATTTCCCAGCGAAACTCTATCATCTTGTCCCTTTCACACTCACCTTGCAGAGCAGGGAATTTCAGAGTGATTGACATTTAGTCCCCGGGTGAAATCTAGATGAAGATGGTATGGAATGGCTACATAAAAACACACAGCTAGAGGTACAGATATGTTTATGTAGCAACAACCATGAGTGGAAGCATACAGCCATTGGTGTGTTTCCAATACCTTATCTTTGTGTAACACTCTCTCATACTTGAAGCAATTGTCATGAGCAGGAAGAAGACAGATATTAAGAGTTGGATCTTAATTTTGATTTTCTGCTCTATTTTTCAAGCTGGAAAGTTCCCTGTTAGTCTCCTCATTTTAAAAATAAATACTGTTTGGATAGTTTGTTTGTTGTGAGTTTGTTTGTTTGTCTTTGCCCAGTGAATTCAAGAAAATGAAGTGAGACCACGAAATGCCGAGGAAGATAACATGAACTTGAGTCTTAAGTTCATGCACTTAAATTCGTCCTCAGTATCAGTTCAGAAATAGGATGTCTTCAGGACATTATACTTAACACAGGGTGAGGAGCTGTGTAACTAGTACTAGTAAGAAGGCATACATTTGTAGGAACCACAAGTAGATTTTTTTATACCTGGTCAGTTTCTTAGATAGCAAGAGAAATTTAACTTTTGTGTCTGAAGCCAGAGTCCAAACAGGACAGGAATGATTGACACTTGTTAGGCTTCTTTCTCCTCTTTCCTTCCCTTGATGTTGGTCCTTCACCTTGCAGTTATCAAGGGTCACCACTGCAACTGCAGGTGTCCTCATTAAAGTTCTGCTATACTGCTCCTCCATTGCCACCAGTGCTGTAAAAACTGTTAAGACTATGGCGTTTATCACTTTCTGCCTCCTGACTGTGGGCGCTATATGATCAGCTACTTCCGTTTCCTGCCGCCTGACTCCTCTGCCATGATGGGCTGTCCTCTCAAACAGTGACTCAAAATCAACTCTTCTGGGAAAAAAAAGAAGGCCTAAAAGAAGAAGATGTGTCTGTATAATATGGTTTACCTTCTATCACTAAGTACAGAATGTGCAAGAGACACAAATATAAGTCAAGGATAACAAAAGTAACAGCAGCCCTTCCTTGCTGTCATGTCGTCTGCACTCACTGGATCTTAAACCCTTTGTACCTCATATTCCACAGGGCTTCCTAATTTCTAAGGAGAGGAATCCAATGAAGGCATCCCTTTCAGGAATAAGCACTCTAAGGTCTTCCGTTCTCTGCCCAATGTGGTTCTTTATATTTATCCCCATCTGGAACAATGGGGCAGCTTCTGTGATGATGGCTGAGTAAGCCACTAATCTATGAGTATATCGGAATGTCATTAGGAATGATTTTACCACTAGTTATTTTGTTTCTTTTTTATTAGTATTTCATTTTATCATAGGTAGGTGAGCTATCTACTCTTATGTTCCTGGTCCCCAAAGCAGTGTTGGGTATGGGTTCCATTCCCTGAAGAAGTGGGCCTCAAGCCAAATCAGATACTGGTTGGTTACTTCCACAAACCTTGTACCACCATTACACTAGCATATTGTGAAGTTAGGATATCATCGTAGACCAGAGAGGTCATGGCTGCCTTGTTGTTTATATTTCCCTTTTTGTAATGTGCAGAGAACTTTCCTATACCAAAGAGTCTAGAACATAGAGCTGAAGACCGTATGTAGATAACAGCTTGATTGTTGCACATTCAATGATTTGTATGGGTATTGTCTTCAGCCATGGAGCCTTGCTGTCAGGCTTAGGGGTGAAGCCTACTGTCTTGGCAACCTTGGTTGTTTTAGAATTCCTATGGGATTCTGTTGATCAACAACTGAATTATAAACAACCAAGCCCTGCTCCTGGAAGCTTCATTTGGTGACAAGTGATGGCCAGGCGGAACTCTGTCCTTCTGATCATTTGGCTCTTCCATTTAGACCTCCGTCATATATATGTTTATTTTAGAAATTGCCTACTGTATTAGGTTCCCATACTACTCAAATCACCTTAATTTCAGCTGTCTCCCTAAATTCCCCTATCATACCCCCATTTTCCTTCTTCCCCACCTACCCTCATGCTCCAGCCTTCCCTCATTCATCCATTACTATTTTATTTCTAATTCCCAATGAGATCTACCTGTACCCTCTATACCTATGCTGTGTGGTTCTACATATTGTTAGCAAGTAGTCTGATTCATGTATGACTTCCAAGTCATACACCTTGTAATAATCAGTTTCTTCATTTATTCTGTCTAAGCTTTAGCCTTCTCATAACCAAAATGAAGAGACCACAGGTCTTCAATTTTTTTTTCAGCTTGGTTATCAGTCCTCCTTTGGTGAAGAGGTCTATGACCATAGAGTGGCTCCTCTTCTCTCTCTCTCTCTCTCTCTCTCTCTCTCTCTCTCTCTCTCTCTCTCTCTCTCCCATGATAGTCAAGGGACCATAAAGACACAGAGCTCTCCAGCCTTTCCTTCTTAGGAATATATGAACATAGATAATGTTTCCCTGTGGAAATTCTTTAATTTCCAGATCAAATAAAGTATCTATGTGCTTTTCCTCTCTGGAAATAAAATGTAACATTATATAAGAGAAGGCATTTGAGACTTTGCCATTTTACTATGGGTCAGGTACCTGAACAAAATGGGTTCTGGATACATTTCAAAAGAGGCAAACCCATGTATTCTGTGTAACACACACATAAATACATACATACATACACACACATACATGTACACACACTACACATCATTATCATCATCATCATCACCACCATCATCATCACCATCTTCGTTACCATTGCTTTAGGAACTGAATGTGACAGCCTGATTAGAATATGACAGGAAGAAAATCCAAATTCTGTAAGACAGAGAGAATAAACACCCAAGTTTTCCCGGGGATTTTGCATACTGGTGCAATACCTTTGTTGCCTGGAATCATCATCACCACAACATTCTAAAGAGGTACAATTATAAATTGATATTTAGATAGAATTATATCCCTCAGAAAAATATGGTGAAGCTCTAATCTCTAGTATCTGGGAATGTGAACTTATTTGAAAATACCCTTTACCAACATAACTAAATGAACATTAAATCTTTAGCACATGTCATTACCCAGCATGGTAAGTGGTTCCATAAAGAAGATACAAACAAAACTAAAGGAAAATGCAATATGGTAATAATAGAATCAGAAATTAGAATGAAACAATTGCATTGCAAAGACACCTAAGGATTGACAATGAATATCAGAAAGTAAAAGGAAGCAATTCAGGATTCTAGTAATCAGAATTACATCTAGTCATCAATACTCAATCACAGCAGCTCTAGAGAGTTAATACTGTTGGAAATTTTTATTCCTATTTCCTGACTTCAAAATTATTTAAACCAATTTCACTCGCTTTCTACATTCGTTAATTCAAACAAGAATGTCCTGTGACATCCCCACCATTAACATCTAATTGGTACTCAGTTTTAAGTGGATATTGGCCATACATACCATGCTATAATCAACATACCCAAAGAAGCCAAATAAAACAAAGGTCACAAGGGAAGATGGTTGAATTTTTTCTCAGAAGGGAAAACAAAATAGATATCAGAGGTCAATAGAAGGATTGAACTGGATAGAAGAGGAGTTTGAGAGGAGAGGGGGACGGGGAGGTTCATATGTAGGGAGAGCAGGGGAGAGAGAAGGGATATCAGCTCAGGGTGTAGGGGTCAATCTCTAGGATTGCCAGAGATCTGGGATGGGGAGAGGCCATAGAAGGTTTAAGTGGCAACTCTATCTGAGATTCCTAGACGTGGGGTATATGGATCCCGAAGTGGCCACTTCCTGAAGGACTTCCAGTGAAAGAATAAGGAGAGCAAACCACTCACAAAGTCTTTAGTCCCAAATCTGACCTGTGTACACCATGTGCAGGGACAAAACAGAGCAAAGTCTGAGGAATTGCCAACCACTAAGTGCCCCAAATTGAGACGCATCCCAGGGGCGAGATCCAATCCCCAACACTATTAATGGTGCTCCCTTGTGCTTGCAGATAGGACCCTAACATAATTGTCCTATGAGAGGTTCCACTCAATGGAAAAAGGTACAGAGACTCACACCCAAGCAGTAGATGGAGCTCCAGGAGTTGGGAGAAAGATTAATGGATCCAAAGAGGACAGGAACTACACAGGAAGACCAATAGAATCAACTAGCCTGGACCCATGGGGGCTCCCGGAGACTGAATCACCTAACAAGAACAGGCACTGACTGGACCTAGGCTACCTGCATGTATGTAGCAGATGAGCAGCTTGGTCTTTATATGGGTTCCTCAAACAATTAGAGCAGAGGATGTTCCTGAGCCTGCTGACTATTTTCCTGTCTGTGCATCTTGCACCCTTCAATGGACAGCCTTGTCTGGCTTCAGTGGGAAAGGATGTGCCTTGTCCCACAGCAACTTGATGTGTAGGATGGCATTGTGGCAGAGTGGGATTGGGGAGGGAGTGGGGTTGACACACAGAGGGAAACTTACCTTTCTAAAGGGATTGAGGGAGGACTTGTATAAGGGGTTACTTGGGGAAAAGGAAGGGTTGGTGCTGGGTTGTAAGAAAAGAAAGAAAGCACAAAGCAGTCTTGTGACTTGGCGGCTTATTTTTTATCCTCTTCTTTGGCTCATTGTTTCCTTTTGTTTTGTCTAACATGAAGCAATGCTCTTGGATAAGGTATTAAAATATGTAGAAACAGTAAAAGAAAGAGAAAGAATGAGGCTGTTGGAAACGAAGCTATCAGGAAAGACCCAGAGGCAGTGCAATGTATTGGAAGAATAATCATAGACATATTCCTATGCCACTTGAGCTGCCTAGCATTTATTTATACAATGAGCACAATCTATCAACTTTAAATTGTAAAAACTCTTCTGCTTTTAGACGTAATTTCTTTTCAAGCAACATAATACTAGTCTCCCCATCCCCCACCTGAATGGCCTTTATTATATATGTAATGCATTTTGATAACATTTCCCCTTAGAATTGTTTAAGGCTTGTCATATATTTACTAACATACAAGATATTTCCTGTATATTCTGTTTTCTTTTGACTATTCACCCATAAACCACATAAAGCAGATAATAGGGTACAATTTGCAATCCTTACTCTGCCAATATGAAAGCTAGGGCTATCCCATCTGTTTTCTATTTATTCTTCTCGTTATAGTAGAGTGTGTTTTATGCTGAATTATCCCTTCCCTTTCATGGTAATTTTGAGAGCTTTGTTGGTGTTTAGGAAGAGGTGTGTCCCATTGAAAGGTCAAGGAAACAAGAACAACCTACAACATATACTTTGTTTCTTTGAAGGGGTTTTGTGTGAGATGTACTTGCTAGCATATTGGAAGTGCTGTCAGACAGAGCCAAGGTTCTGAGATGGTCAAGTTGAATGTCCCGAAGCAAAGTCCACTTGAGTGTAACCTAATTTGCCAAGGTGACTTCCTAAACTAGGGGAAGCCAAAAGTCAATAAGAGGTTAAACACGTGGTCACTAGGTGCATCTCAAGAACTGACAAATTTTTCAATTTTATGTTTCCATGGAAACCAGTGGCCCATCTGCTGGCAAGACACAAGAGAATGTTGGTGCTGCTTATCTTTTGCCACTCTTATTTTCTCCCACTTACCTACACATCTCTGTGTATGGGATTGCCCTTTGTTGGGCTCTAACCAAATCTGCTCATGCTCTTGGATCCAATGGGAGAATAGAAAGGATAACTCTCATGTAACTGCTACCAGTTCTTAAATATCATATGGGTCTACCAGATGCTGAAGTCTTTTGTATAGACACTAAACAAGAACCTACTCATTTTATTTGTTAGGGGAAAAGAAAGATGTCTAGAATTCTACCTATCTGGGAACATGGAACCTGAAATTACAAATTAAAAAACACAATACAACAACAGAAGCAACAACAACAATAATCATGGTTAAAATCTTGACTTGAAGCTGGAAGGATGACCCCATTAACTAGTAAAGCATTTACTGCACAAATATGAAGATCCAAGCTCAGACACCAAGAACTTACACAAAACTCAGATGAAATAACACGCATCATTGATCCTAATGTTTTCAAAATAGGCTGTGAGGCAGAGAAAGGCAAATTCCTTAGTAGGTAGTTAATGTGGTAGGCAGCACCTAAGAAATCCTATTTCAAACAAGATACCAAAACAAAAAGCAATATATGAAATCACCCTCTGATCTTTGTATGAACTTCTTGGTAGACACATGTTTGCATATGCATCCATGCATTTAAAACATATGTACCTTTTTTCTATCAACCATCCTTATCACACTAGATCTTCTGTAGTATGAACCCAGGTTTAGTAACTAAGATAGATGTTCTTGGAAATCAATCATACATAGTGACTATGTGGCTTTTCTTCAGGTATATCTTACTATTAAGCCCATAATACAAATGATTTGTATTTGTCCTGGTGCAAACTTTTTGACTGTTTATACTTTTCTGTTTTTGTTCTTGCAAGATGATGAAATAATACTTACTCCATAAGATGGTTTTGTATGTTAATGTATTCTATGGAAAATAGCCTGGTTAATGTCTGATCCCTCAGAAGAACAGAATATTAGTGCTAGAAATGTCAGACAGGGAAATCTATAAATCTGGAAAACAAACAAAGCAAGACTAATATATGCCAACATTCACTAGCCATGTCAAATCAGAAAATTGAGTAACTTCTTAACTCTTGGTCATAAGATAGGATAAAACAACTATGGGCAAACACACTGATATCATGATAAGAGCAGAGGATGAACTCACGTTTATGATTGTATTACTTAGAAGTAATCAGAGATATATACTTGCTCGTGTACTCATTTTGGGAAACAAGTGAGTTCCTCAGTCACCATTATTGGTGAGTAGCTATGCTCCAGGAGCCAGCCTCTAGTGCCCTCCTGGTATGCTGCTTCTCCTTATATATCAGGCACTCTGGTCTCATTTCTCCTGTCTCAAATTCATTGGTCCAGGTCTCTAGTCTTTTAGACTTTTAGATTCATAGAAGAAATGGAAAGTAATGATATGATCATATCATAATCTCCAAAATAAGGTCTAAAATGTGTTGGGAAGGAGTACACACACACACACACACACACACACACACACACACACACACTTGCTCCTTTTCAAATTCCTGTCTTCTCTTTAGTAATTGCTGTTAGAATTGTGCATGTCTTCTTAAACACATAAGTACAAGCTGCTCCAACTGTACTTGTATGTATGGTTTTAGGGATGGTCATTTAATATTGGACTCCTAATTGGTGTGCTCTTCTCTGGGGATGACTATTCTGCTCTCAGAAGTCCTTAGTTGTCTACAGTTCTCTGTGTAGTATTGAAATCTCCTGGATTTTTCCTCCATCCACATTAGCATATCTATTGTTGTCCCTTTTCAGCTCCTGTCTAGACCGTCATGTTGGTGAGCCTTTATGGGTGTAGCTTCTGACAGTTCTAAGGGACACAGTCTCACCACAAACTCACTGATTCCTGGTTCTTAGAATGTTCCAGCCTCTTTTACAATGATCCCCGAAGCTTAGGTACAGGAGTTTTAGTGTAGATAAATTCTTGATATATCCTGGACTCTAGAACTTGGCATATGACTGGTTGTAGTTTTCAGAAATGGTCTCCATCATAGTTGAAGGAGGGAAAAAAAACTTTCTATATTGGGAATAACCAAGAACTTTTTCTAAGTATATTAATATGTCTGCTGTCTTTCTGCCTCTAATACTTGCGGCTACGAATAGTTGACTGTGATTCACCAAGTTGAGTGTTACCTGGCTGCTCTCCCTAGAAAGTGGTACATATGGTGTCATTTTTTCCTAGGTCCCCTCCTGAAGAATAGTGAACATCAAGTAAATAGATATGTGAATAGGGAGATGACTTGAAAGCCATACAGCAGCCCTGTGTGAAGGTCTAGTATACAGAGGTCAATCTTGCTGCAGTGTGAGGGTCAATTTTTATTTCCACCTCTACCAGATTTAGAATCACCTAGGAGACAGACTCCTGGGAATGTCTGTGAAACTGTTCCCAGAGTAGTTTAATCAAGAACGGAAGGCCCATTCTTGGGAAGGTGGGAAGCACTATTCTTTGGGATGGAGTCTTAGACTAAATTTTAACAAGGAGAAAGTGAATGGAGCTCAGTACGTCTCTGCTCTGAACTCAGTGTGACCAGTTTGTCATGCTCCTGTCACCATAGCTAATGCTGCTCCTGCTCGGCACCATCCCTGTCATGATAGATAGCACCCTCAAACCGTGTGCCCACATAAATCCTTTCCCTATGTTGCTCTTTTTCCATTTGTCTGTTTTCAGAGATTTTTGTCACAGCTGCAAAGAAGAATAACTAAGATACTTAGCAAAAGTCAGAGCAGTATGGAGGGACCGTCTGATCACTTCAGTCCAGAGTGTGGATGCAACACACAGAGCACCTACCCCCAAAGACTGACTGTATAAACTCAAGCCTCCTCATACCTAAATATTTTTAACTAAGAGTATTCAAAGCACTGTACCAGAAAGAGGTTAGTCTTGAAAAATGACGACACAATTTAAACATTGAGCGACGCTTATAAGCACAGAGAAAAAGGTCTTTTCATCTCTGGTTTGAAGGACTAATTGATGAAGGAAACATTTTTGTTTCTTTTCTGTAAAATGGCCTGGAGCTAAGAAGATACTCAGGAGGTGATATAAATAGACAGGAGAAGAGGTATCTGGAACCTAACACAGAGAGAACTATTAAGGATTTCCTTTCTCTTGTCTGACTCCAGTGCTTGGCAGTACCGTGATAAGGAGGGAGAATTTTATGAGTAAGTAAATGTGTATCAGAGCTCAGCTCACACAGGTCCCAGGAGAAGGCACTCTTTTATCTTTGTTTTGGACCAGGAACAAAATATCAGAAGAGTCAAAATCCAATGTGAGCAAAAGTTTGGTAGCAGCATCCCTTTAGAAAAATGCTTTCTGACTTGGGCTTATACTGCTCTGTGTGAGTTACAGGTTACCAAACCTTAGCGCTTTCTTTCCATTGTGGAAACTCTCCAGAATGAATAGGCCCAAAGTTGTCCTTCTGCTGAAGGAGGGAAAAAAAGAAAAAAACATACAAGAATGCTTTCCTTTATGGTTTTGCAGCAACTGGCCGCCTCACAGAAACCTGCAGCATTCACTTGGGCTACAATAGCCCCATTTGTCAAATTGTTGTTCCAGTGAGCTAAATAATGCTCCCATGGATAGAAAAAGTTAATCTCCTTTTTCCAAAGAGCTCCATTTCCACCCTGGGACTCAGCTCGTTTGCATCCCGGGAGCTGACTCTGCTATTATGCTTCCACAGCAGAAAGGTTCAGAGGTTAACCACATGGTGTGTTAACAACAATTTCCTTTCATCCTTTTAAAGTTATTTTCATTTCATTAGCCACCCCCTTGCTCTTTAATTATGCTCTGTTTAGGTTTGCTTGCTGCCATCATCAGATTTCTAGGAGGGGAAAGGCTTTGCTCCCTTCAAGCCAGCATGGACACGCATGCGTGAACCACACAGCTGTACGACATTTTCTTTCTCTGGGACGGTGCCTTGGAAATTGCTCCAACTCTCAGGCAGATCTCTTTGTTTTCCTTCCACCCAGTTCAGACAGTTGGATATCATTTTCCTTCAGTACTGCTTCACCTCGTCACCTTGCTCACCTCGTACAAGCAGCCTCCACTCAATGACTCTTGCCTCCCTAGAATCGGTGCCTTCTCAAAATCCCCTGGTTGCTCCTGCCTTTAATTAAATCCTAGTCCCCAACCACTGCTGCCAAGATTCGTGGATGCCCTGAAATGCTCCACATTAATTAATCAGGGCGCTGCAAACTCTCCAAGCTGGAATATTAGAAGTTGGTAAGATTCGAACATTTGAGGAATTCTAACAGGTCTATGATGATACACTTGCAGGAGGACTCCAGGAGCCAGTATAAACGGGGTAGGTGTAAAATGGAAAGGGTATTATAATAGACTATAAATAACTACACAGAATTTGGAGAATTACCTTTATTCTGTATACTGCTCTCCTCATTTTTTTTTTTTTTTAGAATTGAGCACAGTCCTTCCCCCGCCCCCTTCTTTTGCCTCTTTCCAATGAAGTAGAAGAAATTAAAGTGACAGTGAAATAAGTTACATCCTTCATAGCGTGCTCGGATCCCTTTCAAGAGTTATTCCCCAGAGCAGTATGCTAATTAGACGTCACCTTTAAATATTCTGCATTTACAAACTATCTTGGAAATTTTAGAAAGAGGAACTAAACGGGTACATCTGATAACAAGACATGGAAATAAGGCAAAAAGCAGATCTGATTCCAGTAATTATTGACTGAGGCAAAGAAGAAATTAGCAGTTAGTAAGGCAAGGTATATCTGATGAAAGGATTCTTTAAAGAATTCTGGGAAGAAATTGTCCTTCCTTTTCCTTCAATGCCTGTACTCGCTGTCGTGTGAAGGATTCATTCTCACAGGAAGAAATCACACACTACATAGCTGTTTCTCGGAGACGGCACCCTTATCTGCCTTTACCCACTTTTCTGCTTGTTTATTTGTTTTTGATATCTCACAGATCATACCTATTGGCTTTTGTTTTCTGACGAGATTGAGAGAAACTTGGTTCTGTCAAGAGTTGTGTTTTCCGTTTACTTTTGTTTTGTTTTGTGTTCAACCTACCTTTACTCTGACTTTATTGAGACTTTGGACTGAATTCTTCCCCATGTGTTAATAACAATAGCCACGCTTTGTCTGCTGAGGTATCCGGAATCTTGTGGAACACATGTAGAACATGCTTTTCCTTTTTCTACACCAAGTGTCTGTCTTCCTATGATGACTTATTCCTGCCTTAGAAAGGACCTATTCCGTGTCTGAACTGCAACCTCTACAAACCACAAGAAGATCCTTCAAATGGATTTCAAAGAGACATCATCTAAAGATATGGCTACTTCAAAGACCAACAGAACTGTCATATTAGAGAGAAAGTGGATACTTTAAAAAAAGATCAGAGATGAGATTGGAGAGATAGTTCAGCAGTTAAGAATATGTACTGCCCTTACAGGAACCCAAGTTCAGTTTCTAGCTGTCATATCATGTGGCCCACACCTACTTATAACTTATAACTCTATTCAGCAGACATCTGCAGTTGCTCCCCTCCCCGCCCCCAACACACACACACACACACACACACACACACACACACACACACACACACGCACGCGCACACATACCATCTAAAACAAAAGTAAAACAAAAATAATTTAGTTCGAGAATATTACAGAAATTATAGCACAAAAAATATGGGTCTTAATTTACAGTTACCAAAAATCACAGATCCAGATACTTAATGCCAAAGGCTCTCTGACCCACAAGTGCAAATTAAAGACAGAGGGACAGAGAGAAAAAGAGAACAGGGTTTGTGTCATCATTTTATTATTATCAGGGTTCAGCCCAGGCTGTCAGTTTTCCTGCCTGCGAAGTGTAGATGGTTTGACAATTGGTTAACTCAGCCTATTATTTTTATGTCCCTCTTTCCTTATTTATTTAAATGAAAAAGAAAAAAAATCTTCAAATGTAGTTGGTGTGAAAGTGTTGTTCTATGCAGATTATCTGGAAATTTTGGAAGAGAAGACTATTACTAGTGCTATTGTTGCTGAGAAAGTTTAAACCATTAAGGAAAGTGACTAGTTCACGGAGAGACAATAAGGTAGGGAAACATGAAACCCTGTGAAAGAGAGTGTGTGCTATAAATAAGTACTGGGCCAGCAAAAGCAAACATCTAACTTCAACTCATATACTGCAACTCTTGCAATTTATTTATCTGAAAAAAATTTAGATTTCTCAGCTAAAAGCACAAAACGCTCTTGAGTCACACATATGCCACAACTCTGTCGCTGTTTTTAGGTGTGTGGAGAAAACATAAATCTGTGTTCAGCATTAGATAATTAAGCATGTGGGTTATTTTATCGTAGAAGGGACCAGAAAGATTAACATTAATTCATTGGCTAAAGAACAAAAGCTCATGAGCAAAACCCACCATGGGTCCATGAGTCAGGCTTCTGGGAAAGAGAACTCAAGTCTCATGCTGCCTTGGAGGTTAGTTCTAGCTCCTAGAGTATTGGCAATAAGACCATCTTAAAGAGTGTTCCAAAAGGGAAACATATTTCTGAGAAATTTTCTTTGGCAAATTATATATTTGACATGATTGTTTGCTTCCTAGTATGCTCATTTCCGTCATTATTTATTAAACTGTTGAATGGAGTATACCGTGCAGTGTTACAGAGGCATAGAAATAAATCAGAATCCATTATTTGTCCTGTAAAAGCCTGCAATGTACTGACACAGACCTGTATGCCAGTGAGGAAGGCAAAGAACTATTTGTTTCATAGTTATGATCATGGCTAATAATTATGATTATGTGGCACAACAATTTACAAATTATGATTCATTTCATTCTCCTTTGAGATATATATTATTATATTAAATGCACAATAAAAGATTTATGAGTCAGGGTTGGAGAAATGGCTGAGCAGTTAAGGGTAGCTGTAGAGGAGCCAAGGTTGGGTCCCAGGATCAATATGGTCATGTGTGACTCTATGACCTCCTGCATACACCAGGCACACATGGGGTTCTTAGGCATACACGCAGACAAAACATCCATGAATATAAAATAAAATAAGCAAATCTAAAAGTTTATTTTTTTGTTTTGTTTGTTTGCTTTTTAAGAAACTATAGTCAAAGTGATCCAGGTTCCAGCCCAAGCCAATGGTGCTGAGAAGTAGCCTTTCCTTTCCTCATCCCGAAGTCCCTGAAGTCTGGGTCAATACAGCAATGTCTGCAAAGCCTGATACAGCTGGAAGGAAAGGAACAAGTTATAGCCACCCACACAGAGGCAGAGAAGAAATGGGAAGTATTCAGAGAAGAAATATTTAGGTGTGAAGATTAATTTGCCTTGCATGGCAATTTACCCCTCTGCATTCGTCCTATTTTGGAGATGTAATATACAAGGAGATTCAAGTAAATGGAAAAAAAAAGGAAACTGGTACAATGATTGTGAAAACTAGGATGACAGATAAGAGGGATTCAATGCATGAATTGCAATCACAAATCTGTCTTCTGCATAAACAAGCAAAATAACATCCACACCTAAAAGAGAAATTTTATTTCCATGTTTGCTGTGGTTTATGCAAAACAGCAAGATATGAGAACAGCCAAAGTGTCTTCAAAAAAAACTCAACAAGAGAATTGTAGAATGTATATGATGGAATCATATCCAGTCCTTTTTGCCGTACAATATGCTCATGATAAAACTATAAATAGAAAAGTTTTATATTTTTTTAATCCTTTGATCTTACAAGCCTATAAAAATGTGCCACATTGGTCACTTGAACAGGGAACAGAGACTAGACTTAGAAGAAGCAATTCAGGCCACATATTTTTAATGCCCCTTGTGAGTGGATGATAATAATGTGACCCTTCCCCACCCCAGAGGTTTCTCGATGTTTAAATCAGTGGTTCAGCCATGGGGTGGATACAATATCTGTATTTCCTGCTTTGAACATAGGTGACGTGCTTATGCGTCCTGGAATTAAGAAAAGGCATTAAGGTTAAGCATCCAGGGTAAGAGTCTAGAGGTGAGAAATGATGTCTCAGGACAGAGAGAGATTCCCAAGATATGGTCAGAGTGATGGAAAAGGCTAGAATTCTTTTTTTTCTAAATGAGATGCTAGAACCAGTTGGTTTCCCGCGTAGATATGACTATTTGCCTTTTATTTTGGGGAGAAAACGTGTAAGAACACAGTCAGGTATTAGTTCGACTCTGGAGGTTTAATAGCAGAATTTAATGAAAGCCAGGATACAATTCCGTGCCTATATTCAATTATGTGTAGGAACCAAACAGGAAGAGGCTGTGCCAACTTGTTCTTTATCTCTCAATGTACTGTAGACAGTGTAAGTACCTACAGCTGCCGTGCCTTAAGCCGCCTTGACGCTGTGACTTTAATTAGACTGTAAAACCAGCAAATAAACCAGACAATTGATTAAATATAAATGAAAGGAAAGGAACGTGTCCCTAAGAAAGACAGAGTCAGACAAGTTGTTTGAGCTGAGGGCAAACATGTGTTCTTAGGCTGCTGTGCTCATCTGCTCCGCTCTGCGTCTGCAGCTGTAAAGGCTTTTGCAGAGTAAGGGAATGGTGAGCTCCTGGCACTTGCCTGGGACAGGTGAAAGTCAGCGACAGAAGAAACAAAGAGTCGTACCAGTCACACAGTAGAGCGACTACAAAAGCGGATTCTTAGATACCACCGTGATTCTTAGTATCACAGAATTTATTAATATGATGTAGGCTAAAATTATTCAATTTTCCACAGACTACTTATTAGTCTGTTATTCCATTATTCTTGCACAAAAGATCATATATTAAGTGCTTAATGTTAATGAAATAGATAAGTATTAACAGGAAAGTGATATGTACCTAGCCATTCCTAAAATGGATGCAACATGTTAAATATTTTTTTATGCCCTTGATCACTAGGTCTTAAACAATTCTGTGATACAATCGGAATAATAATGCATATACTACTTCCGAGAAGACAACATTTTAAAGTGTCTTAAAATCATTCCTGAAGTCATGCAATCAGCATGTTAGAATGAATTGCACATGAACCATATCTGATGCTTTGGGTAAGTATTTCTAACAAACTTTACATAGCCTTGCTTTTGTGCCTAGGGACAATTCCCTGTGTAAAAACAATGACACCTATTTTTGCTATTAGTGCATCAGAACTCTCTATTTATTTGTGCAAACCTATATGACACATCTCAAATGAGAAAAATGATGGTTTTTTTATTTTTATTTTAGTGGCTTCCATGGCATGGGTGCTAAGCTATACTACGACCCATGGCTCTGCCACTATGCCCTGACATTTCCAAGTAGCACAGGGAATGTGGTTATTTGCTCGAGCTCTCATTATTAGTCTAGCCTGCACCTCTCTGTATGTCCTCAGTTCCCCTAGAGTTCTTGCCAAGACGCACATTGTATTTAGTAGGTCTGAAATGGTAGTTTGACATTTGTGACAACAGTCAATTGATTCACGTGCTGCTGGCTAGAGGATAGTATTTCTGAATAGCAAGATTTAATAAATAAACACATCAAAAGCTTAGATTCGGCCAATTGTGAAATGGCCCATTGCTTGAATGACAACTAGGGAACCTTAAAGAAGTGGGTTGGATTTGGTCCAATTCTGGCTTTGCCATATTATAAGTAATTTATGTCTTTATAATGGATAAATTGGATCTAACGTTCGAGTCTCTTTTGGGCTATTGAAAATACCCATTGTTCAACGACACTCTGATTTCTCACAGGATTTCCATTCCAGTGGCTGAAAAGGTCAAAGTTCTAACCACAGAGAAATGCCATAAGATGCAGACCCTGGATCTTCCCAAAGCCTGTCCCCCCAGGATTGAGTAGAAGAATACAATTATCCAGATTCAATACTCCATGAACTAACATACCAAATTTACAAGTCTAGGAGTAAAATTTAATATCATATCTTGTCTGTCAAGGGAATCATACTTAGGGTGTAGTCTTTCTTCCTGATCCCTCTTCCCATAATGTGTATTTCTCCCATAAGGAACTCCTCTGACAAAATGCCATGGGTCTGTTCATAATGCCATCTCTACCTCAACACCAATTTCTTGGAACTGGAGGGTGCACCTTATTCATATGCAGAACTAGAAAGATGTATGGTATTGCTGGGTGGTGACTACTAATTATGTTTACAAGTGAATATGCATTAGAATACAATATTTTCTTGAGCCTAATTTTGAACTATGTACTTAATCTCCATCATTTCATGTAATATAGAAAACTATCCTGTAATACCTATGGCTTGTACACAAGTACTGTAACAGTCCTGACTGGACTTATTTTGATGATTTGTGTACTGGTGTTACTTGTTTCTTGATGCATGGGATGTTCTTTCATCTCTTGGCACCATTTTGGGGGTTTCAGTTCCTTCTCTTTCCTCAAAATTGTGCTTTCACTTTTCCTCCTACTTGTAACCTGGAGACATGCCTCAGGTCTCACCCTGTGACTTTTCTTTATCTAATTTCTTTAAATTTCCTTTATTCTTGAGATTGTACCCGTTTCCCTTACAGATTAGTATGCTTGCAGCTAACCATTGATGAGCATGGGGACCCCAATGGAGGAGTTAGAGAAAGGACTGAAGGAGCTGAAGGGGTTTGCAACCCCATAGGAAGAACAACAATATCAACCAACCAGACCCCCCCCCAGAGCTCCCAGGGACCAAACCACCAACCAAAGAGTACACATGGAGGGACCCATGGCTCCAGCCACATATGTAGCAGAGGAAGTCATTGTCTGGTATTAATAGTAGTCCTGCTCCTGGGAAGCCTCAATTTGCCAGTGTGGGGGAATGCCAGGGAGGTGAGGTAGGAGAGGGTGGGTGGGAGGGAGAGCATCCTCATAGAAGCAGGGGGAGGGGGATAAGAGAGAGGGGGGACTGAGAAAGAGGATAACGTTTGAAATGTAAATACATAAAATATCCAATAAAAAATTTAAAGCAAATTCTCAAACATCTTACTCCTTGTCTTTTTCTCTCCTTGGACATGGATTCTAATTCTAATTTTCATAATCTCCACCGGGCATCTCTGATCAGCCTTTTCTGTATCTTCCTGAACATATGAAAAACGTTTATTTTCTTTCCTCAAATTCAATTAATACTAAACGAAATCGTGTGTGTGTGTGTGTGTGTGTGTGTGTGTGTGTGTGTGTGTGTGTGTGTGTGTGTGTGAATTTTCTGTTCATTGAGCCATGGATTTTTCTCTTTCTTCCAAAGCCTAATTATCAATCATGAACAGATTATTTTCTCAAAATGTTTTGTTTTGTTTTATTATACTCCAATATTATCATGTTAATACGAGTATTTTAACCACTAAGTTGGAAATATCCTAACAAGCTTCCTATCGATCCCCCTTCTATTCTCAATCATCCTTTTACATACCCTTAAATCCTTTCTCATGAAGTGACTCCTTCATTTTGAATGCATGTGTAGTTTCCCATTGATGGCAAACTAATCATTATTGCCATCAAAATTCTTCCACAATCCACATCCTCTTAGGACACCAAACCTTTAAATTTCAAACTCTGTCAAGTTCCTATTTTTGCTATAGTGAGGGTTTGTTCTTACCTACCATGATGTAACACTTCTATCCCAGTCATGTTCCTAACGCCTTCTAACATCTGCAGAATTTGCTTCTACCTCACTTTCTACTGGTTCATCCAATTCTTACCACTATTCTAAAACCAGTTCACATAATATTAACTGCAAAAGTTATACAGTACCTACTCATGGTGGACATATGCTTTTGTCCTATTAATTTCCAAGTAATGTCTTTTCTGTGGCAAACTACTTAGTGAAAATATCAGTAGTCACCAGGTTGGGAACCAATGCTCATGATATTTAAGGTAAACATCTCAGAAATTATTAAAATAGGTACTCAGGTTAAGAAATACTTTATGAAGACAATTATCTTTTCATATATATAGTATTTTGTTTCCATAGTCTCTGGAATTTTAAGGATGGGAGTTTGTAAAGTGTGTATCTTTACACACTTTAAGTAAATAAGTATCTGGCATACAGAATAACAATAAAAATGTACTGTGTAACATTCCCCTTATAGGTGTTATATTTCTCACAATATTAAGCAAATATCATATAAGATCATATAATTGGATTTCTTATAATGACATAGACCCAGATCATGGACTTGATATAACAAAATTACCACATAGATGCAATCAATTATTGGAAGCATATCTCTTTGAGTAATTTTCAGTTTTAATATCATAAAAAAATCTTGTGGTCAGAAACATTGTAGGGAAATAAGAATATTACTTTATTATTTGAAAAAGTAATCTTTGAAACTCATCACACACCACAAGAAAGTCTTCAATATTAATAACTCATATAAACACTACAAAGTAAAACTTCAGGTCAAAAATATGAGGAATAGGAATTTCTTTTATCTCCAAGTCAATGCAGTGTGGTCTTAATAAGAAATTCCTCTTCAGGCTCTTTTGTGTTACTGCTATGCACCATTACATCCCCCCCCCCCCCGCCCTGCAGATGTTAGAAGGCGTTAGGAACATGACTGGGATAGAAGCATTACATCATGGTAGGTAAGAACAAACCCTCACTATAGCAAAACCAGCAGCTTGACAGAAGTTTGTATTTTAAAGTTTAGGTGTCCTAAGAGGATGTGGATTGTTGAGAGAAAGAGAGAGAGAGAGAGAGAGAGAGAAAGAGAGAGAGAGAGAGAGAGAGAGAGAGAGAATAGTACAATTTTACTGTTTCTTGTATAACAGATCTAAAATTCCAGAAAAATCTGTCCCTGTCACTAGTAACACAGTAGTCATCAGAGATATATTGACTGATATCTGGGACTTTTATTCTTTACTTTTCATTTTTATCTAGTAGGTTCTTCTATATCCATTCTTATTCACATCTTCTATTCAGGGAAAGAGTGGTCTGAGAATAGAAAGGAAAACATTGCTTTTAATCAGGCTTACATTAATTAAGAAACCAATTTTTCAATGTAGGTTACCCTTTGCTATTAGTTAGTTTTGACCACTGTCTCTGTTGTAAATGTTTGCTACTAATTACACTAAAGTCTTAACTACATACGCATATGGTTTCACAGTTTGCTTTTCCAAAGTTTAATGTCATTGGCATTTCAATGGCATGTTCCCAGTTGATAGAGTGCTTGCCACACAAGAACGAAGACCTGAGTTCATATACCTGAGTTTATATACATAAATAGCAGGGTATAGTAGTACACACATGCAATCTTAGCACTCAGGAGGCAGAGACAAAAAGAGCAATTGTGCATGCTGTCCTGACAAATCAATGAACTTTAGGTTCAGTTACAGACTGAATCTCAAAAATGTAAGGTGGGCTTCTTATAATGACATAGACCCAGATCATAGATTGATATGAAGAAATTACCACATAAGTTCAATCAATTATTGCCCGCATATCTCTTTGGGTAATTTTGAATTTTAATGTCATGGCTCTTGGACATCTACCACTGGCCCCATGAGGCCCATACATACAACAAGCAAAGCCTAGGAATCCACCAGCTCACAGTATTCTTGACAGATAGACAGATAAATGTGAAGGGTTTTGGGTCAGAGACCAGGTAGGGATATATACAAAGTCATTTTAGGACAAGGGTTGGTACGTACAGATTCTTTCCAGGAAATAGAGACTTGACAATGACAGGAAAGTATGGTGCAAATGAATAGGTATGGTAAGCAGCTAGCTACATGACCTTAAACTCATCACTTCTCTGTCTCTAGACTTCCATCTTTATAAAAGCAGTGGCATAGGCTAACCCAATAGGAAACTTAATTCTCACTATGTCCTGGTGTATATGTATCAATACATACACACATGCAAACATCCATGCATATCTATCTATCTATCTATCTATCTATCTATCTATCTATCTATCTATCATCTATTTACCGGTCAATCTATCTAGTATATATTAAATTGTAACATATAATTATAATATATAGATGGATTGATATATTACATACATGTGTAAATTCAATAGCTTACTTAAGTGGAAACTATGGAATATATAATTGCTTTCTAGAAATTCTTCAAACTTATTAAGTTCCTCAGAACTCCTTACCATCCTGACTCGCCCTCTCTGAGCCTGCTCTCTGTAAACTTTGCTCCCACACTTTCTGCATCAATCCTTTTGTTTGCTTCTTAGTTCAAGATGTTCAGAGTGATTTCAGGGGTTCTAAGGCAGCCAGAAGAGCAGATTCAATGGCTCTTCTCCCCCACATTCTTTCAAATGCAAGACGTACCACATGCATCCTTTAAGTAATTGTCACATGTTTCCTCCTAACCCCACTGTACCTGCCAGTGGTTCAGCTGCTTCTTTGTGATCTTCTGTCTGCATTGCTAGAAAAGCCACATGTCACTGATCTCAATCTTTCATTCTTTCCTCCTTCTAAGCAGCCCTTCTATCCTCCTCTAGCATAATATTTCTAACATTAGAATGTCAAGATGACTTTGTTATTTCTATTCTGAGGTTTCCATTGCCACCTGACTAAGCCAGACCAACACGCAGTAATCAATCAGTATGATCACCAATGATTCTATGGCATGACCAATATGATCTTCAGTGATCTGGGTCTGACTTTTTGCCTGTTACTTATCAACTAACTCTGTAACTCTGAAATAGTGGTAGTTACTTAACGTCCCAGTGCCTGTTTCATTAAATGATAAAGATAACAGTTCACAAGATTGCTGTGAGAGTTTAATGCCATTTATATATGCCAAGTTTGAGCCCAGGCTAGCACAAAAATAGCTTTCACTTAAGAGTTTGATGAAAATGTCTATTGCAGCATATTTATGTTTTCCAGGGAACTGGTAGGTCATAAATATACATTCATCACTGTGCATTGAACAGTGCATCAAGATTCTGCTCCTTCTCCTCCTCCTTCTACTCCTTCTTCCTTTTTGCTTCTGTTTCCCTTCCCCTTCTCTGAGATCTTTCAGAGTGGAGCAGAAAAAACTCCCAATCAATGCCCACAGCATACATTAGCCATGTTTCACTATGGGCCAGTTTCTTGCAAGCCTCAGGCATGACACTGTGTCAATCATGTGTCAAAGGACTCCTCTTTGCATACAATGGAATGGGACACCATATGCATCAGTCAGTCAGCTCCCAAAGAAAAGAAAACTATGTTGGTTCACACTCATGAACCACATGCTCCTCTTCTCTCTTTGGCCCACAAGAGATACTGATAAATCCGTATCTCACTAAGCAGCTTCCGCTTCAGATAAGAATCCCCTTCATTCAACATCAGTCCAGAGAACAGTTAGGAGAAAGTCATGTGAGTAGATTCTAGAAACTCTGATAATGAAATCTCACCAGTTTGTTATGGAAATTGAGTATAATCTGCTAGTCATGGGTATTTAATATGTTATTTCACTGGATACAGGAGAAGGAATTAGTCTGTTGAAAATTGCATCCACATTCCCCATAATTCAATAGCGACCACCATTATTAGCACTGCAAGACGTGACATGACTGATAATTAATTTTGAGTGCAATTCCTATAATAAATAGTGGGGAGGGGGAAAGTCAGGAAGGAGAGACAGAGAATAGAGGAAAGATCTAAATCTAAAGGCAGATGTTACATCCAAAGGACTGATAATAAGTTCCATAGAACAAGCCTCTGGGTAAGAGCAAGACTCAGAAAAAACAAAATACGGGCAATGAGTTTCCAGGTTTCACAGCAAAACAACAAGACAAAACACACCCTCAAAGAAGGCTCCCCATGACCAATGCCTCTCTTGTGTTTACTTTCCTTGAGCTAAAGATTAATTGGGCTTTGTTTACGTTTATAAATAACTGAACAGTGAGCGTATGGTAAGGCTAGCAACAAACCTTGAGCCTTGCCTTCCCTCTGTGTGGTTTCCTTGAAGGAAATTTTTATTTCAAACACTGTATCCATGCATTCTAAGCTTGTACTTCCTATGAAGGATTGCATATCTGCTTGCTCTGCTCCCAACCAGTTCTTATATTTGACACTTTTTTCTCACCTAGTTCCTTTTAATAATCATAATGGTTACCTTTGCTAGTTTTAAAGTAAAAAGGCACACACACACACACACACACACACACACACACACACACACACACACACCAAAGCTTTAAAAGAGTTAGATTTTGGATTTTGGGAGATCATCATTTCAGCCAAGTCTAAACTGGATGATTGATACCATTGTGTATTACCAGCATGAGACCCAGGATATTTTAGCCTGGCTTACTGTATTTTCTGCTGCAGTAGAATTGAAGGAGACAACACCATTCACATTTGTTACATTGAGGCAGTCTCAGAGACAGTAAAGGGGGAACACCAAAGTCTCATTCAATTCTACCATGGCAGGAAATACAGTAAGCCTGGTGAAACTATCCTGGGGATCATGCTGGTAGCATGCTATGTTATCAACCATCCAGTTTAGACTTGGCTGAAACCACTGTCTCCAACACTTTCACATCCAAGACTTTTGTCACACTTTCAGTTACATACCCACTTCTCTGCTAGTTAGTGTGGGGAATGTCCTGGTTTTTGCTTGTTGTTTTTAAAGTGGGGACTTCACCATTATAAACAAAATTGTCTATCTGATCATAAAACAATAGATTGCAGTAAAAATGGGAGCTTCCTCTCGAATAATTGCATAGTGGCTGGCCTTTCTGTCATCTAGACAGTCTTCTGCTGACTCTTTTTTTGCTCTGGATTTTTAGTTCTCAAGAAAGCAAAGGAAGGGTGCTGTTCCAGAGAAGTTCATTGTCTACCTGAAACAGGTGACCCAGGTAAAATAGACAAGCCCTTCAGAATCCGTGAATTGTTATGCCGCATTCCTGACTCAGGTTTCCATGGGAACTCACAAAATCCTTAAAAAGCCCTAAACATGGGAGATAGGTGTAACTGGGTGAAAGGAAAACTGAAGAATAGACTGATGATGTAGCATCTTTAGGTACCGTAAGTCTTGTGATTTATAAGGCCTTGGCATTAGCACTGATTCATGTGAGTCTCTAGATGGTTCTGTAGATTTATGCAGTCCCAAATAATAGCATCGGAGTTCATTGCTTGCCCGTTTATTACATACCATACACTTTTCACAACCTAAATCAAATAGCTTTACTTTAACAAGATTGAAATCCCCCTGATCTCATCAATAATTGATGGCAAATAAATAATAGCACTCTTATCTATTCATGATCTTGGCTATTGCGTGTGCTCTAGTACATGTGATATACATACATTTGCATTCAATCCTTGGGCTACTTATCATTCTACAGATGAAATAAATGCAGCATACTCTGTTATGCAGTAATTTGTGGGGGGTGGGGTTCAACATATGTAGAAACAAATCCCAGCACCACTGAGTAGTGGTGGCACTTGGTGAAGGTATTGACTTGTACTCCTACCCACTAAATGCCTCACGAAACCCTAGGCACCCTCGACTGGCAATGGAGGACAATGATCTCTGGCAGGCAGGGGCATAGCAGCTAAGCAAGAACCAGCAAAATCTCCTGGGCATCAGCTTCTAAATCCTATGTATAGAAAGCTCCTGAATGGAGGCGCATCATAACTTATTAGCATCAAGAGAGAAGCAAAGGTGGTCAGGGACTGGTGTTTACTGATGCCAGTCTTCTCATGTAACAGTGTTTTACTTGACCAGTATTGTGGCCTTGTAGAAGCATATGGGTCTAGTTTAACTACTTATTTACTTAAGTAATTCACATTTTACCTTACCTTTGTCACGTCACATAGAATGTATGCATTTTCGGTTTTTTTTAATTATTTAATTTTGCTGTGTATGTATATGTGCACCATGCATGCATGTGGAGAAGTTGTAAGAGTAACTTCTTTCTTTCCACTATCTGGACCCCAGAGATTTAAACTCAAATCCTCAGACTTGGTGACAGATGCTTTTACCCTCTGAGGCACCTCTATATTCTATGCATTTTCTATAATATTTTGTTTCAAGTCTTCAGCTACCAGTATAAAGAACTGCCCTTGTAATTAAGCTGGTCTTGTTCTTCCTTTTATTTTTTTATGTATTTTTACATGTTCCTTGAAAAAATAGGTATCATTACTACTGAATGAAAATACATTCTAAATTTTGTTTTCTGATCGTTGAGCCAGTCTCTTCTGCTCACTCCTACAACTGGCTATTTCCTGGGAGAAGACTTCATGCTCTAGAGGGACTCACACCTCATCCTGATCACACATTGCTCTCCCTGCCAAGGAAAGTGAACCATTGGCAGAATTCATTCTACACCTTGTAGTATAAAGGACAGATGGACACTGTATTTGTCTTTAACTTTACAAGGTTTTATGATACAAGACTTAATGTTTCTAGTTTTAAAAGCAAAACGCTTCTAGCCTCTTTCTCAGGAAAGTGTCCTGACAGGTGTCATCATTCATGTTAGAATAGTATGGGGGGGGGTTGACACCGGGGGCGTCCCCTTCTAAGGGGAATGGGGGGAGGACTTACATGAAAGGGTACTGGGAGGAGAAGAAGGGCTGATATTTAGCTGTAAATAAATAAATAAATAAATAAATCTCATAATGCAAAATGAATAGCATAACATAATTACAGCATGGATTTGGGAGGAGCTTATGAGACCCCACCCCTAACCAAGGAGATAATGGCAGTTGATAGCTGCTGGGGGAAGGAAAGGTGGCTTTCTATGGGCGGGCGATCCCCAGTAGGTTGCTCATGCTCGGGCGGATGAATCCACACACATGCCTGTAAGGAAAGCATTAAATGGACCTAGTGGCTTATTAAAATAGAAATATGATTTCATGAAATTGAGAGTGAGAAATGTTGGGGGATATCTGGGCAGGGTTAGAGAGGGAAATTTTAGGGTGGATATGATCATACTTCATTGCATATATTTATAAAATTACTAATGCCTTTATAAAAGATGTAAATCTACTGTGAGAACGTATGGTTTCCTATTTAGATAACATTTATATTACTAAGTTTGCCAATACAAATGTTGATAAAAACACATAAAAATGCAAGTTTTTCACATGATGCCATATGTAAGACACCAAGAGGAACTTATTTAAATGAATTAAGAGGAATTTCCTGGGCAGTGGGGTGACTTTTACAAAATGAAAATCAATAAATGCTGGCTTCTCTCAGGACATTCTTATCTTTCAAATTTTATAACTTAATTGCAGAAAAGCCTATAAATATTCAAACTGTTAAAGGCCAACATAAAATCTAAATAGCTGTATAAACAATTTCCCATGCTAATTACTTCTATTACCACCTAAACTTTATTAAGTGTGTCCCAGTATTTTCTAGAGGATAAAATGCTGCCTGGCTTGTTTTGTGCTGGTTTATTTTAATATTTCCTGCCTGTTGGAGTTATAATCTTGATCCTAACAGTGAGACCCTATCAATTATATCTCTCTATCTACCATATGTAATACTATTTGCCACCCTAAAAATTATTCTTTAAATTTCTCTACACAGGAAACTCCAAGAAGCTACCCCCGACGACTGGACTATTCACTTGCTGTTTCTAAAGCAATCAACAGAATTGGCATACAATGTGTGGATAACTAATAGTTGGCAATTATGTGTATTAGTGAGCATCAGCTGAATCTACCCTGAAAAGCACAATTTGTAACATTTATTCCACCTGGTGATATCTAAGGAGAACCAAGAGATATTTAGTAAATTATCAGCTTCTATCTCTTCTCCATTAATGATAGAGTGATAACTCTAACCAGTGTAACCAGAATTGACTTACTTTGTTTCATAGTTTATATGATACACTTCTTCATCTTCCTTCAAAACTTGACATAAACACTTGTCCTTTCTGTGATCAAAGTGGTGGATATGAGTGGATGCTAACCAATTCACCAATTTCTCCCTTCCCAAGTATTCGATGAAACAATATGAAAAAGTAATACGATTTGTAATTCTAAGGGTCTGATATCTTGCTACATACATATTGGCTGTGATAAAGTGACTTGACAAAGGGTCTTTAAGCTCTTTTGATGGAAGATTATTAAAAACAGAATTATATAGAGAAGTGTGTTTAAGCACATTGGCTACAGAATTTGGGGGGTCTTGAGATGGGAGGTTTAAATTGGAAATGATAGGATCAAGATTCAACTTTAATCAGCACACCCATCATATTTGCATGTGATGGGGTTAAGTATAAAAAAACAACAAATAAAAACATGTCTGTTGGTTTGGATACTTGGGGGATTACTTGCCTTTTTTCTGTGGCATTGTTACTCACTAACTACCTTATGAAACATAAGAACTTTAGGTTATCAGAGGCACTGCTGATTAAGTTACCAGCAAGGACTCCCGGGCATCAGTTTTTACATCCTATGTACAGAAAATCCAAGCCAATTTCCTGTCCCTAGTGAGTATTTACCATAGCCTGGAACATCAGAAGCTAGCCTGTACATCAGTTTTCTATTTATTTGAGAAAAAAAGGCAAAGGTGGCAGGGACCTATATCTAACAATGAGAGAGAAGTCCAGTCTCTTCCCAAACCTAGGAATTCTCTGCTTAGCCACAGGGGTTCTAGGACTCCTCTATCTATAATGGTGAGTGAGTGGGGATGTTAGATCCTGCAGGACTGAGATCTACCTACTAAAGAGCTGAGAAAGACAAAGACATAGCATGGGACAAAAGAGAAGAATATCTGGTATTTAATATAGATTCACATTTCTACATCTATGAGTTCAATAATATTACTATTATGTAATGTAAGTATGTAGTATATATTGTTCTTAGGATCCTGGTATCCCCTTGCATTATATAGATAGCTTTCAAAGTAATCTTTACTTTGAAGTTCAAAAGTCACTTTATTTTACTATGACATAGCTCAAACACAAAAATCTACCAGGACATACATACACAGATGATCATATATACACAAAGGAATAAGCACACCTACACATGACTGAAGCAAAAGCTTCATGCCTGATATTTAGTTCTTTGTTAAATTCACCAACCTAGATTACTTCTAACATCAGGAATCATCACCTATCTCTCTAACCTACAACTTCTGCTAACATTCCATTACTTTTTGTTTTCCTCTTGAAGAATCACATTAGTGGCTGTCAAAGTTGATTGTTTCCTTTTTATTTTACTGTGCCTGTAAGAGATGCATAATATATTAAGCTATAATTACATGTTTAAATCACACACACACACACACACACACACACACACATACACTTTTCTACTACTCCACTGAACCCCTAGAAAACCTTAAGACTAGGTTACACATCTTTGTATCTTCTAAATCAGAATACTACACGATAGCTATTAAAAGCTTAGCAAATGCTAATATGAATTTTCAAAAAAAATTAATAAAACTGATGAAAAAAGGAAAGGCATATCAGAATTACTCTTCTGCTGTATAAAATCTTAGCTACAAAGAGTTACAAGTGAGGAGTGCAGCGTAGCCCTGTGAGATGGTCCATTATAACTGAAATTTGTCAGGATACTACTCTACCCACTTTCTTAAAAGCAGGCAATGCTCACTGTTGCCAGCTATTGTAAGTTACATAAATAACTGTTATTTAGACAATCGGAAATTTATAAGTTACCATGGTATATTTAGAATATGTCTGAAGGCTGTGAGTCTTACAGTGGCACCCAACCAGCAGCATCAAACTTCATTCTGATAGTTTCCTTTGTTCCTTTTTAAAAACTAAAAAAAGGAATCGAGTTATTTATTATTTTATATTTCCTTCATGGCAATTGAGTGTCCATCCACTGGGGAAAAGGCACAAGATTGAAGAGGAAGAACTGTTACATATTTCATCATGAAGATTTATCTAGAGGTAACAGAAGAGACATTTGTTAATTTCCCTCCTGAATGGGTTTTGGAGAGGTTCCAATGCTCAAACACAAAGAGGCTCATTAGCTAATTCTGAAGCAAACAGCTGCTACAATGCCACAGTCTTGGGCTTAGCCTCTTTGTACTAGAGAAGTCATAAAACCCTTCCATTGCCCAATGAACAGCAACTGGGCTGTGCATGCTCTGTATACCCTATGCTCCATCACTTTGAGTAACAGATAGCCATTTATTTCCTTCCCCTTATTCTGGCCAACAGGAGAAAGCAGCTTGGATACTCACAGGGCGTGATGCCACTGACGCTTTGAAGCAACACCATATGGTGTCAGGAAAGCATATGCAAGGACTGCAGGCCCCAAGGGATATACATAAAGTCAAGGCAGGCTTGTACTACACCTTGTGACTCTGCCCTTTGACTTCACAATGTACGGGCCATTCCCGAGATAAGGGCCACCTTGTAAAGATTTCAGATGAAATAAAGTTAATGAGATAACTGGGGTTGCTCATCGAGGCTATCTGTAGGCACAGTTCAGTCCTTAAAACAGTGTCTTCAGATGATGATTAATGCTTGAATCAAAGTGACCACATTAGGAGCAATGGCCTAAAATCCACCCAACATAAACATGGACAGGTAGGCTGTTCCTAGGACTTAGCAATGGCATTTCCAGGAAAGTATGGATTATCATGGCCACAAGAAGCCGATTGTGTAGCTTCCAACTGCCTACCAATCAAAGGATGCTTCCAAATGATAAGAGTTTCTTGTAATTTCTGAACATGAGACACAAAAGTAAGGGGAAGTCTCTCTCTCTCTCTCTCTCTCTCTCCCTCTCTCTCCCTCTCTCTCCCTCTCTCTCCCTCTTTCTCCCCTCTCCCCCTCCCTACCCTGTCCCCCTGTTTCTTTCTTTCTCTCTCTCTCTCTCTCTCTCTCTCTCTCTCTCTCTCTCTCTCTGTGTTTCCTGTTTCAAATGATGTATGGATGTATGTACAGTTTAGCTGATTGGGTAAATAGAATCGTCAGTGTCACTTTATCTTATTAGAGATTATTCTGTAAATTAACTCTGGGTAGATAGGAAAAATAGAAAAAGTCAAAAGATGGCCCAATCAAAAAAGATGGTAAATTTGGGCTATTTGCCAAATTTGCTAACTGAGGCTGATGTGAGTGAAGAAATCAGAATGCACGGTAGACCGTGTAGGCACGCCTTTATCATCTGGACAGTTCAACCATTCCAATTCACAGTTCTCTGTGAATTGAAACAACTGGGAACAAAAGCAAAATTCAATATTGGTGGCATATACCTATAATCCCAGCATCTAAGAAGCAGAGGGTAGGAGGATCAAAAAGTCAAGGCTATACAGGTCTGCATAGCAAATTCCAAGTAAGTGTTGGCTACATAATGGGAATCTGTTTCACAATAAAACGAACAAAGCAAAACCAATGAAAAAGAACAAATGAAGCCAGATGTAGAATCTAAAGGGTGGGCTCTTAATCCTTTTCATTAGAGCCTAATCCTCCTTTCTTTATGCCCTTTCTGCATTGTGCTAACACCAGACGGGCCAGGCTCATCTTACTCGTTCTCTGCATTGTATTACATTATCTTTCTTTGCATTGTAAGCAACAGCCTGGATACCAGTACTCTTGGGTTAAAGTTGCCAAGAGGCTTGTCAGCTCCTGTCCCAGTGCCTGCCCTCTCTTCTACTCCCCTTTATAATTAGAGTTGCCTGTCCATCGTCTATGTTGACTGATTTACCTCTGTGAGCAGCCATTATGTAAGAACTCCAGTGTATGACTGCTGTAGGAGATGACTAGCGTTTTATCAGAATCATTGTATATGGCTTCCTTGAGAGCTTATCACTAGATAGGAAGAAAGAGGATATGAGAAAAAAACAGTTCTGAAAGTATTCACTAATCAGCTTCCATTGGGTATGGCCCTGAGAAATGGAAGTGACTTGATGCTATCATTGTGGTATCATTTGGGGGGAATCTATAAAGAATTAAGTCAACAGAATTAAAAAGTGATGGATGGAAAAAATGATGAACTAATTCTTAAAGGGCAATTGAGGATTGAATAGTCATCATAACATAATTGAAAAGTTAATGTAAGGATGACCAGAATTTACATGCTAATCTCAAGAACTCAGTAATGTTTCAGGAAAGAAACATAAAGAGACAAAAAGGATTCATTTTTAAAAAAATTTTTTTCAGAACAGGAGTTGTCCAGACACAGAAGCAGCTGTACTAATTGGAAGAAGGCAGTGATTCTGAGACTAGGCTTCCCACACCAGGCCCAGCTCTTCTCTTCTATGTTTTATCTATGACCTAACTGTTTAAAGGTGAAAGTCCATATAAGCTTCCTGATCCAACCCCTGAATTTCTTTCCTAAATGCCCCATATCCTTGCTATCCACTTTACTACAGAGCGAATCTATCTGATCTTGCAAAAATCTCTATTTCCACTTTCATATCACCCTCCTTATTATGATATATTAAACTAAATTTATCTCCTTTCTCTGCTTTATTTCCTTCTTTGAATACCTAACTTTTAAAAGGATTATGGGGGTGGGTAGAAAAGCTTCAGATAATGAACCTTCCAACCAGTATCTTGGATGCTTAACCCTTGAATATGGCCCAAAGCTCTTCAGCCTAGCTCAAATATTCCAAATGTAGGTGTTAATATTCAAAGACTGACCATGAATGCTGTCTCCAAATTTCTTTTCCATATGTGTAAGATACAGACTGACTTAGGTTATAAATCAATTTCATAAGTTCCTTTAAAGGCAGGGCTTTGTGTTCTAAAGTGAGTGAGCCTGCTGCTTTTAGTAAATGTCTTTTGAACACAAAGAACATTAGCAGATGACAACAGAGAGGGGCAATAAGTTTGGTTACAATGAGCTATCTAAACAAGTAACTAAAGTTGGTATTTGATAATAATAATGATAACTAATAATATAAATATTGGGCTTTATGCCTCCTAAAGACGTGGAGGGGTTTCTGCAAATGTTAGGGCACGTGTTTTTTTGTGAATCTTAAGTGATTACTCACACACAAAAGACAAACCAGGTGCCCCTCTTTGTTCTACAGCTTGAGAAAGAATAAAGAGCGAAATTTGTCGCAGAGTGACATTTTCTTATGCAAACTAATGTAAATCACATATCTCTGGGTTGAAAGCTTGTCTGACAAGCCTTTCCAAAGCACAAAACAAATTTCAGAACAGGTTAACTTGCACTGGGTTGCTCTTGGCAAAGGACTTTTAGTACTTCAGAGAAGGTAGGAAAATAATTTTTCCTGCTAGGGAAAAAAATGTACCCAAATATTATGGTGCATTAAGGGATTAGTGGTAGTTTAACACACCCTTTCTTCTCTGCACCACCAGGGACAATCTTTTGATCTAATCTAAGTGGTAATTTAATTTCAGTGAAAGTAGAGTGAAAGGCTGCCCTGAGCATTGCCAAGGGACCAAGGTAATCAGCGGTGGCAGCAACTCCTTTTCACCGCTGGGCAGGGGACTAGTCTCATAGGTGGATGTGTGTGTGTGTGTGTGTGTGTGTGTGTGTGTGTGTGTGTGTGTGTGTGTAGCTCAGGACTCCAAACTAAGTGGTCCTTAGGTACAGAGGAACATTTCAAGCTTAGGGATATCTGGGCACAGAACACATCTTGCAGACCTGCTACACTCCCTATTTTCTTCTTCCTTGTCTTTTTGTTCTCCTTTGTTTTCCTATCTCAAACTTTCCCATGAGGTACCATCTTGATAGCGAGAAAGCACACAGCTAGAGAAGTCACGAAACTTTGCAAAGGCTGCAGAGCGGACTGCTGAGCAAGGATTCAGGTCTGTATCTTTATAGTTTGATTTTGCTGAGTCTTGAATGGCCTTTCTGAGGCCTCAGCTTATATCTTTTTTAGGCTGCCATTTGCCTGGAGGAAAAAGAAGAGATAACTAAAAAATAGTCTTGAACTCGTTGCCCGAAAAGAATCATCACGTAGCAGACAGGTTGCCAAGCACAGAGGTAAACACAGAAGACTGACAGGATGGGTCAGAAAGTATATGAAACCTCACAAGGCCTGAAAGGAAGACCTTTTCCTTCATGGTACCAACCTTAGAAATGATCCCTCTCTTTAGATTCCTACAAAATAATTTTCAGTCCCACAGATTTGCTTCATGACATCGTAGGGCAATAACTTTTATGTTGCATAGCATTCTAGATAAGAGGTCAATAGAAATGTGTGACTCATGTATGCCAATACAAATTCCATAGGATCCACATATAACAGTATAAAAAAGTATGTTAAGAACTACACGGCTGAAGATACAAAGCACTTTGGTTATAGGACACGGGAAAATTAATCTGGAACTCACCTGGAGTTTTCTCCTCTGCTGGTTGGTTACCTTTCAGACTGACAGGGTGCTGGGCTGGCTCAGAAAAAAAAGTCACCAATGGTCTTATCGAACAGTGAACCCTGGTTGATATAATCCTAACCAGCCAGGCAACTATGGCCACTGGTGCAACAGTGTTGTGAATATTATGGGTTGTAACCAATCTCACTTTGCTTGAAATTGAGGTCCATTCTACGGGAGGAAGTTAGGGAAGTCATAGGGCATAGAGGAGCCTCTATGGTTTTGCTAAGTAGAAATATTGCTGCTTAATTTAGCTTTCCAAATATTGATATTATCATCTATTATACTCACGGATTAGAATGGTTCTCGAAATTTCATCAAAGAAGCTTGTTTTTGTAGTGGGCAAAAGTTAATGAAAAATTAGGGAGATTAGATAGCTAAGTAGATAGATAGATGGATAGATGATAGATAGATAGATAGATAGATAGATAGATAGATAGATAGATAGATAGATAGATAGAAGAGACAGAAAATTTGGTAACTTTTTGTTGTTTTGAAACAGGGTTTAATGTAGGAAGATTTTCCTAGAGCTTACTCTTTAGCCCATTTTAATCTTGAAATAATGATATTTCTGCCTATGCCTAAAAAATACTAAGAATACAAGTGTACGTCACTATGCTCAGTGACCCTTGAACTACTTTGGACCACAACTTATTCCACAAACTATCTCTATTTCAAAACATGCAGAAACAAAAGGATATGCGTATGTGCAGTGTCTCTAGGATCATAAAGGATCCTTTTTCTTATTCTGTCCCCAAATTAATAAAGACAAGTGAACTCTGATCGATCCCTCATATAGTTTTCATCATCACAGGGAGAGAGCAGGTAAATCAAACGCATACCCTTCCCTTGGTTCTCTGCAGCCCTCCTTTAGATTAAGGGCCACTGCAGTCACATGGTCTTGCTTAACAAGGCCACATTAGACACACTCAGACTGTTTAAAAACTTTTACACTCAGATGAGTATGTCACTTCTCAACAAAACTAGCATGAAAACACCCTAATTTGCAAAACGAAATCATTATTTTTGCATCATAAAAGAAAACTTCAAAGGGTTTCTCTAGGCAGTTTGCTGCCCTGAAACATTTAAATAATTCCAACTCACTCCTCCCCATAGGATTTACACCTGGAGCCTCAGAAGGGTTTCTATTGTAAAGCTAAGTGTGTCTGTACCAGTAAAATAATTATTTGTTCTAATAGAGGCTATTATAATTTTATTATTCAAGCAGGTAGGACTAAGTAGCCTCATCATATTGGTTACAACATCTCCCTCTCTAAAACCTGTAATGAGTCTGTTAAATAAGGATCCACTGAATTGATAGTTATTATCTTTCCTACCAGAGCTAGATTTGTGCTGAATTCTGATAACACAGAGGATGTAGATAATCAAAAATTAATATATCCACTGTTATCTTTAAGATTTGCTTCTTTGTTTTCCTAAGAGTTAATTTAAACAATACTGTCATTTACTACATACATAAATAGTTTGCCAAATACCTCCTCCTTCTTACCGTTTCATAACTTGGAAAGATTTTTTTTTCTTCAGGAGGTGAGAAAATGTAATAGGAGATTGTTATTTATTAAGTTGATACTCAAAGCAGTCAATATTCTTAGAGGGGAAAGAGTCCTCTTAAAATGAGACCAAGAATAATTTCTATGATGGAACGCTGAGAGGACCATTCTTATGCCAGAATTATACAGTCGCAAAACCAACTAAATTTCATTCCTTTGGTCAATCTGTCAGTATGAAACTATCAAAGACTGCAAACAAATATATTCTAATATTCTAAGCGGAGTAGTAATTTGAAAAATACAATAAAGTATTTCAAAAGGACTCTAGAGGCGAAATTGGAATGCTCCAACACAAAGGAACAATGACTATTCACGATGATAAATAGGTCAGCTACCCTGATCTGATCATTACACATTGTATGCAAGTTTTAAAACATCACACTGCATACCACAAGTTTGTAAAATTATGTGTCACTTTAAAAAGTTGGTAATCCCGTATGAAAAGAAGCTAAGTTATTTGGGTCTCAGCCTAATCAATCTTAATGAATTTACACAAAAGAGCAGTAAGATAGGAATATGATGTCAATTCAGCAAACTATGGACTAGTTTGTCTAAAGCATGGCTGGTGATTTATGAATGCCATCTCTTTGCGGGCATTCTTTAGTGCCACATCTTCCTGTCACGAGTTAGAAAAATAAATCAGTTGCCTTCCTCTATACAAAAGAGAAACAAGCCGAGAAAGAAATTAGGGAAACGACACCCTTCATAATAGACCCAAATAATATAAAGTACCTCGGAGTGACTTTAACAAAGCAAGTAAAAGATCTGTACAATAAGAACTTCAAGACACTGAAGAAGGAAATTGAAGAAGACCTCAGAAGATGGAAAGATCTCCCATGCTCATGGATTGGCAGGATTAATATAGTAAAAATGGCCATTTTACCAAAAGCAATCTACAGATTCAATGCAATCCCCATCAAAATACCAATCCAATTCTTCAAAGAGTTAGACAGAACAATTTGCAAATTCATCTGGAATAACAAAAAACCCAGGATAGCTAAAGCTATCCTCAACAATGAAAGGACTTCAGGGGGAATCACTATCCCTGAACTCAAGCAGTATTACAGAGCAATAGTGATAAAAACTGCATGGTATTGGTACAGAGACAGACAGATAGACCAATGGAATAGAATTGAAGACCCAGAAATGAACCCACACACCTATGGTCACTTGATTTTTGACAAAGGAGCCAAAACCATCCAATGGAAAAAAGATAGCATTTTCAGCAAGTGGTGCTGGTTCAACTGGAGGTCAACATGTAGAAGAATGCAGATCGATCCATGCTTATCACCCTGTACAAAGCTTAAGTCCAAGTGGATCAAGGACCTCCACATCAAAGCAGACACACTCAAACTAATAGAAGAAAAACTAGGGAAGCATCTGGAACACATGGGCACTGGAAAAAATTTTCTGAACAAAACACCAATGGCTTACGCTCTAAGATCAAGAATTGACAAATGGGATCTCATAAAACTGCAAAGCTTCTGTAAGGCAAAGGACACTGTGGTTAGGACAAAACGGCAACCAACAGATTGGGAAAAGATCTTTACCAATCCTACAACAGATAGAGGCCTTATATCCAAAATATACAAAGAACTCAAGAAGTTAGACCACAGGGAAACAAATAACCCTATTAAAAAATGGGGCTCAGAGCTAAACAAAGAATTCACAGCTGAGGAATGCCGAATGGCGGAGAAACACCTAAAGAAATGTTCAACATCTTTAGTCATAAGGGAAATGCAAATCAAAACAACCCTGAGATTTCACCTCACACCAGTGAGAATGGCTAAGATCAAAAACTCAGGGGACAACAGATGCTGGCGAGGATGTGGAGAAAGAGGAACACTCCTTCATTGTTGGTGGGATTGCAAACTGGTACAACCATTCTGGAAATCAGTCTGGAGGATCCTCAGAAAATTGGACATTGAACTGCCTGAGGATCCAGCTATACCTCTCTTGGGCATATACCCAAAAGATGCCCCAACATATAAAAAAGACACGTGCTCCACTATGTTCATTGCAGCCTTATTTATAATAGCCAGAAGCTGGAAAGAACCCAGATGCCCTTCAACAGAGGAATGGATACAGAAAATGTGGTACATCTACACAATGGAATATTACTCAGCTATCAAAAACAACGACTTTATGAAATTCGTAGGCAAATGGCTGGAACTGGAAAATATCATCCTGAGTGAGCTAACCCAAACACAGAAAGACATACATGGTATGCACTCACTGATAAGTGGCTATTAGCCCAAATGCTTGAATTACCCTAAATGCCTAGAACAAATGAAACTCAAGACAGATGATCAAAATGTGAATGGTTCACTCCTTCTTTAAAAGGGGAACAAGAATACCCTTGGCAGGGAAGAGAGAGGCAAAGATTAAAATAGAGACTGAAGGAACACCCATTCAGAGTCTGCCCCACATGTGGCCCATACATATACAGCCACCCAATTAGACAAGATGGATGAAGCAAAGAAGTGCAGGCGGACAGGAGCCGGATGTAGATCGCTCCTGAGAGACACAGCCAGAATACAGCAAATACATAGGCGAATGCCAGCAGCAAACCGCTGAACTGAGAATAGGACCCCTGTTGAAGGAATCAGAGAAAGAACTAGAAGAGCTTGAAGGGGCTCGAGACCCCATATGTACAACAATGCCAAGCAACCAGAGCTTCCAGGGACTAAGCCACTACCTAAAGACTATACATGGACTGACCCTGGACTCTGACCTCATAGGTAGCAATGAATATCCTAGTAAGAGCACCAGTGGAAGGGGAAGCCCTGGGTCCTGCTAAAACTGAACTCCCAGTGAACTAGACTGTTGGGGGGAGGGGGACGATGGGGGGAGGGTGGGGAGGGGAACACGGATAAGAAAGGGGAGGGGGGAGGGGGATGTTTGCCCGGAAACTGGGAAAGGGAATAACACTCGAAATGTATATAAGAAATACTCAAGTTAATAATAAAAATAAATAAATAAATAAATAAATAAATAAAAGTGACCAGAAGAAAAAAAATGGAAGAAGGCTATCAAATTTATTATATAGGGTACACTGGACACTTATTTTGACACAATAGAATTACTAAATATATTTTATGTTTGGGGATCAGTATCAAAGTGACAATAAAAAAGGTCATTGTGCTATTTAAAAAAAAAAAAAAAGAAAAAACAGCTCCCATGGGTTGATACACATGGCAGCAGCTGGGTCTTGCTGCTGAGGTTGAGTAACACTGTGCTGTCTTTTTATTTTCACCTCATTTTTCAGAACTTGGATATCTTGGGACACTATTTTATGAAAACAGTTGCAAAAAATGAGAAAATGAACAGCTAATTTTTAATTGGTCTTTACCTTTAACGGAAGGTGACACCATTGCCTCAGACCTGGAGGCTGGCTGTTGGCATATATTATTAAAAGAAAAATGTTATATTGAATAAGGGGCTAAGTTTTTGCTCTGAGGATATGATGAGGTTAAAGAAGTTCACTAATTAATAAAAGAATATTGAAAAATTGAGGCAAACACCAAAGATTGCACAACCAGAGGAGATTAAATCTATTACATTTCAGTAGTTCAAACTGTCCTGAGGCCTTAAAGTTAATGAAATACATTTAATATTCATCATGTTAGACATAGCAATTCATAGTGTCTAATTTCATTAGAAAGTTTGACTTGTTCAAGTTGGTAAGGCTCAAATGTACATATGTTCTTGAAACATCTGTACACTGGCTCTAAACAGTCGTATGCTAAGAGATAGAATCCAGATAACAACAAGAGACTATATACACTTCCCACTGAACAGCAGAGTATTGGAAATGAGAACCATGCTTGCTGAGGAAGAGGAGTAGGATCAAAGTTGCAGAGGGCATTGTGAAGCTGTGTCTTACCTAAGCCCCACCGTTATTAAAGGTCAGTCAACAGTGTTCCCTAAATCTGCCCATTACACTCTTTGAAAATGGTAGCTTAATAAATGCAAACCAAAACTCTACCCAAACAATAAAAATAACTTCAGTAAAAAATGAGACCCGTCATGAAGATGACTGTCAACACAAGCAGGTGACATTTATTGAATGGATGTCTGGGAAAGGATGGCAAGTGTATCATTACTAAGTCCTGAGGACAGTGAGTTAGAATTGTACTATCCAGGAACTAACATCCAAACAGAAACAACTTACTTTGTCTTATCAAATGTATACATCATACCAAGATGAAAGAAAGATGGTGGCTACTGTTTGCTTACACGGTCCGGTTTTAATGTTCACATTTGAATCACCTTTCTAAAAGCCTAGAGAGGTTGCTTGTTTTGTAAAAATAGTCTATGAGTTTTTACAGAATTAATCTTTACTTGGTGCTTTTTGAGAATCCTGGGCATCTAGAAATATTAATTGATATAAGGGCAGATTAACTTGGAATATAAATATTTTGGGCTGTATTATAAAATGTTCAAATCCTAAAACAAAGTTGCTTGTTGTCAAAGGTGGACTAAAGAGCTGTGACTCTAATCAGGGTGCATCAAGGATAACCATGACTCTAAGTTGACAATCATTTTATTTAAGTCATGGAGAATTAAATATAAGGAGAATATATTTCTTTAAATTTGCTATTTTCTCACACAAACAGTATGCTTCATATCCACAAACAGTATATATTTTATAAATATTTTAATCTAAATATTTCCACAAACCCTGGGCACAGTGAACAAATTTATAACCAGTCCCTGCCTAGTTAGAAGTGCAGGGACTCAATGCTATTATTAAACGGAGGAGTTCAAGGCCTTTTGTCATACATCAACTACTGTGACTATTAATTCCATTAATATTTATAAAGAATTTCTTAATGATGTAGTAGAAAATTTATTTTTTTAAATATAAGGCTCTGAGAGACTTTAAGAAGTTGAGGTAGGGAGGTAGGTTGAGTTGGTTGAAGGACAGAACAATTAAAATTCAAGGGAAAATTGTAAAATGTAAGAGACTTTTCTTAGCTCGGTTGATACTGCACAGTGCAGAGTTGAAGATGTACTGGCCGCAGTCCTGTGAGACGAAGCATTAACCTACTTAACACATGGAGTGAAAGTGCAGGATCTGGGAGGATGAGTTCCTGTGTATCTCAGGATGGGTGGCTGTCAAGGTGGGAAAGGACAGAATGACCTAAGGGCAAGGCTCCATGACAGCAAGCAAGATGCTTAGAGTTAGAGAAAAAGACATGAATGCCATGTCATACCTGAGTTAAGTGAATGTTTAGAAATGTGTGATATACTCATAAAGGCTATTGTTGTCGACAATAATCAATCAATCTGTGGTTTCTATCTTGCCTTTGATCATTTAATTCCCAGATAAGATACACAACTTTTATTATCTATAATAAGTCTTATTCAGCACTCAAGCTGGGCAAATATCTTTCCTCTCTGCTATTAAAATCTATTTCCTATTGATAACCCCAAGTTATTACTTACTATGTTTCGATTGGAATGCTCTCAACCCCAATTGGACAGCTCTCAGGGCCATGATTTTAAACTCTTAAACCATGGCATCTACCCCTCTCTCCACCTTCCTCTCTCTCTCCTTCCCATGTGGTTCCTCTGACCCAAGACTGGGAACACCAAGCCGTGCCTATCTCGGTACTGCCCAACTATAGATTATAGGAATCTTTATTCACCAATCAGAAATAACCTGGGGGCAAGGACACATAGAGTCAGTTGGGTCTATGTGTGAACTCTCTGTCTCTGGGGCAACAAGGTCTTGGGGGCTCCTGCACTTGGTGTTATAAACAGTCACAGACCAAACCTCAGCAGGCTATCCTAGAAAGGACTTGTTAAATCCTCATAAGTGCTTACATCTGAGTTGGGGAGTTAGTTCAGTCAATAAAATGCTTTTCTTCCAAGTTCAAAGACCCAAATCTAATCCCGAGAATTTAAAACGAGTTCTACGAGACCTGACACACACTCTTCTGATCTCAGCAGGCACCGGGCATGCATATGACTTACACACATGGAGGTAAAATATTCATACACAGAAAATAAAATAAAATAATCTAAAACATACCCAGAGGGAAAGACAGAGAGAGATGGGTTGCTGGGACTTGTTGGTCAGGTATCCATCCAAACTTACTTACCTGGTGAATTCCAGACTAGTGAGAGACAGTGTCTCAATTGTTAAAGTGGACAGCATCTTAAGACATGACTACTGAGGTTGACCTCTGAACTCCATTGTGGATACTGATTACAACATAAATAGAGCCAAGGTATTTGGGTAGGATGTTGGATTTCATATTAAAAACTTCTAGCACTCTCTTACTATAGAAATACTATAAAAACTGTACTAATGAAATGCATGTGGCATTATGTTTTGTACACTATACCACAGCAGAACAAAAGTAAGTTTATTTTACTTTGGAAGATATGAGCAGCTGTTCATTTGACATCAAGCCACATGTCTATGATACATGTTCCATTACATGCCACAAATCTGTTTTCCACTCCATAGCCATTGAATAGCATTTACTTAATTTTTATTACATCCATATGCAATATTGCTATTGTTATTTTACAGTAAAGTTTAAGTCAGTTCCATTTTAGCGTCAGACTCATTAAGAGTGAGCAATTTGGTGCTTAATGACTTGTTAACCATGAGTAAATATATTAAAATAATAGAGTCATAAATTTAAATTGAATCACATTGGGCTTGTTTTTTGGTTCAATAATGTCTTCTGCAGCAAGCGAAAGTGCTACTTAAAAAGCAATTTTTGGTAAAATATATTCTAAGTCGCTCTCCTCACTTCTCATTTACAGTCTATTTCTTCTATTTGACTCTTTTTGTAGCTATGATTTTCTCCATTATCTATTAAATGTTTGATATCCTGAACATCTCCACTTATATTTCTAAAGGAGACAACATCACCTTGCTAGGTGACAATCATGAGCTCCAGGTCAGTCTCACAGCAAAGTAGACACATATTTCAAGGCCTATGAAAACGGACTATGTTGAAATAGTCTTATTTAGAAAACAAAACCAAAAACCCAAAATGTAACTGTTAAAATGTGAAAGGGACGAGTCAGAAAGTGAAAAAATTTAAAAGCAAACCCAGTATTTGGTCACATGCATTTATATTTTGGTGAGGGAGGGCCAGTGTCTTCCTTTGAATCCATTCCTTAGGCCTCTTAAACTATGGCCACTTTGATGCTTCTTAATCAAGAGCTTAGCTCTCTGTGGTCTTCTGAATCAGGTTGTCAACGTTAGTGACACAAATAAGTTTTATTACTTTAAATCTCACAGAGCTTGGGGAACAACTGAAAAGTGAGCCAAAATTTAATCCTCAGTACAACCCATCAACAAAAACTGTCCATGTGACTCAAGTGACACAAATAATACTGAGAAGAAACCTACAGGATATGACTAGCCGAGTTCTGTATTCACAAGAGGTTAAGGTGAGAGTCACATGAAATACTAGCCTCTGACCCCAAAAGGAAATAAAATTGAGACGGGACTGACAATGCAGCATCAAATAAGTAAATCTAAAATTCCCACACAGTGTTTACACAACTGCACCATAAATACAGTAATGCTTAGGAACACAACTCACAAACATGATGCTAGTACGCGAAAGACACTTCTATATCTGAATGAAAAAACAATTATGGAAATTTCGCACAATTGATGCCATGCAGGTGATTTCCCTTTTTAGATGAATTTAATTTAATTTAATCTCATTTAAGAAGAATGAGGTAATTCTCACCTGGGAACTTTACTACCCAGAGAGGAAGTACCATTACATGGCAAACAAATGACACACATGAGACTTAGGAAAGCCCTTTTTTTTCCATTCAGTTTTAGGGCTACCCACTTCTTACTGGTGTTTGGAAGGTAAAGCATGTATCTGTTGTAAGGAAACCTTATGTATTACTTGTGGCATGTCCTTACTTCATGAGTTTGATACCCACTCATGAGCATTTCCACTCTAGTTCTTCCCTTATACCCCAACATATCTCCCTCTAGCACAGAAGATCTCAACCTGTGGTAAATAACCCCCTTGGGGATCAAATGACCTTTTTATATATCAGATATCCTACATATCAGATATTTACAATATGACTGCGCATATTGTAGAAAAAGTATACATATGAAGTAGTAGCAAAAATGATTTTATGGGTGAAGGGCACCACGGCATGAGGAAATGCATTAATGGATCTACAGCATTAGGAAGGTTGAGAACTCCCTCTCTAGCATCTTTTTCCTTCTGTCTTTCTGACACTTCTGGAAATGTATGTGCATGGTTGAATATATGTTTCAAACTGTGTAAAAAAACTGTCCTAGGAGAAGTTGCCTTTAGCTTTAACACATTGCTGTCCTGATATTAAAACAATGCAAATGAGGAGAAGTGTTGACAGCATTTGAAGGAGTTATCCAGCAAAGATGCATTATGGCGGCAGTCCAAGACCTGGCTAGACAGAAGCATGTGGTGAATCTGACAAAGATCTGGTGCTAAAAATGGAAATGAATGTTCTCCAAGGAGAAATCAAGGGAAGGGATACTAATAGTGGTAAAATTATCTTATGGAATAATTCACTCTGTTCTATTGTTTAAAAAAATAAAGACTTATATTTTCATAACACTTTTATTTTGCAGAATAAACACAGACATTCTGCATGGAACTTAGTGAGTTTTGCTGCCAGTGAAGGGTTCTGATCTGTAGTCAGGAAGGTGACATTTTTGACTATGGTACAGAGCCAGTGAAGAGGTTGGGTTGGCCAATGCACTTGCTGCTAGGACTGAAGACCTGAATTCAATCCTTGGTTCTACAAGGTAGATGGAAAGAACTCCCATGACCTGTCCTCTGATCTTCACATACGTTGTACATACACACACCGTGCAATTTTTAAAAATAATTAATTAATTAAAAAAGTCTGAGTCAACTATTCCATGGGAAAAACAGAGAAGCTTAACCATGGAGAGAGGAGAACAGCACTAAGGTTGTAGTTCACGTGACTAAACATTTTGACAAGGCTGGGACTATTGGTATTCAGCTACCGCCAGGTTTCCTTGGATACGGTGTTAAAATTGAAACAGCTGTTCTCTGGACTCTACAGCTGCGACAGCAAATATATAAAATAACTAGTTCGTGCTAATTTGTTAGGAGTCAAGAAACTAAACTATGGGAATATTTGTGAATAGCTAGAGTTGCTATTAATGAAGGTATGAAAATCATAATACATAAATCATCACCAGAGTCTCGGATGAAAATTATTTCAGTAGTATTTTCTCCTGAAGAACCTATACTGGTTATGCTAGGATCTGATCTCAAATGTGCACAGAAGTTCGAGAGCTACAAAAGTAGAATTTTCTGCCATTACCTCTCCATCTACAATGTGTTCTACTTGCTTTTTGTGCCATGCCCAAGAGCTGAGAAACCACAAAGCAAATAGAAAAATAAATCCAGGTTGTTGACCAGTTTGTCTCAAAAATTCTTTCCTATGTCAAATGAACAAACCCTCTTCCCATACTAACAAACACCATGTATAACAAAGTAAATCAGTTTGATATATATACATATATAAAATCAAACAGAGCCTCATTCAGTCTAAGACAGCCTTGAATTTACTATGTTGCCAAGTCTGGTCTGTAACTCTGGATCCTCTTTTCTTCTTTGCCCAAGGGTTCGGTACAGAGCCTAGTTTATCAGTTATTAAATATTTCCAAGATAATTAGAGGAAAAAGTGTTTACAGATACCCACCATATTGAAGAAATTATATTTCAAAAGATAGAAATGCTAATTTCCCATTTTACATATTAAATATATACACCAGAACATAACATTCCATAAATTCTATATCAATTCAATGCAAAAAAATTAAATTTCACAAGATTATTACACACATATGAAAAACCTCATCTTTCATTATTTACCCTGTTTTGCTACTTTTCAGTTATGCAACATTGGTTCAAAACAAGCTGTAAAATATTCCATGCCCTAGTTCATATTGTACATTGATTTAGAATCTTTATGATTGACTATAACTAATAATACCATGAATCTAGCACATAAATTTCCCAGGGCCTAGGAAATGGAGAAATTAAAAGTCATGTTCTCTGCTGCTATGATTACTTAAACAAGCAGGCAGTTGCATATATGTGAAGGAGTACTAGTATACTGTGTTGGTCTGCATGTACCATGAAACCAAATATGTTCAAAGGGCTAAGACTCAGGAAAATTATCAGTGAGGACATGCTAATTTTAAGAAGTCAGTATCGGATCTCTAGTAACTAGCATCATGTCTTTAAAGATATACTACAAAAAAGGAATCCATGCTTTTTGCCATATTTAGGCTGGGATAACAAATGTTATACAAAATGAAAGGGAACATGATGTTCCATTCAGACTTTTTCTACCTGTTTAGAACTACTCAGTCTTTTACCAAAATTCTCATTCTCATTTATTAAATCTATGCTACTGTCTTTGAAAAAAAAAAAAAAAAGCTCTACCCTTGGACATGACATCCCCAGAGGTCTGGAAGATCAGACAAGGTCTAGGATTTGTTCTGATTCCATTGCTCTGCTGTTCTTTCTTTTGATCAAATATATCCTAATGCTGTAAGGACAAATCACTTTACTACAATTAACATCCTTGGGCAGTTTCTAACATAAAAGAGGTCATTTGTCATGCGACTCTGATACATGAATTATACGCATCCATTAAGACTTGAACTTCCTATTCTATCAAAGGGCTAGGGTCTGTTTGCTAGACATGAAAGATACTTGCCATTAAGTCAGAAAGGGCTATGTTACCTCACTTATTTTAATTTCAAATAGAAGCCAATTAACTCAACCAAATGACTTTCACGACTGCTCAAAATCCTTTGAAAAGCTAAAGCAAGTGATATTTACTCTTGATTTTTGAGGCCGCATATTACTTTATAGTCCTGGATGACCTGGAAATAGCTAGATCAGGCTGGCCTTGAATTTGTGCCACTTCTCCTCACCCTGACTCCCCAGTGCTAGGAGTATAGGTGTAAATCAACAATCCCCTCATAGAAAGTTAATGTATATATTCATTCATGCACTATATGAAGGGCTTTGCTTCTCTCTTGCTTCTGTTTACCCACCCATCAGATGAATCTTTTGCTCACAGGAGGAACTCAATGCTTGCTTTGTTGCATATAGCCACAATAACGAAGGACATTGAACTTTCAGCAGCTTTAGGCCCTTTCGCTATTGTTCCATGCCAGGCAGGCATCTCCAGAGGCTGAGCAGACTGTGAAGGCATGGATATTGTTTGGATATCATGGTCAAGTCCTAGGATAGGCAGTCTCCTAATCTACATGATAGCTTGGGTCTAGGATTGCCATTGTGTCCCATTTCCTACAAGGTTCCCGATTGCTCTGATTCTCTTTTGTCCACATTCTTTTTCCCTTCATCTTGCTACATATCCCAACATGCTTCTCAGCTACAAACAATTATGTAGTTAATTCCTGGTCCTTCAGCCAAGACATAAAAGGGCATATGCTTACGGACCCATAGAAATAAGTCCTCGGTAAGTATCTTGTTTTATTCACTTGTATGATTAATTGATGTGTGTCTATTTGTGTTATGCATATGCATACACATGGCATGGACTTTATTGGGGGCTTCTACAGGAGTTGTCTCCCTACTTCCCCCACATAGTATCTTGATATGGAACCCAGGTCACTGGGGCTAGCAGCAAATGTCTTTATTTACTGATCCATCACCCTATGCCTATTTATTGTTTTATTAGATGCGTAAACAGTTTATCAGAAATTCTTACAAGAGTGTAGAATTGCCATAACATGATCTTTCCTCAGGTCATGATTTTATTTATCACACATTACATTGGCTGAGACCACTAAAGGGTTATTCGATGTTATACCTGGAGAATTGTCTTGTTAGGTTCTTCACACAATTCATGTTTGTCATTCTAGTCATTAGGAGTAGTAGTAAAAAAAAAGAGGAGGCATATTAATAAATGATGATATAATATAATAATAAATAATAAATTGATTATAGTATTAACAGCAGTAATAAAGGTGGATGTGGTAGCCCATGCTTGCAATCAGCCCTCTGAGGTAGAGGCAGGATGACCAGGAGTTTATGGCTATCCTTGACCTCCTGGAGAGTTTGAGAAAAGCTTGGCTAACAAAGTTTTTTGTCTCAAAACAATACACAAGAAAATTAGTAATTAAAAGTCCCAGGAAAACTAAGCCCATTCGTGTTTATTTTCCCACGCAATCAACTGAGAGTCTTTGGTGGGTTTTTGAAGTTGGAACATATAGAGTTTATAGTGTCTAGAGCTCCACAGATGCAATCAGTTTAATCCTCTTATCTAAAAGTCATTACAACTGCAAAAGATGCCAAATACCAGCCGACTGTAATGATTTTAGAATTGTCTCCAAAAGCAGAGCAATTTTTTCTAGAGTGGCTTCAGTGAGTTCACAGGAAAAGAAAGGTAGGGGAGAGTGTGGTGGACACACAGAAGTCAGTTACTCTGAACACCATGCTGTCCACCTGGACACCCTCTTCCTCCTCTATCAGCCAAGTGTATGTTTCTTGAGTTAATAATAAAAATATGAGAAAAAGACTATATTAGAGAATATATTTAGAGAAAGGGTCAGCATGCTCAGTCACATAGGGAAAAATTACAGCAAAAAAAATCAAGTTCACTAAAGAAGTGTACTTTGTTTTTTGTTTGTTTGTTTGTGGTTTTTTTTTAAGGTAGCAAAGCCCACTAACAATATTAGGACACTACAAGCTCCTTAGCACTTCTGTATCTAAGCTTAGTACTCCTGTCTCAGTTTCCATCCTCTCAGTCTACGCCAATCATCACTGTTTCTGAGTTAAGAGTCTTAGCCTGTACTCAGATTGGCCTAGAACTCACCATGTAGCACAGGCTAGCTTGGTATTAGCAATAATCCTCTTGTCTCAACCTGGATCGATGCAAAAAAGGAAAGCAGCAGGCCCCCGTACCACCCTTCCTTTTATTTCTCTAGTTTTCATTTGAAGTCACTTGAGAATTTAGAGTAATTAGTCTCTTTCTAGATGGTGCATTGAGATCAATGTCTCTCTGTGAACGACAATATGTTTCCATGTTTACTTGATTTTTATGTAGAACCTTAAATTATGAGGAAGCCACAAAATACAAATGTTGTATTCTTGTTTATGAGGAGGATTCCTTTCTCTTGTGGGAAATGTGCCCAGTCCATCTGATCGGGGTTTTAATGGTTATGTGACCCTGAGGACACTGTCATGAATTCAGTGTGGCGCTCCTCAGTACATACAGCACTGCCAGCATCCTCTTACCTAGCTACTCAGTAACGCTCCAGGTGACAAGTGTTGCCATTTATTTAGAGAAATCAAAACTAGCATAGTTGTAGACCTGGAAACCTTGAAAGGAATTAAGGGCTATGGGGAGAACCCAAGTTGTCATCAGACATCAATTATTTTCAAATCTGGATCTAGTAAGTATCAGTGTATCAACTGCCAGGGTTGAGAGATACCCAGAGGGACTCCCACCCACTCAGAGGAGACAGGGAAGGGGGATGGGGGAAGTCTGTGGGAAGGGGCTGATCAGGAAGGGGGCATTAGCAGGATGTAAAGTGAATAAGTAAAACTTTTTTTAAAGTTTAAAAAATATAAAAAAATTAAATAAATATATTGAAAAGAATGCATCAACTGGGGGCAAACTAATTAACCCTTCTTATATTTCTATTCTTTTATGTATCAAACATTAACATTATATCTCCTGTACAGTACCTTCAAAATGAGAGTATTTAAGAAAAATATTGACATGTCAGAACATGGTCTAAGAATGGAGTCATGTGAGGAGATTTCTGAGTGTTTGCAAAAACAACTCCAAGAGACTAAGACATGAGTCTTGTAACCCCAGTTTACTAAAATACATGTAATCATTCTTGGATTATGCTTCTGTGCCTCTCCCGGGTACAGTAGCCAGGAGTGAGTTTACTTCACATTATTCATGACAGCATGCTACTGTTATTTGTTTATATGCATATATGGGAAGCATGTTTTGCTGCATGTGACTTGCTCTGGTGGTTGTGCATTTTACTCATGTGAACTCATTTTGCTCCTCTTCAAAGCATAAATTGTCTGGTGCTCTGAATAAAGTTGGGCCTTGCATGAGTCTCTAGTCTGCCTCGTTCAGCAGCTTCATTCTTCAACGTTCCACTGTCTCTAGAGCTTGTAAGCACACAAGCTCCAAAATAGAGTACATGTGCAGACTAGTAGAGCACCTGTGGCATGGTGGTTCAAAAAAGAGCTCAAAATTGTTTAGTGAGGAGTAAAACACATTTCAGAAGCAAACAGCTGTTTAATGCTTAATAAGAAGGTCAGTTATTAAAAGGTTAGGAATTTAGAGTGAAGGAAAAAATACTTTGCAGCTGGAAGAAATATGTTTAAATTGTACTTTGGGAACACAATAAGGAAAATTGGGAGAAGGATAACACACACACACAATCACACCACACACACACACACACACACACACACAGAGAGAGAGAGAGAGAGAGAGAGAGAGAGAGAGAGAGAGAGAGAGAGAAAGAGAGAGAGAAACAAACACACCAGAGATGAGCATAAGCAATGAGGCAGTAACTTAAATAGCACATGAGTCTGGAAAATATCTATAAAGTCTTTTACCATATTCCTGGAAGATAGAGAACTAGAGAAGGGAAGAGTGTTGTCATTAATTTAGAGATTGAAACAGACATATTTGTAGACCTGAAAATATTTGGAGCCATGAGTTATGAAGCTAGTGTAGGCTCTGATCCTAAGGTAAGCCTTTTTGTTTTAATTTGGATCTATTTTTGGTTGTAAGCCTAGCCTTTAGTGGCTGAGCCATCTCTCCAGGAAACCAGGAAAGGGAATAACATTTGAAATGTAAATAAGAAATACCCAATTTTAAAAAAATGGAAAAAAATAAATTTTAAAAATAATTGGATCTAATAACTATCAACATACCAAGTGGGGGCAAAGTAGTTAACCTTCACTGGTTTGTATTATTCTGCATGTAGAAACACTGATATTGTATCTCCTGTAATGTAATAAGGGACCAAATGTGATTATTTGAGAAAAATGTTCCACATGCACAAAAAATACAGTGCATGTGGGTAGAAGATGATCATTGGCTGGGTGTAGACAGAAAGCCAGGATTTACAGTTCTGAATCTAATACAAGCTAACGACTTAGGAAATTTTAAATAGCTAATCAAGACATGCAGCAGGTTTTTGAAGAGAGATCAAAGCTGCAGATCAGTGGATGAAGTCAGCGACTTGCTGAGGATAGGCTGCAGGGAAAGGGAGGCAAGACACGGGGTGGGGCAGAAATTGTAAGGCTTAGCACAACTGTCAAGGTTTAGAGCAGTGTGTACAAGGGTCTTTCTTCACTTGGTAGATGAGTGATGTGTACAGACGAGGCCAAATTAATTTTTGATAATAGCCATGTCCCGTGAGTTGAACTGGCACCTGCACTGGCAGTCAACTGGCCTTTCTAGAGAAGAGGCCCTACCTAATAGGAAGACAGGGAGAAAAGGTCCAGACCCATTCCACTCTGATCCCCTTACAGTGGGATGAAAGAGTGTATTACAACTGGATGAAAAGAACCAAGTTCTTGCAGACTTGAAAATAAGGCTCATTTGTTACTGTTATGTCGTAAGTTATAAGAAGCATTAAGCCCCTTTTCCTTACATTGCCCATAACTTTCCTCACTTCATCATTTCTCCATCTGTATATCCATCGTTACAATGACTGAGAACAATTCCTTGTCTTGTGTCCACTTCGATCAGCTTCAGAAAACTGTTTCTAAAGCCAAAATAGACTAGCAAAAGCAGAACATACCATGAGTAGCTTAAATTCAAGCAAAGACATTTGGCAACATTCCTACATACACTAAAAACAGATAAAATGGACTACACCATTTATAGCTGCCTTCCCATTTCTAATAATTCTCAATTGAATTCAGGCTGTAAATAGTACCATTGAATCCTGCAGAACTTCACGAACAAATCCAGCCCCTTCTCAGAATATGTCCTACCTTAGGCAAGGAAAAATATCATGGTGAATTCTATGGCTCACAAAATCTCTGAATTGTGGGAAAAGCCATAATCTTTCCATAAGCTATGGAAAAGAGATAGAATTTAATTGTGTTCTTCTTTGATGAATACTACCAATGTCAGTTACAAAATACTACACACACACACACACACACACACACACACACACACTCATACATATACACACATGCTCTCTCACAGACACCCAAACTTACACACACACACTCAAATAATCACCCACTCACAGTCTTGAATGATCAAGGCTTTAAATATTTACAATCATTGCTGACTTTAATATTCTACGTGTAAAATCCAAATTGACACATTTTATCACTTACTATTTAATAACCAGTACATTTTACAATGAATAGAATTTTTAAAAATTTCAGTTACAAAATTAGCACCCCATTCCCCTGAGAAAATTAATGTTGCACACTGATTAGCATTTCATTCATATGCAGCATACATGTTTCTAACACTGTGGAATGATATATGTCTTTGTTTAAGCAATACATATGAAATATGAAGTGAGATTGGAGATAATAAAGACAAAACAAAGAAAACAGGATTCTATAATTTAGGTTTCAAATATCCCCAAAAGGTTCATGTGACAGAAGTCTGTTGCCCAGCATGGGGTAACATTTAGGAACTGGGGTCTATTATGGGGTCTTAAGATCATTTGGGGTATTATTGTGACCAAAAGACCAGATAGAAACAAGAGAGTAAGATTTCTCAGCTTCTCGTTCCATCCCATCCAGGCAGAGGAGGCAAAAGGAATGGTTCAGGTTTACAACAGTGGGAGTATGTATAGCAGAGGCTATTCATAGCACAGTGGACGAAGAAGCAGAAGAGACAGGAAGAGGAACTGGGATAACTTTGCAAGGTTGAATTTAGGAATAACCTACTTCTGTCTGCCAGGCCCACCTCCTAAAGAGTCTACAGCCTCCCAGAAAAGAAACGCAGCTGAAGATCAGGCACCCCAGTATGAGACTGTTGTGGACACTTTAGATCCAAACCACAACAGGGGCTAAATCTACTCCAAAACTCACAGTGGGAATCCAGCACCTTTCTCTCCCACCCATTTTAAACTAGCAATTGAGTGGTTTGTCCTGTATTTAGCATTACTGCCATGAGGACCTATCTTCTCATAGGCTCTAGAACAGTGGAACCAAAGGATCTTGTGGTGGTTGCAATAAGAATGCTGCACTAAGGGTTGGGGATTTAGCTCAGTGGCCTAGCAAGCGCAAGGCCCTGGGTTCGGTCCCCAGCTCTGAAAAAAAAGAAGAAGAAAAAAAAAAAGAATGCTGCACTATAGGCTCATAGAGTTGAAGGTTTGGTTCCCATCTGGTAAAAACTCTTTAGAAAGGATTTGGACATGTGCCATTGTTGAAGGCATATCACTGGGAGTGGACGTTGAGGCTTTAAAACCCACACGTGGCTCTGTCTTTGTCTCTGTCTCTCTCTTTCTCCCACTCTCCCCTCTCCCTCCCACCTCTTCTCTCTCCTCTCCCCCCTCCCCCTCTCTCCTTTTCTGTTTTCTGCCTGTGGATCACGATGTGTGCTCTCAGGTACTGCTCCAGAAATTTTTCCTGAGCCATGGGTGCCTGCCTGGCACAATGTTTCCTGGCCACCTGAAACTGTAAGCCAGCCACTGTTAAATATTTTTACATCCATGGTATTGGTTGTGGTGCTCCTTAGAAGCAGTAGAGCAGTCACTAGAACAGATAATGAGCTACAACCTCAAAAGCTGTGATTCCCAAGTCAAAACTTTCTCTTTCTAGATTGATCATCTCAGGCATTTGTTACAGTGACAAGATGCTAATACACATGAGAAAGTCAGTGTCTGACTCTTTAGGACCACTGAGAATGCTCCACTGTTTTCCATTCCCTTTCCTTAGTCAAATGGAACAAAAGAATTTTAAAATGCTTTTATTTCGTAAGCTTAAATTTTAGGTCATTTATAAAATGATTCTCCTGCAGGTGATATCATTAAAATTAAAATGTATTCTACTTCGTAAGTTTTTAAAAATTACGTTAAAAAGAGGAATATAGTGAGTTACTGAATTATTAAATTATGATATCTGAAAGTTTGCCTTAGGAAGAAAAGAAATGCAGGAAGGCATTCTGAAATACCTAACAGAGTGGCATATACTACATATGTTACTGCACACAGACGTTAGACTTACGTTGACTTGTAGACATTTTATTCCCTTTAAATACACTCCCTAGGCCTAGGAAATTCCAAACAAATCCTTCTTGCCTGACTTGCCTTGGAAGGGATGGACCTGGTAAGATAATTGGGAAAAGAGCCTAAAGGTAAAACACGTGTTATAGGGATGACTTTACCATTTCCCAAGGATAGTCGGGGCCATTGCACTTGGTTTCCAGGAGATAATTCAGCTAGGACTTCTAATGCTTAAGTGTTGTCAATGTTTTCTGGACGGAGCCTGGTATGCCAGACATATTGGAAGCTTATAATCACTAAGAATGTGACCTAATGTGTAGCATTTGACTTAAATTAGCTCTAAGTAGGAACTGGAGATTGAGACCAGGCACAGGTCATCCAACTAAGATTATATGGTAGTACCCACAAGCCTCTTGAAACCAAGCCTTATTCTGCTTCCATAGTTTTCAATATTTTGTGCACACAATCTCTTACGCGATTGGCTAGAGGAGTTCATGCTACCTATGACACCTCTAAGAGTTGACAACTAGAAGCTTTTTATCTGGGACTCTCCTCGATTCATGACAGTGTGTCTCTTTCCTTGGATGATTTTAATTGTATATTGTCTTCATTAAAAGTCATAACCAATCATTTAGCACCTTTCATTTCAATACTTTAGCAACTTTTATTAATTCAAGGATGAATGGACAATACTCCTGGACTTGCAATTGGTAATCCTACATACAGTTAACCCTTACATCATCTATATCTGGATCAGTCACTCATCTTTTGCACTTAATTGCTAGGGTAATAGACTATAAACTCACTTTGATTCCCAGAGAATAGTCACCTTTAGACAGGATACTCATTCTTGTACAAGACATTAGGCTCATATGAGCTATCTCCTAGCCAGTGTCATAGAGGCTTGGAACACACACACAAAAAAAATGCTTGATCTCTTTTTTACACTGGTCATGACCTCAAAGTATTATGTTGAGCTCCTAAGGCTATCTCTAAGAAAGTAAAGTAAGAAAACTTATTGCTCACACAGGAGAAGGTGAGTTTGAAATTCAGAGCACCTACATAAAAAGGAGATCTTGGAAAGAGAAGAATCAGTAGAGATAGCATACTACCAGCCTAGATCTAGGTACAGTAACAAACTCCATCTCAAGAGAATATGCAGAAAAATTGAGATGGACACCCAATGTTCTCTGGTGTCTGTGAGGACATGGGTATGCATGCTTATACACACATGAATGCATGTAACATACGCACGTACACACACACACACAAGCACACACACATACACACATATACACAAACACACCATATATATATACATATATATATATATATGCCACCTAAAACATTTTAATTTACGTATTCTATTCTCCCACCTTTTCTGCATGTATAAAACATCTATTATGTACCAAGTCTCAGGAATTGCAGACATTATTTAATGAAAATTATATATATATATATGTATATATATATATATATATCCACAATTATACAAAGTAAATTTTTACTAGTTCACTTTATCCATAAGCCTGATTTTCAGGAATGCTCCCCCCACCCCCACCGAGTGCATAGCTGAAACCTCAGGCACTAATGAACCATATATATGCTACAGTTTTGCTTCCTACATGCCCTGAAGCATTACCATAGAGCACTAGAGTTAATCTTCCCGTCTTGTCTCACTTCCATGCCTCCCTGACATCATCGCCACTCTTGGGTTTTAGAGTCATGACTGAATCAATATGAACCGAATGCTTAAACTGTGACATTACACCAGTTCATCTGACAGACTCAGGAGAATACTCCAGGGTAGCATGCTTACTACCCAAGCTGGCTGGAGAGGGCAAAGGAATCATTTACATGGAGATAGAACGGACAGGGCAGGTGACATCTCATGCCACGAAGCTCATAGTGTGCTCAGTTCAAACCTATGAATTGCTTACTTCTGAAAGATTAAATTTACTATTTCTCGACCATATCTGACTGTAGGTCACTGGAACTACAGAAGGAGAAGGTGTAGATAAGCGCTGTATGTGCAGAGTATGCTGACACAGTATTCAGTTACAAGTATGCATTTCTAAGGGTCTGAGACAGCGACTTAAGAGAAGGGATGTCCTCTGAGCTTCTGAATGAGTAAAAGGGAAGAAGGGAGTAAAACAAATAGTTCATATTTAGCAATACAAAAAAATTGAAGAAAACAATAAAATTCATTTTAAAAAGTAAATACATTTTATTAATTATACTGGTGAATACCAGTACACATGGGTACCCAAGATTTTATTATGAGCGAGGACACAGCAATAGCCAATGGCTTTTATTGTACTAGGGAAAATTTGTATAAAGTTGGAAGCAGACCATCCATACTGCTTGGTATAAGGAATGTCTGGGGCTACCGAGTGTTGTAATATTTATAAACATGTTTGTGGTCATATAAGAGACAATATGGAATATGTCCTCATCCTAGGAGCCTGGGGGAACAGTAGAGAAAAGCTATAGCTGAACATAACAGTGGGACAGAAGGATTCTACAATGAGTCAGAATCAGATCCTGAGAGACCAGCTAAACAAAGCCTGCACAGGTAGGACATCACAGTGTGGCCAGAAGGCTGCCATCTGTCCAGTGTCAAAATGGGAACAGACCTCTCTATTTTTTCCTGGGTTGGAAAAGTCTGTGTGTGTGTGTGTGTGTGTGTGTGTGTGTGTGTGTGTGTGTGTATGTCTTGCATTCACATGAGTTTCTCAGTAAGTATGCCTGCATTCATACATGTGAAATCCATAGGAGAATATCTGGTATCTTTCCTTACTGCTCTTTACCTTATTCCCTTGAGGAAAAAAAGCCCTCATTGGACAAGAAGCTAGCTATTTTGGCTAAGAGAACTGGCTAGCAAACCCCCAGAATCTGTTTATCTCTGTCCCCAAAAGCTGGGGTTACAGGCCTCTGTAGCCACACAACTTTTAGGTGGGTATTAGGAATTTGAAATCAGGGGTTGGGGATTTAGCTCAGTGGTAGAGCGCTTGCCTAGGAAGCACAAGGCCCTGGGTTTGGTCCCCAGCTCCGGGAAAAAAAAAAAAAGAACCAAAAAAAAAAAAAAAGGAATTTGAAATCAGCTACTGAGCCATCTCCTCAATCCCAAGATTTTCTTTTTTGAGAAAATATGGCATTTTTGACTTAAATAGATGAGTCTCCCCCACCAGTCACATGGAAAAGAAGCTATTGCAGCATCCTGCCAGTTAATACCTCTACAGTCCTGACATCCGTCTTTCTGTGTATACATAAGAAAGTAAATACATGAAAAAGAGAAACTATTCAGAAGGGCTTTCGACCTTATCCCATTTTTTCATAAATAAATATATATTTACACACTACCAGCAGACACTGGTGGAAGAGATCCTGTGTGAATAATGTCCTTGGAGCCTTAGGGAAAATGCATTTTAATTTGTTTCTGCTTCTCTCCTTACCTAGATGAAATAAGTGGATAATGCCAGAGAGACGGGCAGCATCCCAACGGCCTCACAGAGAAGCAATTACATATTCTTTTGCTCTCCCCTTGAAATCAGCACAGATAAGGAGAATACCATGTTGGCAGCACCTGCTGTTGTTGGTTCCTGGTCTTTTCTGTCTTTCTTCTTCCCAGAATGAAAGCCAAGGAAGTTTAAAAAAAAAATCGCATAACTTGGCCAACTGATCAATTTTATGGCTGACGCTTGTAGCAGACAGACTATCCCGTCTGAATCGCATCTTCCCAGTTGAGTTCTAAATGCATGATTGGCTGAAAGTACTTACAAGTGCATATGAAAAGTGGGACCACGCTTCCCACTTCCTGCAGGAAATAAGAGCTGTAAACCTTAGATCTAAACACACAAACACTTAGGCAATCATTGCACTGAGGAGAGTACCAAAGAAAATCGAGGACTGAAAGCCATTCTTGACATGGAATACGAGAGAATACGAGAGGGAGCCATTCTGATATGGACAGAAAAGGAGACCAGAACTCAGCGAAGTTGGTACCCACAGGGAGCAAGCATTTCATTTCTTTCCTTGTTATGTATAAATAGAGTCTTTCTTCAGTTATTTTTAGATTTTTTTTTTAAGCAAACAAAATCCAGGTCATTGAAATCCAAAAATGTCACCTTTTTCCCTCAGAGTGAGTGAGCTCCTTTGTCTTGTCTTAGCATCTTCTTTCCTTTCCTTTTCCTTTGCTCCCTTCTCTCTCTCTAGGGCAACCCCATTTCAGGACAACTCTCATTACCTCCAGTTCTCACTCTTTTCACACTCTTCAGTCTCCTACTGAGTTCCTAGATGCCAAGCCCCAAGAGGGTAGGCAGCATGCCTACAAAGTCTGCTGTTTCCATAGCAAACTCAACACCAAGCACAATTAGGTACTTAATTGCTTGCGATGACTGTGATTGATGATGCTTACTGACTTTACTAATTCCAGAGAGGAATCAACCTCCCCAACCAGATAGACTGCATACAACTCCTCCACAAACACTGCTTCAATTAAAGTATCCAAGAAAATAATAAGGTCTTCAGATATTCACCATAGTCATATCCACATAGGCACACAGCATGATAAACAGAATTCTTTGGCAGTATCACTATCACATAGAATGCTGTGCTGGGGAGGAAACCCACCGAGTAAATGTGTAATTCATTCACTGCTTTGGAGAGCACATCACTTAGTTGTATGAGTGTCCATAACCTCATCTGCCAAACAGGATGGCGAGCCCGTGGTGCTTTGAAAATATGTTAGCATTTCGTTCACATTCACTACCATTATTCTTTACTGGGAGACACGACTAAGGATGGTTCCTCCTTCTCTTCCTTTGCTTCTAATTATCTCGTCCCATGAAGAGGCAGCTACCATGTCTGAGGATATCCCACACTTCCATGAGGATCATGGATAAAGGATCTGAGGATTCTAGCCAATCGCTAGACAGCCAATATTCCATTGATGAGAACAGAAAATCAATATAAATAAAATCTAATAGCAATGACTAGAAAATATAAAGTTAAATAATTTTGAATGCTCTGTAGAGAGTAGTAGCATAACCAAGATCTATAGTCTTCACACAAGTTTTTATGACAAACAAAATGGCAGCCAAAATAAAATCCAATTTGGATGGGAAATATAAGATAATTTCAGGCAAATGAGAAAGTTTTGGTAAAAGGATAGTTCAAATGCTTCCAAGTTGATCAGACCCTTCAGGGTAAACTTATAATACTGTGATGTATTAGTATCATTGTCTGCTATTGTTATTAATAATAAATCTCATTATCACTGAGTAGTCTGAGAAAGATTGGACATTATTTGAAAGCACTTGATATTCTGGACTACCCACATAGGCCTGGCCTTCAAGTAGTGAGGGAACTAATAAAAGATTAAAAATTGGATAAGCAACTACATCCTGGAAAGGGAAATCCTCCAAGAAAACTTCATTATCATTTGTAGACCTGATGAATGTCCAAGTTTTCCCAGAAGCAGCCAATGGTATTAGAATTGCCTTAAGGTGTTCTTATCAATATATAAAATAAAACACATTCACGCTTGTGCATGCACAAACAGTTGGCACTCCTTTCCAGAGCCCTAGATTGTAAACAATGTGGGAATCACAGTCTAAAACCTGGAGCAAGTAAAACCAGGTTTGATTTTCTCCATGCTGGCCCATGAACAGAGCATGAAAGTTTGAATTCATTTGTTACATTCTCAACAGCAAGAGTTGAGATTTGTATATAAAATTTTATAATTGTTGGCTTCTGAGGAATTGATAAATGATAAAACTGTTCTCACTATGACTGGTGTCACAAGCTTAAACATCATTCATTGTAGCTTGCTGTAGTTTGAAACAGAAATACTCTAAAAAAGTATATGTGTTAAAAGCAAGAGCCTCACCCATGAGCAGGAAGTAAGGCATTCTCTCAGAGAAAATAAGTTAAATCAGCATGGGATATTGAGATTCTGGCCCCTTATATTTCTATGTACTTACTACTCATAGTGAAGCAAGCAACTTCCTCTAGTACCTTTTCCTTCTAAGATGTTATTTCACAAGAGGGCCAACTGACCTTGGAATGAAACCTCCATAACTGTGAGTCAAAATAAACCTTTCCTAATTTAAGTTGGTTTTCTCTGACATGTTGTCACAGTAACTCAATTTCAGGTTTCCCTTAAAGGATTTGAATTTGCGATTCCCAAGCAGTACTGAAAATTTTACAGACTTTATCTATTCCAGCACCAGGGCTAGCAGATACGAGTATTAAATAATGCTAAATGACAGGGTTTATTCCTTTTGTGTTTTTATATCTTCTTTTCTTATGGTTTTGAGTTAAAGACACATGGATTATAAAAATGTCAGTGATGAAATAAAACAAAACAATAGAGAACAAAGGCACTTGAGGGGATTAATGAAAGCCGGCAAGTTTTCTTACTAACAAGAAAATGCACCAAACTAGAGAGACACTGTGAGGAAATAATTCTTAAATTTAGCTTGTCCATACAACCCTGAAAGAATTCAGAGGCCATCATACTTTACATGGATAAAGTAAACTAAACCCAGGACTATTAACTTCAACTTATAATGCCGACTGCTTCTTCAGTGTCCAGCCCACTAGAGAAATGATCCTATGCCCTGATCGATCAAAAGAAGGGAAAATGCCAAAGGCCCAGGGAAACCTGGTTAGCTAAGGACCAAGAGGTTCCCAGGCAGCCGACATATAGATGCTTCATTCCTTTCTACCAACAGACCCAGGTACCACATCCTATTATAGCCACACGTTAGCTGGTTTACGTCCTTCAGCCTAGCTGACTGTACTTTCTCCCATCCATTAAGTCTGAAAGGGATATTTTAAATGGCCCTAACCCCAACTAGAGTTATATTTGGAGTATATATGAAATTTTTAAAAAGTGGAATAAGTAAAAGTAGGACCTTATACAGTTGTAAAATAGTCTGTTTGATTACTAAAACTTTCCCCAAGCCAATACACCAAAGCTCCTCTCATTCATTAAGTCATGCTACTCTTGGTGTAAAATGTCTACTATAGATTGTTGTCATCCACTGGAAGGCAAAATTCCACACTGCCATGGAGAGGGTAGATTAGAATGGGACCAATGGTTTCTGAACAGTTTAAGTGAAGATTATCTTTGGGTAAAGGCATGTACTCAAAAAAGCCTGAAGCCTTGGTTCTGTATGGAGATGGTACCTCTAAGAATGGAAAGGCAGTTAAATGAGGGCATGGGGCAGAGATTTCATGAGATGGGATTGGTTTCCTTATGAGAAAAGACAGCTTGTTTACTCTCTATATTCATGAGTGCACACGGGAAAAGCCCATATGAGAATAAAACAAGCAAATTTCAAACCAGGCAAGAAGCCTTATCAGAAACCACATCATCCATCTGGCTTACAGCCTTCAGAACTATAAATGTGTTCCTGTTGTCAAGCTAAAAGGATACGGTATTTTTGCTATGACAACACAAGAAGATTGATGTAAGGACTGAAGGTTTAGGTCTGGGTTCAACTCTATATAGGTTATTTTGCCTGAGGAGAAAAAGGGCCTGATAGGAATTAGGCAGTGTTGGCATATGGGAATGGAACAGAGAAGGGAGGGGAAAGATATGCTTTCTCCTCAGGAAGAACTGTGTACCAGCCTAGAGCTAAGAAGGATCTGTATTTAGTTCAGAGCAGGAAAGTTTTATTTTGCTCACTGACATTCGAAGTAGCATCTTCCCATCAGGGATCATATTAGCTCAGCGACAGTTCCATATGCATTGCCAGGCAACAGACACATCAGTAAAAGTAAATGCCCACCAGAGAACCTACTGAAATCCAAGTACAGATGAAAACTCGGAGGACTCCCGGAAGTAACTTGGGAGATGTAGGAAGCAGGGGATGAAGTATAGAAAAGCTTGGATTAAAGGCCAAGGAGTGAAAAAGCTTTGGTAAGGAATTATAACATCAAAAAACAATAAGGAACAATGATAGATACCTACAACTCAGCAGGGTCTCGGGTAAATGAGGAGGTGGCTATCTGGTATGCAAAAAGAAGGGATATTTTGCACATTAAAATATTTCCTCACAATTCTCTTCCTCCCCATATTTCTGTATGTGTATATAACACACACACAAACACACACACACACACACACACACACACACACATCTCATTTAAGAGCCCAGCAATTTCTTCCTTTTGTATACTCTTATGTTTAAAAAGAAGGGTAGTGTAGGGAAAAGAGTCTTTATGTAACTCTCAGTTTGATTCAGTACCTTTTCTCTCAATGACTTCAATTATAACATCTTAACATTTTTATGTTTGACAATTTACACATCTATATTTTAATCCTTTTTACCCCCCACATCTTCTCTCATCTGCCTCCCTTTCCTCCTGAAATCCTTGTTAACAGGCCCCCATTTTATTTTAATGTCGTCTCATCGTGTGTGTTGTAGTGAGTTTAATTTTTATTTATTCCCCAAGTATATGTAAGGTTATTTACTACAGCATGATCTCATAGGCTATGCCAGTGACAAAAATGATACCTCGCCCCATTTCCAATCTAAGTCCCTCAGAGAAAGATAGAGTCTTACTGGCCTTTCTTTTCTTCTTTAATATGAAATGTTAACAGGGTCAATTTAATGCAGATCTTGTGCAGATTACCACAGCTATAGAGAGCTCATGCCATGTCCACAAGCCATCTCTTTGTAGCAAATTTTCCCACTCCGACTCTTCCATTTTTTTCCTTTTCCTTCCACGATGCTTCCTGAATTGTGGAAAAAGTACTACAGAAATCCATCCCATTGAGAACTGAGCCCTTTACTGTCTATGTGGTAGTATGTGCAGTGCATACCGAGGTCAGAAGACTACTGAGGCATCTCTCTAGACTTTGACTCTCTCTCTCCTTTGTTTTCTATGTGTTCTTTCCTTTCTTTATTCCTCTCTTCTCTTTCTTTCTTTCCTTTGTTTTTGTCTCCATTATTTCTTAGCTCCACCTCTAATTTTGCTTATGACTAATTGATACTCCTACTTACTCTAGAAGCAAGTGCTCCTTCTGAAGTACTGAAATATATGGGCCAGCAGAAGACTATATCGCCATAGATAAGCTGAGTCACTTCACTCACAGCCTGAGTCACAGAGTGGGCATTTGAATCAGCCACTGTAATCCTCCATCACAGGAAATAGCATGTTGGTCATTCATAAAGACCACAGGATGAGTCTTCCAGTTATGGCTAAAATATAATTCCTCACAAAACAATGGAAAGCAATATTTCAGTCTTTCAGACTGGTTAACCTGGAGGGCTGATGGAGCAAGGAAGTTGATGATTATCCATAAAGTAAATATAAATGACTTCAAAATCTGTATGTGTGGAATATTCAGAATGTAGAGTTAAGTATTACAGATGGGCATATTTCTCAAATGTCCTAATCTACTTAGCTCAGTGAGAAAGCTTAGCTCATTCTGGCTACTGAGAAAGATGTTTTCATTCATCTGATATTGCTAAGGGACAAATGAAGTTCACTAAGGGACTTCTAGATGTGCCAAAGCTAGACTGTAAAATGTCCATGGCTCCTACTGAAACTCAAAGCAACACATTCCAAATGAGTAGTTGAGATAAACATGTTTAAGGCTATTTCTGCTTTCTTTCTAGGGTTTTTAATACCAGGGTATTATTTTTCCCTGCACTTGTGATTCGTGGAGTCTTTTAGGTCATTCTTTTAGGATTGTGTTTTTTAGATATACTTAACTGTGATTTAACAGCAACAACAACAACAAAAAAATCAAGGAGTAGGCTAGCCTTCAAACTAGAACTTTTCCTATACAAAGACTGTTCTAAAACATGGAGGATCATTATTAATACATCTAATTGTGGGCAATCATCGATTAATCCCTGTTCTAAACATTCATATTTTACCTCTTTCCTTGAAGATAGTGAAGATCTTCGTCTGTCTAGGACTCATCTGCGAGTGGTTCCAACCTTAGACTGTGAAGTCTATGAGCCAATGGTATGTAGATTATCAAAAACCCAACCAGAAATCCTATATATAAGACTGATAAAGCCTACTTTCGCTTAATTAATTAAAAACAGTGGATAATTGTACAGGGCTTGTTTGAAGGGGTGTTTGTCTGTCTGTTTGTTTTGTCTAGAGAAATCATTAGAATAAGAAGACAGGACAATAATAACTATTATGAAAGACAGCTGAATGGAAAACCAAACCTGCCAAGTGTTGAATAAAAAATTAAGCAGACATCCTAATAGACATACATGAGCAAAAAAAGAAAGTTAAATATTGCTAAGTAAAAAAAAAAGACTAACATTCAGAGGCAAAAGGCAGGGGAATCAGGTAGACAGATTGCAATTAGCAATTACCTACACTGGATCATGTCCAGGACATAAGGGCTAACATCACCTCTGCCATTCTAAAAGGTGTCCTGGGATTCCTAATAAACTAAAGTAATTAGGAGTCCCCTCCTCATTTTGTTTCCATTAACATATGGAAGCCCGATCCTATCGCATGCCCAAGGGGGTTGTTCTGATCTGCCTAGTAATGATTTTGAATGAATACAAAATGCTATAATTTAGGTGATGGGTTGATTTCAAAAATCACTAAATTTGAAAATTCATGTTGATGGAACCAAAGATATCCTGAACTATTTTTAACAAAGTTACATCATACCAAGGCCAAAAAGGTCTCTGTCAAAATTAATACATTCAATAGAATCACCAAAGATCAACTTATTTTTGGAGGCTTACAAAGAAAAGCTATGCAGAGACATTAATCTGCTGGGTCCTGGATGGTATTGTGCTGAGTGAATTTTATCCAGTTCATAGGACACTTTGAAGAAGAACCTTTTTAAGCAACATTTGTTGGTCATGGGCTTGAATTGTCTAGAAGTGATAGTGCTATATATACACATGTATATATAAATTTCTCCTTCTAATTGTTATTTATTTAGTGTGTGTGTGTGCATGTGTGTGTGTGTGTGTGTGTGTGCAATGTACACATGCTCATGCATGCACATGTGTGTCATGGTGGTTATATGCTCATCAGTGGGCAACTTGCCTGAATCAGTTTTCAACTTTCATCATATGGATTCTAGAATGAAACTCAGGTCCTAAGTCTCAGGAGCAAGCTCTTTTCCCTACTCTGTCATCCCTCCAGCCACAGTGGGGTTTTTTTTGTTTGTTTTGTTTTGTTTTAAACAAGCACATGTAATTACTACTAATGTAAATGTGGATTTCCATACAACAAAGTTACTGAATCCTTACTACTGTGTACAATTTTCAGTTAAGAATATTTTGGTGATGTAATAATATCTAATTATATATATATATATATATAACATTGCTAGAGAAGTTATAAACAGCTCTACCTAACTTATGCATATATCACACAGAGAATAACTATCTTGATATCACCCTTTTGTTTTTCCTTTACATTAGAGAGAATGTGGATAAATTAAAATGCCAAGTGTTGAACACTCACGCATAAAGGGCACTAGGTTTGCTGTATTCACAATGGGTTACATCATTTCATACAGAAAATAATTTGGTGCTGCCGATGTATAGTTGGGTATTTACGGTTGTCTGACTCTGTAATGCAGTTAAGCCCCAGGACCTCCTGAGATGCAAAAGGTTAGTTGTTTTCTGTAGTAAAGTTCTCCGCGGGAGCAGAACTTCACAGCAAGATTTAGCTTAACAGTTTATGTCAGTAGAAATTCTCTAAGAAACTCGATAGTTTTGGAAGGGAAGAGAATTCTGTAGTAGCTAAGATGTGGTAATGGGTCAGGAAGGAGAGAGAGAAGTAAGGGAGAAGCAAGCAGCACAAAGAAAATAAAAAGAAAGCCAAGCTTCCCATAGGTGCCCAACACCCCCATCACCATTCAGCTAAAAGACAATAATACAGCAAGAGAAGGGCTCTTGACCAATACTTACAGGAAATAAAATCAAAGTGCTCCACAGGCCTAATCGTTGGTATGTAGCTAGCAAATAAATGTATTTGTTTGGATAAGGATGATTTGTTCTCTGAGCAGACACTTAGTTACAAGAGATAGCTTTCCTCTTCCCAAGTAATCAGAACAAACTAGAAATTGAAAGAGGGAAAAGAATATACGTCCAGCTTTGACGGGTGTTATTAAACTGTGAGCATGGGCTTTCGTATTGACATTTCTTTTATTCTTACTCTACATCAAATTAGCTTTCTTAAAAAAACATTAAAGATTGCAATTTGTGTTTAGTGCATAGTGCATGCTGATAATTTCATAAGAGTAATATGGAGGAAGCTCAGTGGGCGATTGCAAGTTATACTTCCCATGGATTTCCTTACGAACAGTCTGCATACGGCTAATCCTCAGAACACAGACACCATTCTTCCTCCTTCAAAGTCCACCGTAGTGCTGCGAGGTAAGATGCAGCTCCTAGTTTTCCAAATGTCAATCTAACAGGTGACAACAAAGCCATTTTTTTCTAGCTGTTGAAAATTCCTATCACCCTCTTGAAATCATCAAATGATTGCATCTGGCAGGAACTGAGCAGAGGAATGGGACACTCTTCCCATGTCAATACCCAATTCCAAGATAATGGACTGAGAATACTCTCTAATGGTAATTGTATTTCTCAGACTTCAATAAAGCATGGGGCCCTCTGTAAAAGACTAGGTCATCCTTGGGGACCCTGACAACCATTCAAATTATTTTACACATACTTTCCATAAATGTAACCTATATAAATATAAAAGTAACTGCAACTTATTTAGGTTTATAGCCTTTATGCCACCAATGTTGATTTACAAATTAGATACAAGTAAAATCGAGAAGCTATAAAATTTCAATTAGCAATATCAATTTAATGTGACGGCAAATGTTAGTTAATTTAAATCAAATTACCAGCCCCATAGCAAACATTAATATTTCTGACCTCCGTAGCCTAAGACCTACAGAGCATATGATGCTCACACTAACTGAGGCTGGCTGGGATTCTGTTTATATTTTCTTCTACCCATCTCTCAACTTTCTCCACAATTTAAATGTTCAGCTGTTGTTTTTCACAAATGCAGTTCTTATGTCATCCCCCTGCCTCTTCTCTCTTCCCCTTGACCCTTAACAACAAAAGGAGGACTCGTTTTGTCCTGCCATGCTTATGAAAACAATTGAACACAGGCATTTCCGTCCTGGGTCAATACTTGCTGCTGCCTAGGTAATCTTTATGATTTCCTTGTGTTCTGATATTTTTGAACTGTACCAATGTGCAGTACAAATATGAACAGTCACCATTTGCAGAGAACTCTGGTCCTCTGAGAATAGTTCAAAAATTCCTTCCCTAGATGCACCATCTGTGTCAGCTATATGAGTTCTCCAAGCCTCATGTTCAGGAGAAGTGTGGCCGAAGGTGGGCATGTTTTCGGAGGAAGCTCATAACTCCTTATTCTCATATACAGCACTAAAGTACATTGTTCCTGCAGTCTTTGCAGAAGCAAATTCTTAATACTCTTAGAAGTATGTCTTAGGGATCAGATGCAACAAGCTTGGCTGAACTTTACCAACGTAGTAAATCATGCCCCTTAGCAGGGCAAGCAGTCCCTACTCGCGACTTGAGGGATAATGTCTGAGACCAAAGGAATTTGTCCTTCCATCAAAAGCCTCCATTACAAAAGTTTGGAGAGGTTGTTGCACTGACAGAGTTGCCACATCACAAATAACTATCCAAAGAAAACTTGCCATGTGTTGCATTGAAAATAATATAAAGAAGTTACAGCTCTGTTGAAAATGATGAGCTTCGAGCATTTCTATGCCAAGCAAGACAGTCTCGCTCACATGCCCATGTTTTTTTTTTCTCTTGGCTTCTTTCTCTGGTGTCATTTCATGATGGTAGAGGCCTACTATGTCCCTGAGTGTCCCCTGGCTGCTTCTTAGACTTGTCTGGGCAACAATTTGGGCTCTCAACCCTGAGAAGTCAATAAGACTCAGCTATCTGTGAGAGGGACGGCTGCTGTGCCCCAGTCAGAATCATTTGAGGCCATTTTCTCTCAGTGATAGAGGAGAAAGATTCACTTACAGTAGAAATGCAGACAGCTTGCAGAACTGAATTCAATTACCCAGGCCTGTAACTGGCCAGTGTGCCCCGTGGTTAGAAGGGAAATGGGATAAAAGGGTTATCTTACTCCTTTTCTTTCCTTTTGTACCCAAGTGTCATTAATTGAGCTTGTTCATTTTCATATTACTCATGGGACTCTCCTCTCTGATAAAGTGAGGATTTATTTAATGAGACAGTTTTGATAAAATGCCCTGTCAGGGGAAAAAAATCCTAGGGTTAAATAGAGATATATTAAGGTTAATCCCTGTCAATTTTATGATCAAATCCTCAAAGTTTAGACTGTTTTTTTTTTTTTTTGGGAAATTTAAATACTTTCATTACTTATGCAGCAGTTTGGAGAACAGTAGCTCACAGCCACAAGAAATGTTGCTCCCTGTACCGATAAAGAGGAGTCCTTTATGCAAGGAATTATTGGGCATCAGAGCACAAGTGGGAGTTGAGAACCGACCAAGAAGGACCTGAGTTAAATATTTGTCTTGACACATGGCACTTGAGTAATTTTCATAGTTACTAAACTTCACTAGTTCTTTCTGTTCCTCTCACAGAGGTGTATGAATATAAATTCTTACCACGACTTTATCCACTGCTGGTCTTAGGGCAAAGGTGTGCTGTTGTCTACTTTCAAAGAACTTACACCTCTGTTGACACCAGAAAGGAGGTGCTGGGACAATAGCTCATTTGGTAAAATGTTTGCAATACATTTTATTGCCTGAGAATACATGAGAATCTTAATTTGAGCCCTGGCATTCATGTAAAAAGTTGAGCATTGTTGAGAAGAGTTGTGATACCTGAGGGATCAGAGATAGAAAAACAGCACCTAATCTTACCACCCATGAGCCCTATCCTTGTTGCTGTAAAAATAAACAATTGGTGGAACCGGTTCCGACCAGTTCTCAAGGCGCAGATCCCAGGGAGCTGCACACTCTGGCTGTTTCTCTGCCAGCCGCTTTCACACTGTCCCCTTGGCTGGTTGTTACCATGCCTGACACACACTCTGCGTTCTGAGATTCGTTCTAGCACGGCACCATGCCACGCTAGCCCTGGGCATTCTATAGCCTAGTATGGCTTCCAGAACTGAGAGAGGCTGTCTCCCTGCTTGCTGGTAACTTTGCTCACATTCCCTTAGCACTGTAAAATCAAAGCTCTAGAAACTTGTAGCTTAACAAATAGATTTATGTGTTAAATTCTCAATCTACAATATACCCACAGAATAAATCCACTGCCAATTAATAAAGATAGAATCCTCCCACCTAGACAAGATAAAATTGACCTAGACCACTTGGGTCAGAATCCTCCTCCTCTCTCTCCATCTTCTTCCTTTCACTTCTCTTTCTCTTCTCTCCTTCATAGACTTTTCTCTGCCTACCCTTCCTTCTTATCCAGTGAAAGGCTTCGCCTCATCCAGGACCTGCCTTGCTACATGATGACATCATCCTACACATCCCCAGTGAGAAACCCTGTCACTGAAGATACGGTGAATGGCACCTAAGGATCAATACCTGAAGGTGCGCTCTGGCATGCACTAGTACTCATGTGCCTATACCACAAGGCAGACACACACACACACACACACACACACACACACACACACACAAATGCATGCATGTGCATAAACATACAGGCATGTGAATGACACTCATATGTGCAGACACTTATATACACATTAATAAATAAAACAAGTTTTTAAAGTAGATGAGTTTTGCAATCGGCTTCTTAGGGTAACTATGCTCAAGTCCTTTACACTCTTCAGGAATTTATGGCAAAAAGTTTATTAAATCAGCCTGAATGCTTTTTTTATAAGGTCTCATATACTGGAGACTCTTGGTATCATTTGTTCTCTACAGTTGTTCCCATGCTGACTGAAGAAGACAGGAGAACATTGGATGAACTGAAAACAGTTTGTGACTGCCAGGCAAAAGATCTGTTAGTAAATAAATAAAAGAACCTGGATTGTTAGGTAAGAACATTTTCCACAAAATCCTGAAAACCTAAGTTCATTCCCAGGAACCACAGTAGAATAGTACTGAAGAGAACACTGACCATTGTCCTCTGATTTCCACACTTAAAACCATAACACAGAGGTATCCACTAACACTTAAAACACACACACACACACACACACACACACACACACACACACACACAGAGAGAGAGAGAGAGAGAGGGGGAGAGAGAGAGAGAGAGAGAGAGAGAGAGAGAGAGAGAGAGAGGAGAGAGGGGGAGAGAAATGAAAAAAGTTAAACCCACCAACTTTTTTTTTAAGATTTGTTCTTTCTAGGAAATGCATGAAGGTCAAGCATAGTTAATATTCAGTTGATTTAAATCAATATGAACTATGTGAAATTTCTATGCTAGAGGAATTGGAAGAAAATTCCAAAATCATACTACATTTACATGGGAATTAATAGACCTTCAAAGACCCTCAAAGACCCTTTATTATTGGTCACTGGGCAAGAACAAATAGAAGCATAGGTGTGCAGCTGGCAGACACTGCCATTCGGCAGTGCCAAGCAATGCTGTCATTTTCGTTGATACACTGCTGACAGTATGTCGGGCAGTATCATTCTATATGGCACGGTAGACCAGTTGCTCTTATGGTACCAACTGGTCTTGAGATCAATGGTCCACAGATCTTCTTCATTTCAATAGCGGCCTGACAGGACAGCCTGGAAGCAGCCTTGAAAACACAATGAGACACAGGGTTCATGTGTTTGAGTGACAAACGATGCTCTTCTGACTCTGGAGGCAAGGCCGATATTTGCAGTATTATAGCACAGAGTCTAGATATTAAAAGAGTACAAAGAGAAGAGGCACACCTGGGTTTTATGTCCCACTCTGGTATGGTATATGCCTCTAGGCAAGTCATTTAACCTGGCATTCCGAAACGTATATTGCCACCTGCTTAGAAGTTGAGAATCCTCTGAAAGACCTGACATTTATATGATGCTTAGAGATATTTCAAACCAATTTAACATGAAAGTCCAATTTATAATTACTGACTTAGACTATTTTGGGACAATAGGCAAACATAATGGACTGTCACTATGCCCTTTCTGAAAGGTTGGCAATAAGGAAAAACAATTCACACAGGTGAGTGTTATGGGGTAGCAGAATGGACAAAGCTCATTGTTTGGATTTTAGGCAATTGGTATTAAAAACATTAAAAGAATAGGCATCTTTCTTCGAGTGCTTCTTAACAAGACTCCTCTGTCTCTGTCTGTCTCTACCTCTCTGTCTGTCTGTTTCTCTCTCTTTCTCTCTCTCTCTCTCTCTCTCTCTCTCTCACACACACACACACACATTTGTAATATTACATATTACATTCTATTTATTTATTTTGTTATGTATATACATGGTGTACATTCATGCCACAACACACATATAAAAATCACATGATAACTTTGGGATGATATCTTTGGGGTGTCAATTATCTCCTTTTACTGGGTAAGTCTTGAAAATGAAAACTCAGGTCACCAGGCTTGGCAGCAAGCACCCTTACTTTCTGAGCCATCTCACCACCCCCACCCCTCTTTTCTTTCTCTTACGGTGTTCCAGTCGAAATGAGACTGCCCTTCACTAAGTCCATTTTTCTCAGCCGCCCATTTCTGAGTGAATGGCCCTGACAGTTGCTTCTTTTCAATGAAGCCAGAAGGAATAGCAACTAGCTGAGTCGGTAATAGATGGCAGCAGCTCGTAAAGCTGGCCTGATTGTGGGGGAGGGGCGCACACCATTTGCTAGCAAAATCACTGCAGTGCATGTAACTAAGCAGGAGTTCTGTCACACTGGAGAGATATTACAGAACGCACCAAACTGCATAAGAAAAACAAAACAGAACAAAATAAAACATATATACCGTTCTCCTCTGCCACTAACAGGGAAGCAGCAGAATCCTCACAAAAGCATCCAGTTGATATGACTGCCGGGAAATATTTTTAAATACTTTTCTCTTACTTCCTGTTAAATCGCCACAACATTTTGGCTCCACATAATCAACATCACAATATGGCTTTGTGTCTATTCCAAGGAAGGTCAGATCTCTCTCTCTCTCTCTCTCTCTCTCTCTCTCTCTCTCTCTGTATGTGTGTGTGGGGGGGTGTCTCTCTCCCTCCCTCCTTCCCTGCCCCCCTCTCTCTCTCTCTCTCTCTCTCTCTCTTTCTCTCTCAATCTGTGTGTGTGGGGGGGTGTCTCTCTCCCTTCCTCCTTCCCTGCCCCTCTCTCTCTCTCTCTCTCTCTCTCTCTCTCTCTCTCTGTCTCTCTCTCTCAATCTGTGTGTGTGGGGGGGTGTCTCTCTCCCTTCCTCCTTCCCTGCCTCCCTCTCTCTCTCTCTCTCTCTCTCTCTCTCTCTCTCTGTCTCTGTCTCTGTCTCTTCCTGTCTGTCTCTGTCTCTCTCTCTGTGTCTCTCTCTCCTCTCCGCTCCTCTCCTCTCTCCCTTCCCCTCTTCCTTTTTCTCCCTCTCCCTCTCCCTTTCTCCTACTCTCCAACTCCTCCTCTCCACCCCCTCTTTTCTTTCCTCCCCCTCCTCTCTATCCCTCTATCCCTTCCTGTCTTTTGGTTTTACAGAGAACCATTCCTAGTTTTATTCAACAGCTGGAGAAAGACAATTTGACAACACTAATCTATCGCAGAGCCCAGGCCAGCCTTCTTCTTTCTCTCTTCTCTCCCCAATGAGTAGCAGTAATAAAAGCTCAACAGTTCTAAAAGCAATCGATTCTGAAACGGTGTGGTGCAATTACCAGCCCGGATGGTGGAAAAGACTTCCAGTAAAATAAAGAGAAGATAAATACAGTCTCTGCTGTGGGAGCAGCTTCTGTTGTAGAAACAGCCGTTTGGTTCAGCAAGAGACAATGCTCGGGCCCGCAATGATGTGGAAAGTGAATGGCTAGGCAGCCAGCAGCCAGGCCGGAAGTTATACCTATGAAAACTATGGGCAAGCAAGTACCCATTTATTGTATACATGATCTGTGACCTTCCATGAGCATATCTTTCCTGCTATACTGTATTTTTCTTGTTACTTTCTGGCATGAAGCTATCCTCCCTCTACCACCAAGGCAAGTAAACTCATGAATAGGTCCATTCTAAACACCAAACATCATGATCTGGTGCACACATTTCCGTAAACTAAGTTCAGTAGGTAAAATCCCTACTTGCCTGCCTCTCTGACCATGCGGCCATCTTGATGCCTGCCCTCCAGGGTGATTATGAAGGGCTGTAAAGATAGTGGCATCTAACAGACTGCTGAGTTCAGACACATCGCTCTTTGTCCAGACACTTGAGGAACGGGTTGAGTTACCCTCCATCCCACCTGAGACAAACTACATCACAAGGCTGTCATAGAAGAAGCCTTTCAAAGACTGCACTAGCATATATTTGTCAGGTTGTATTTGAACTTATAATTTTGAGTTAAGGGAAAGACTGAAGGAGCTGGAGGGAATTGTAACACCATTGGAAGGACAACAATATCAACTAACTGGATACCACCAGAGCTCGCAGGAACTAAACCACCAACCAAAGAGTATACATGGAAGGACCCATGGCTCCAACTGCATATGTAGCAGAGAATTGACTTATCGGGCATCACTGGGAAGAGAGGCTTTTGGTCCTATGGAGGCTCAATGCTTCAGCATCAGGGGATGTTGAGTGGTAAGGCAGGTGTGGGTGGGTGGGTGGGTGAGTGGGAGGGTGGGAGGGTGGGGAAGCACCCTCATAGAGGTAGGAGGAGGAGGGTTGTAGAGGGGGTTTGCAGAAGGGAAACTGTGAAGGGGGACAACATTTGAAATGTAAATAAATAAAATAACCCCAAAAAGTAGAAAAATATTTTACTTTTAGTTATGTGTATGGGTTTGTACAAGTGACTATAATATGTTCAGAGGCCAGAAGAAAGTACTGGATCTCTTTGAGGAGGGGGTTACAGGTGGTTATGATCTAACACATCTGGCCTGCTAGGAACCACGCTCTGGTCCCTTACAAGAACAATATACACTCTTAACCACCATAGCCATCTCTAGCCCCTCATCTTTTTTAATTCTAATAGTTATTTTGTATCTAGTAGTTTTTCCTAATGACTTTGCCCATAAACACAGGCACCTCTGTGGATTGTCTAAGCATCTAATCCCACCAACCTGGGCTGATTTGCTTTTCCATATGCTTGTTTAGTCTTGTCCATGTGACACTTCCTCCCCTGTTACTGTGGCTAGCCACACAGAACTCTGAGAATGAAGGGGCTAAAGTCATGGGAGAACCTTGTCCTGCTCATTGTTGATGTTCAACAGTAGATGTTCTACAATGGCTCTATCCTCACATCAATGACTTTTTTTCTTCTGTAAAGGCCAGGTTGTTCTCCCCCTTTCATTTGATTCTGTAGATTAAAACAGTGTCTTTGGGAGACACTGTGATCACACCCCACCCACTTCCCAGGGCTGCAGAGCAACCTACATTCCCTTTCTGAAGCCATTTGTGTCTCCCCTTCCAGTCTCCACTGAGGTTGGCTGAAGGTAAACACGCTAACAGTCAGTTGACAGCAAAAGAGCACAAAGTGGATACATTTCTTTGGTTAGTTTAGTAGGGTAATTTGGCTGAGAAATCACTGTAGAAATAAAGTGAGAAATTATGGTTGCGAAACCAGCAAGTTGGCAAAGGGGAGAAATGTAACTTCGAACCCAAACAGGCATTATCCCCAGCAACAGTGAAACAGCAGTAGCTCAATAAAAGAAAACACAATTGAGGACTAGCCACATCATTGATCATCTTACTTCCTCTTATAGATCTCTTCCACATAGCCTGGCAAACTCCTACACAGGCTTCAACACCCAGCTCGGATTCTACTACTACTGCAAAAGCTATTCTTCAACCAAGAAGGCAGAGATGAACAATTTACTCTTCATCCTTCAATCATGAAATGTGTACCTCTTTGCTATACAGAACCAAATTTGCAACCATGAATAAACAAAGCACACAGCCTCAGGTCCCGAAGATGCCACGAGATCTCATCTTTCTCTGTATCTCCAGCATTTCCTATACCACATACACTGTTTATGCCTATGTAAGTTCAGATCATAGATATTGTTACTATTGCCCTGCAGGATGATGCCTGGTGAGACCAAAGGACCCAGTAGAGTTTTTCATACTGTTCCTTTTCAATAAACCAACCATGCCTAGGCTGTCATCTTTCCAGTGCCTTCTCATCTGGGGCATTTGGGTTTTCATCTTGTTTTCTGAACCCATTTTGCTTTTGACTGGAATCCCTGGCCTTTCCGTGTAACCCATCCACTTACATCTCAGCAATGTTACTGAACTCACATAAGCCTCACTTTCTTCCTCCTCCTTCCTTTACCCCCTTGACTTTTCCTTGGTTACTCTTGAACTTCCCACAGGTTTTCTCCAAATGATTCAAAAACACTGAGATGAGATTCACCGTGCCTGTCAATAGACTCTGAAATCTGCACTTCTGAATCTCCAGCATTTCACAACACACACACACACACACACACACACACACACACACACACACACACACACACAGAGAGTAGACACTTAATTTGGCATTCTGTTTGTGTCAATCATACACTTTGGTGGCAGAGGGTATTTGGTGCACATGGAAAAACTCATGACATCAAATCCTGAAAAGCATCTCTGCTTGTGGAGACTGAGAGGGTGGGCATATACTCCACTTCCTGCTCCCTGTGAACTCTGATTAAGAACACTGGAAGTCTTTCCTCTACAGCATCTTAAGCCTAGACAAGCCTTAGGACCCTCCTGGGAGGCAAACTAATACACACTGTGGGGTAGCCATGGACTTCATGTGTCCTTCACAAAGGAGTCTCTTGTCTTTCTCTGACTTTTCCTTCTCATTAGGAGGGCTTTAGATTAAAAGGTCCTGTGACTTCCTCGCTATGGGGATTCACTAGTAAACATCCATTGCTGTCTAATGTCCCAGTGGGCTTTTAAGCTGCCTGCATAGTAAGGACCAAAATTAACGAAGAGGTATGGATATTGCATACATTTTTAGTTTCACGTTGAGGAAATGTCCAGCTGCTCTGACAAGAAGAAAGCAGGCCTAAGTATTTAAATCATGTCAAGTTCAATAAGGAACTAACCATATCATGAATTATTTGGCAGAAAATGAAGAGATAGATAATGCTTTCCTTTTAAGAATCCATCAATAAGTCCCCCCATCTTCTCTCATCCTGTATTCGAACATTTCCCCTCAGGTGTGTGCTCTTTAAGCATCCTCACCTCACTGACTGTCCTCCCGTCTATCTGAAGCATCCTCTCCTTTCCCCAGCTTTCAGTCTTGAAAATCAAATGTCTTTCCTGACTATTCCTATTCCAACCCCCAAGCAAACTAGTAATTTACTTCCAAAAAAAGTAATTTGCACCCAAAAATGGCCTTTCCTTGGGTATATTTCCTCAAATATTTGATTCAGCGAAGACAATTCCACCAGAACAGATTAACCCTCAGCTGAACTCCCAAAATAATGTGTTTATACATCAGGGTGAGTCTCCACCCCAAATTTAATAACATGGTGCTTCCTGCTATTTTTTCTTATGTTAGCAAAAACAATATGGATAAATCCAAGTAGACTTGAGTGCACCTTTGACAGTGCTCTCCAAATGGTGACCCAATGGCTTCAGGGAAAGGAACAGTAAACTGATGTCTTAAAGGCATTCAGATGTCTTGTCACAGACTTTTAGTGACCCTCTGTCCTCCCAACTCAGCTCTAGCACCCAGAGTAATCAGTGTCACTTTCTGTACCCATAATAACACCTATGTTTCCTAGAGGGTGTTCCTTCCCTGCCAGTGAGGATGGGATCAAGAATGGGTAACCACTCATAGTAGCCACTGAGTAGAGACAGGAGCAGGATACAGCAAGACAGATGGCTTCAGGGGCACTAAAGAACTAGTTTCCTTGAGTAGTTTTAGAGACTTTGATATTAGAAAGACTTGAAGAAGAATTTTGTTTGAATCTCTGACCTGCTCCACCTTTGAAAAAATTATTCCCCATCCTAAATATTTACTTATTTAATAAAAGGGGTTCTCATACTGACTTCTGTATAGAGGTCAAACTCGTTAACGCTTTATATTACAATAATTCTAACTCTTCATTCCAACTCTGTTATCTGCTATTCCTCCATAGCTTTACAGAACAAAATGACTCATGTGCTTTAAGTAATTACCCTGAGCAATAGCTGGGGTGCAGTAGCTTGTGGGCAGGACTTTGCTCTGTTTCCAAACTCTTAGACTGTCTCCCCTGATACTATGGATAAGCACTTCTGCACATTCTGAGAAGCTGCATGAGGGAAGAATGAACTATTACCTACGAAGCCACTTTATCCATGCCAGGACAGAGGAGGCATCCAAGAACTGTAGTTGGCTAGCCTTGTCTCTACACTATACTCAACATAGTTTGCTATTATAAGCCACTGCAAGAGCAGTAGGATAAAGATAAAAACTGTATTGACATAAACATAGCATTCACCATATAGGGAGTGGAAGTTTACGCTATGGTGACTATGAGTGAGAAGAAACATGTTTCCTCCAATAATATACACTACGCAGACATAGTTGTATAACTTTTATAGTCTGAGAGTAAGAGAAGTTCGTGAGCTAAAGTATTAAGTACACTGGTGAGATGCAAGTAGGCAAAACACAGCAAAGCAGGAAAGCTTCCTCAATTATAGGTTTCAGATGTTATCTAGTGACTTTGGTAACTTTGGAGTTGGTGGAAACCAGTGGTCTGCTAAGATACACATTAACGTTTTCTCCTTATAGTTCAAAGACTATGAGGTCAGACACCGAAGTGAAAGATGACTGGTTATTAACAGGGTTAAAAATAGCTCAAACCACTGAACTGAGAATAGGTCCCCCGTTGAAGGAATCAGAGAAAGAACTGGAAGAGCTTGAAGGGGCTCGAGACCCCAAAAGTACAACAATGCCAAGCAACCAGAGCTTCCAGGGACTAAGCCACTACCTAAATACTATACATGGACTGACCCTGGACTCTGACCCCATAGGTAGCAATGAATATCCTAGTAAGAGCACCAGTGGAAGGGGAAGCCCTGGGTCCTGCTAAGACTGATCCCCCAGTGAACTAGACTATGGGGGGAGGGCGGCAATGGGGGGAGGGTTGGGAGGGGAACACCCATAAGGAAGGGGAGGGGGGAGGGGGATGTTTGCCCGGAAACCGGGAAAGGGAATAACACTTGAAATGTATATAAGAAATACTCAAGTTAATAAAAAAAATATATATATATACAGTAAAAAAAATAAAATAAAATAAAAAAATAAAAAAAATAGCTCAAGATAACTTTGGCTCTGATTTTGAAATATTCCAACTTTTCTCAATCACTAAGATCTAATTAATTAGACTTGCAGAATCTTTAACGAAGTGGTAGGCTTTTTTTTTTTTCTGGGAACTTCTGTTTACAACAGCAGCATGAGTTTTGATAAGAAATTCTTAGAGTACAATTATCAGACAGTTGGATGATATCATTAGCTGTCTGCTATTACTTCAAATATACTTCAGTAAGGAGTCCATTTAGGACCCCATATATAAAAGGCTTGAGGTTCTGTCAATGCAGGAATTGAGGCCATTCAGACTTACCTTGGAGATTGCCTAGAATCAAGTGTGATACCTGAATATCAGAGGCAACCCGGCTGTTGTCTCTGGCTCTCACTACTTTAGCTGTCTCTGGTGTGAGTGCCAGCTTTGATATGGTGCCTTTTTCATGGGCTGTTCAGTCAGCCATGAACAGACATACTAGAAGTTTCAAATAAATTAGCGTAACAAGTCTCCTCCGATACACTCAGGGTATGGCTGTTTCCTACCTCATCTGGAAGCTTCAGCTTCTACTGAAAACATTTGTTATTAAGTCTGAGTAAAGCTGAGGATGTATGTCTGTAGGAGAGAAAAAAGGACCTTAGGTCCCTTCAAAACTCACAGGGGAGGAAATATGTCCCCAGTATGCTGAGAAATGATTATCTGTCTTTTGTTACTCCAGAGAGGCAAAGAGGAGCAAACACCAATCATGTAAATGATGGGTAGAAGGTCAATCTTTGTTTCAACAAAACTTTCCTAGCAGCTCCACTAAGACAAATCACCACTACTTTCCTTGTTCCAATGTGAGACCAAATCATCCCAGAGCACAGTCTTTGAAAGGTTTTCACACTATTTTTTGGAAAGAATAGTTCATAAAGGTAGAGAAGAGAGAAAGAAATTAAAACAACCTTTTGTCAACAAAGCCCTCACGTCACCATCTTTCTTCAGAGAAACCCAATTGTCAAAGAATTAAGATCTATGAGGTGTATGTATAGAAAGGGATTACTAAGATATTTATCAAATGATATGGCTGGCATTGTTCTGAAAACTTATGAGAAACTCCCCTTCATCCAGGGGTTAAATATTTTGAGCCCATTGTGCAGATGAGAAAAATGAGACTCCGAATTCTGCAACTTCTCCCCAGGTCCACCCAGTAGATGCCAGAGCTTAGAATGTCCATGAATAACACTTTTTAATGCACAAACAAACACTAAAGGATATGCTTGGCTCTAACTTGACCATTCTTCAAGGGATTATGTGTCTGCCTTCCACATCCAGGTATGAGCTTGTGCTCTCTTAATCCTGAACAGAGTTTTAAGTGCTTAAAAAAATATTATTTCTACACCATTAGAAGAGTTCTTAAAGGGATATAGAACAATTTTCCTTATTTTGCAGTAAAGAAATCAAATACACATTTTAACCTTGCCAAAATGTCTTCCTTTGATCCTCTTGCTCAGAAGGCTTACTCCCACACAGTATCATACTCTTGGAAGCCTGACATCATCTTTCCTCTTTGGCAGGTCTTCCTAAAATTGATTTCTCCACTGAGTTAGAGTTGCACACTTATTAAAACCTCCCTGGACCACTGTGTGTATGAAGGTGGCTTTCTTTCCCCACTTAATTTGGTTGAGACATATTTGTCACACGTTGTTTTAGTATAACAAATGGTAAACATGTATTTCTGAAAATGCCCCTGTGGTCCTTGCAGAGCCCCTAGCTTTCGTCTGGTACAAATGGGGAGGCAGCAATGGGGCAAGGGAGGGGGGTCACACCTTGTGAGCATGAAGATGTGTGTTCAATCCCAGAAAACACATAAAGTGACAGGCAATGGTGGCACATATTTATAAGCTTCCTCTGAGGAGGCAGAGATGGTAGATCCCTGGTGATGGTTGGCCAGCCAGAGAAGTTTAGCTGATGAGCTGGAATCCCAGTGGAAGGTCTTGTCTCAAGAAAGATGACAGACTGCCCCAAAGGAACAATAGAGGCTGACTTCTGGCCTCCACCTACATACACAAATATGATCATAGACAAACATGTGTACACACACATGAGAGAGAGAGAGAGAGAGAGAGAGAGAGAGAGAGAGAGAGAGAGAGAAGCCAGAAGATCTTGCAAATGAGCTACCACACAGAGAGTAGAGGAAAAGACAAATGTTTCTGAAGGTCAACTCGTGATTTCCAGAACAGATGTCTTTACTGTAATTCTTAGGAACATGAGTAAAACATGCCACTAAAAAAGGAAGTTTAGAATATCTCAGATGTGACCACCCAGCACAACTAGTTAGACTGTGCTTTGTGGAAAGTATCTTAGTCTCAAAGTGTAAATGGCAGCTCTCCTCAGTGGAAAGATGGGGCCATATAGGATGCTGAACGGCTGATGGGCCACTGAATAGCTTCAGATGAAGGCATGCGCCACCTTGTCTACGTAAGTAAATGGTCTAATTTTTAGAAGGCCTGTAGAGGCTAGCCTTGTGACAAATTCTAGTGCCAGAGTGAGTGATGAGTCACATGGGTAACATGTCAATATCAAAGTATTCTGCCTCCTGCCTGACTCCCTCATATCAGGGGTCCCAATATACAATGCCTGCTTCCCCCTGCCTCAAAACTCTGGTGTGTACAAAGAGTGGATTTGAAAAATGGGACTGTGTCTTTTGTAGAAAGAAGATGTAAGTTCAGGAGACAAAAGTTCACTTTATTCACATGTTTGTTTTTCTTTGTGATGCTCACAGAATTCTTCAGGCACAAGGCAGGATTGGGTGATTCAGTCATCATAGAAAACCACGGAGGACGAGTTGTTAGAAAATGCTCCCATCTGTCCATTAAACGCAACTTAGTATTGGCAGTCAGCAAGCACATTATGGGTAATTTACCTGTAGTGGGCATCCTTTGTCTCTTTGCTTGGGTACAAGAAGAAGCTATTAAGTTTTATTAGGGACCCTTTTGCATATATAGTCATATATATGTATGTGCATATAAAAATATATGTGTGTATATATGTATAATTGTGTGTGTGTTCTACATCTTTAGGTCCTAGATTTATGGTCCACTCAAGGAGGAGAGATGCTCATATTTTGAAAGGCCTATAGGAATTCAGAGATGAAGGACTTAGCAGATTTAAATTCCCTACTGACTCAGCTTCCCAGGCGTAAGTTCAGTGCAAGTCAAGGCATTTGGAATATTTCACACTCTTTCAGTTAATCTTTGACATTCTCTTCCCAGAAGTTTCTCTCTCAGCCTCTGCTCACCCCTCCTCCCTTGTATGCTTTAAGCTGCATCCATCAAAAGTACACATGCTGTAATTCTCCTGTGTGCACATGAAGAAAGAAATCCCCGATCAGGCAAATCCAAAGTAATAGGTCACTGAAGACACTTTTCAATTAGCCTGGAGGCATGTATTGAGTCTATATCTCAATTTGAAAACAGGTGCCACTAGTGTTTAGGGAATTTATAAGTCTTCCAATAAGTCAATGAGCCCATGCTATAAATGCCATCCAGTGACTTCCAGCTTTTGACTGGTTCTCTCCTCATTGCCATTCATTGTATTAACTCTACCATTAACTCTAGCCCAGTGTCATACTGTTGGCCTGCATAGCTTTGACGATGGGTGGAGATACAATAGCTTAAGCTTTTCTCTTCTAGCAGAAGTCAGGCCTCATTTAAGCAAAGACACATAATATTAACATCAGCAATCTTTGGCTGGCTAAGTGGATGCTTAATCTTCATAGTCGCCTATTGGATTTGAAACCACCTAGGAGATAAATCTCTGGGAGTGTTTGAAAGATTTCTCAATATAAGTTGATTGATGGAGGAAAGCTATATCTTGGATAGAATCATCCCATGGGTTGAGGTCCCAAAACAAAGAAACAGAGACAAAAGAGTCTAGCTGAGTATCAGTTTTCACACACTTCTGTTTCCTGGCTCTTGATCTATTGTGACCAGCCTATCTGTCTTCCCATGTCCTTAGACTTCTATGACCTAAAGAACCGTGTCCTCTAAAATCTCATGCCAAAATAAGCCATTTTTCTTTAGTTCACTTTTGTCAGGTATTTGGGGACACCAACCAGAAAAACTTTATAAACTTTTAGGTTTTTCAGTATGCATTCAATAACTCCATTATGTGTGTTGACATCAGCATTGCTTTTGCTTTGAAAGTCAGTCTGGAGGCTACACACATACTACACTGTGCAACGTGTTAAGAGAAAAGAGGTGAAATAATTCAGTACTATCCAGGGATGCATTCAGGAAGGCTCTTTTACAGGAGGTAATTGTAAGTACGGAGGTTCCACAAGAACACCCCATATTCAAAAAGGAACTGTTTACTCTTTGACGGTTCCAGACTGAAGTGTGGATAGGCTGTAAATAGAACAGAAATCTGCACAACGTTTCCTATTTTCTTACATGGAATATGGTCCACAAGGGAGGCTGAGCTAATATTCGTTGAAAGAACAAATGGAGTTAAGAGAGAAGCTGGTAAATTAGGAGATTACTTGATCAATATCTGATTTCCAGCTGCAAATGCAGCTTTCCCTAGTTGCTTTACTCCCCTGTATTATTCAGGCTCCGCTACGACAAATGGCCATTCCATATGGTGCACTTACTCTCCTCTCTAACTCAGTGTTTCACATTGTGGAAGCAAATAAGCTTCAGCCCTTTCAGCGTCGATAATGAAGACACAGGTGGCTGTGCCTTCGGTTCAGGTTATCCATGGGACATGGACATGGAACATGGAAGAGTTCTCCCTTTAATGATGAACTTGTGTATCAGAAAAAAGTAAATCTAGGAGGAGAGAAAAATCTATGTACCACTTGTACAAGTGTTTGAGTGACTGACAGCAACAATACACAATGATTCATTTTCTCAATTCTGAGCATTTGGGAGTCTCCATTCCTTATAGCAGTCTCGTTTTCCTCCTATTACTTACAATAAGAGGTTGTACCTGTTCAGTGGGGACAGTAATGCCACTTTATATTTATAAATCATGCTTTTATTTCTGAAACTTAAACTATATATATTTATGTATATATATGTATATATATATACATATATATATATATATAGTATACTTGCTTATGTATGTATGTAGGCTTAAAGTTTGCTTAAAATTAGTGCCCTGAGGAAACTATTTGCTATGGATGGAACCATCAAAGTATCAAGGTTGGTTTTATTAACGAAGTACCCTATGAAGGGCTAAACAGAGTCAAGAGTTTGAAGAAATAATAAAGGTGTTTATTCAACCTCTTCTGTTTATGAAGCACATTATTTACCATTATTTTATTATGGGTACAAGCATGCTATGAGGATATATTTCCTCTGTATCTTGTATGAAAGTAGCATCCCATGGGTTGAAATCCCATGTTGAAGGGAAGGAAGAAAGGGAATAAGAAAGGGAATCTATGTCTTAAAATTTCATAATATGGCAGTGATTTTAGAGCCAGAGAATGCCAGCACAGGGCCTTTCTTAGTTTATGTGATTAAAAAGCTCCTGTTTTGATTACTGGCTAATATACTACCTATCTGGTTTATTAATGTGAGCAAAATGTTCATATATTATATTTGAATGTAATTTTGTAATTTATCAAAATTTATTTCCTAATCATAAATTATATTGTTTTAAATAATAATAATAATAATAAAAATAATTAATAATAAATCTCTTTCTGAGCAAGCTCCTGTTATTGGGAACAGAGGGCTACATTTATTAAATGCCTGTTCTCTAATTCCTGACAATTGTGAATGTCAGGTGCCAGAGTTGCTAGTAAGATTTGCTGATGAACTGACCTTAAAAGAGAATGTATATCCTGCATGAATCATCCAGGTGGGTTCAGTATGATCCTAGGGTTTTCCAAGGAATGATTGACATGGTGTCATGGAGTTTGAGAAACAGCATTTCTTTGCTTGAAAGGAGCAACAGTAGCAGGTAGCTTTCAGGATCTGGTAAAGGTAAGGGAACAGATTTGCCCTTATATCTCCAATTAGTAATTGGAATCTTGGTGGCTCACTTCTACTCATAGAAACCTCTGGAAACTCTAGCCTATAAGACTAGAGATAATTCATGATTTTACTCATTCATAAAATGAGTGGTAATTCATTATAGCAGAATAAGAAAGCAAGGTAGGAATTGAAGAAGTTTACAAACAAAATAATAATAAAATCCAGTAGATGTGTGTGTGGGGGGGTGAGGAACAGGTGAAAAAACTAGAACAGATGCAACAGAACACAGTGAAAGCATAATCCCAAGAGTCACCCTGTGGCTCACAGTGGCAATTAACTGAAAAGGAATATTTGGACTAAGAATGTTATGGTTATCTCTAGACCGACAAGCCTTCCCCAATCACAAGGATTAGACAAGACAGATTCTTAAACTTCCTCAATCACTAGATTACTTTGATGGGTTGTTTGAAAAGGAAACACTGCTGGGGTTCATTTACATGGTTAATTTAATAAATCTGGGGTATGGACCAAGAACAATTATTTGCAATAATCTTCCAGGTGATTCCGATGACCAGAGACTTCAAGTCTTGTTTTGAACAATGATTTTTGGAAGGGCTGTCTATAGTATTCACCTTTTAATGACAGTCATTTCAAAGGTTGACCCATTAAAATGCACTCCTATCCCTCTAACCAGGGCCTTAGGAGAACTACTTGTGAGGAAGAGTGTGTGTGTGTTTGTGTGTGTGTGTGTTTGTGTGTGTGTTTGTGTATTGGTGTGTGTATGTGTGTGTGTGCACATGCATGCCCATGCAAGAGTGCACACACATGTATGCACAGGTACATATCCAGGTAAGTACATATACATGTGAAAAAGGTGAATAATGATGTTAGGTATCTTCATCAATTTCTCTCCTCCTTAGTCTTGTGACAAGATCTTTCACTAAATCAAGAGCTCCTCAGTTTAGCTATTCTTAAGGGCAAAAGGTCTAAGAATCTTCCTGTCTCTGCCTCCCCAGTGTTTGGTTTTCAAATGTCTATTGCCATGCCTGGATTGTTAATGTGAGTACTAAGAATCAAACTCAGATCCTATGCTTGTACTCTACAGAATGATTTATCATCCTAAAGTGCTGCACCTTCCTTAAGTCCAGGGTTGGAAAGGGCACAACTATTTAGAGGTTCTGTAGCTTCATACATGGCCTCACCATGCAGAAATGTCATTGCGCTAGTAAGTCTTGTGATCACCATGACGCTCCCCTGTTCTCTCCCTTTCATCCTTATTGAGATACTCTAAAGAGTGAAAAGAGATCACCACATCTCTAAGCCTGTAATTACTTGTGTGTGATCTTGGTAATTTTTCTGGTTCAGAAGAATAGAACAATTTCTGTAAATGCATAGGCTTCTCAAAGGCAAGAAATTTTAGTCTCTGTGAATGTTACTTTGTCTTATCTATGCTGCTATTGGTACCTGGCCACTCTATCCAGTAATAAAAGCATAACAGAAAACTCAGCTGTGTCTCTTAATTCATCACTTCTGCCTTCATGGGGTACCCTGACATTTGAAAAGATTTTATTTTCTTTACTTATATTTTCCATTTACTTTCAGTATCTGGAATGAGTGTATGGTATCTAGAAACTCGAGTCCACAAATCTTCCAATTTTAGGAAACACTGAAACCATACATGAGCAGATTAGCACAATATTACAGAGATGAAAGCCTGCAAACTACTCTGGCTTGGTCTATTTAAGTCTTCATTCAGAGGACAATACTTAAAAATCAGAAACTCATTCATATACATGATCTCTGGTCCCATATATCATTATGGTCACAGTCAGGGAGAACTCAGTGGTATTACTGTATTACTGGGTGATATAATCTCTAATTTTCATCTGTCCTGCTTAATACAAATACACTATCTCTCTGGCCTTCACTGTTTCTACAAACATTTCAAGGGCAAAACTTGTTTTAGCAAACTGTGTTAAGTCAAACATAGCCAAAGTTGTCATTCACCTTGAGACACAAGGAGAACATATGACTCACGGACATTACCCGAAGGAAATTTATAAACGGTGGTATCTGTTAATATATCAAACTCTCTGCCTAGGAGGTTCAGGAATAAACAAGATGATGTGGGCCTTAGAGGACATTAGAAGGGCCCACTAAGCATCTCTATCAAGCTTTGCATCCTCCATTAGAATCTCTGAGAATATGATTCAGATATCAATGATAGAAGATCCTGTATGCAACTGCATTTGACATCTAGTAAACAGGATGTTGGGTGGTGTCACTAGCTGTGCCAAATCCCTATGCTGTGACTGATGTTGCAATGTTGCTGATGAAGGCTAGAGACAATCTGGGATGGGCATCAATTGAGGTCTTGGACAATGACACCTTACTTGTGTTTATGATGGTTAGGTACTGTTTGAAGAACTGACTGATACTTTTCAGAGTCAGCTGTCAACATTCTGCCTTAATGAAAAAATCTATAGAAGTCAGCGTTAAAGGCTAATTATAAGTTAGAGGGAGAAGTATTCCCTTTCACTGGAACATTTCTGTCTTTAATTTTTTAGAAAGTCCTTTCTTCCATTATATATATATGCTGTGTGTGTGTGTGCGTGTGTAAGCTTCTCTTATCATTTATCATTCTCAAGAGCACGAGCTATGTTCTATTTTACTTATCCTTTCCCCCAAAACTAAAAAAATAGCTTGCCTATTTATTTTCCCTCCTAGAGAAACCTGCTACATAGTTGAGCTAGTCATCCCCACCATCTGTCTAAGGAAGGGTAACAGAAAATCTCTACCACCCAAGGGTGTCTGTTTTGAAGGAATCTTTGTCAGATAAGTGTGGAGGACCCTGTTGCCTGTTCTGTTTTCACTACAGGACAGTGCCTTTGGCTCACTGTTAATTTTGAGTAGATAGAGAACCACTGAGACAGAAGGGTGGATTGAAAAGAGCGTCACAGTCTTACAGGGAAGCTTGCTGGAAGATGGAAATCTCATCAGAAAAAGGGATGTTCAGTTTCTTCTTCTGTCTTTCAAATAGATATTAGCCAGGGGCTGAGCAGAAATCAATCAGGTCTTGAGAAAGATGCCTCCTTTAATGCTTCCCACGTCTTTCAAGATTAAGAGCCCAGTCAGTCTTGGCCTGGACATGATGTTTTGAAGGATGTGACTTTGTCTCTTTTCTACTTCATCAGGTCTATAAAGGAGTAAACAGAATGGGGGTTGGGGGATCCTGAAAGGACATAGCTACCAGAACATGTCTATGTGTTCTTTATTATATTTGCTTTTTGCAAATATAATAAAGTAATTGCAGTAGTAGTAGTAGTAGTAGTAGTAGTAGTAGTAGTAGTAGTAGTAGTAGTAGTAGTTGTAGCAGTAGTAGTGGTAGTGGTAGTAGGAGTAGGAATAGGAGGAGTAGGAGTAGGAGTAGGAGTAGGAGTATTAGGAGTAGTAATAGATCATCTATCATGGCCCCCAATTCTGCCACCAATCTTCTTATGGGTAAAGATAAAAGAAGAGAGGAGAAGCCAATGGCATAAGACAGTCAGTGTGAAAGCAAAGGCTGACATAGGAGACTAGTATGTGGTAGCCACCAGATACTGGCAGATAGATGAGAAGAAGATTCCTGCTCAGAATATCCATAAGAAACCACTCCTAATGAAATGACCGTGGAATTCTGACCCCCCAGAACTTTTGAGAAATGTATTTTTACTTTAAGTTGTCAAGCTATGGTCAAGTGTCTATTGCATAGTAACATGGTAATTAATCGACCTGACAGGACTTTAGAATCACTGAGAATACAAACACACTTCTCTCTCTCTCTCTCTCTCTCTCTCTCTCTCTCTCTCTCTCTCTCTCTCTCTCTGTGTGTGTGTGTGTGTGTGTGTGTGTGTGTGTATACAGAGGACTGAAGACCTATGCTGAGTATGCCTAATACTGTCCAATGTCCTGGGGCCCCAGACGAAGTGAGAAACAAAAAGAAAGAAAGAAAGAAAGAAAGAAAGAAAGAAAGAAAGAAAGAAAGGAAGGAAGGAAGAAAGCAAGCAAGCAAAGCACCAGCATCCATTTTCTTCTGGTCCTGATGACAGCCACAACATGCCTCTTGTCACCGGATATTTTCCACCAGGAAAGTGTGAGCTCAAAAATAAAGTCAACGCCCATAAGGAAGGGGAGGGGGAAGGGGGATGATTGCCAGGAAACTGGGAAAGGGAATAACACTCGAAATGTATATAAGAAATACTCGAGTTAATTAAAAAAAAAAGAAAAAGTCATATCTCTTTAAGTTGCTTTTTCTGCAGTATTACTACACCAATGAGACGAGGAATCAATGTCAATAAGATACTCTTTCTCTAGCTGTGCAGATCCTTCATTCACCTTAGCTAACCATTCAGGCAAATATCCTTCTGATTGTCTTCCTAACTCCGACTTATCTTTAAAATGCAGCTTACTGGAGGCTGGAGAGATGGCTTACACTGCTTGGAGCTCTTGCAGGGGAGCAGAGCTAAGTTCCCTGTACCCACATTAGGTGGTTCACAACTATCTGTAATTCCAGGGGATGTGATGGTCCCTTCAGGTCGCCAGTGGTACACACACACACACACACACACACACACACACACACACACACACACACACAGCCTCTACATGTACATGCACGTAATAAAAAATAAAAAATAAAAAAAATATTCTAAAGGGTACCTCAGCTCATACACCATCCTGGAAATCCTATATCTCATGTATGTGTTTCTATAACCTACAATTTTTGTGGGCTTTTCCACTGTGTACTGCACGGCTAAATGACCCATTATTTTGAGGGAGTCTGCCAATTTCAATATAATTTTATAGAAAAAATTGTAGGCATCCTAAGAATAGAAAGACACTGAGAGTTTCAGACAGTTGAGTCTGTGACAACATCATATCAAAACAACAATACCAGGAGCAGAGCATGGGAAGGACAAAAGTGCACTTATATACAACTTTATAGGGACAAAAAAAAAAAAGCGAGCATCCTTTGTCTCTTATATGTGGCCTCAGATTTTTATTTTCTCAAGAGTCAAAGCATTATCATGGGACAGGCAAGGCACCTTATAAATTTACCATTATCCACCTACTCTCCTTTCCTTTGCTGAGTAGCAATATAAAGAAAGTAGAGAGGTTAGTAACGTGAGAATACTTTTAACTGGAGGTCAAGTAACATGGCCCGAACAACATGAAGGAGACAGGAGTCAAAGAAAAACATCACCGGGGCCTGGATTAGGTTTTAATATTATCTATGTATTCAGATATGACTCTGTTCCAGCTAGCTTGGGGGCATCTTATAAAACAAAACACTCACATTGCTTCAGTCCAATACCCCTTGCTTTGCCCAAGAGATGTAGTGAGTAGTGGCACACAATGAGGCACCGTCTGATCATGTTTGTGGCATTTGAAACTGGAGCATTTGGTTCTGAGCCTTTCTTCCTTGCTTTTTAGCTGGATATTGTGTAGAGGTCATTTGTTCTTTCAGGGTCTCAGCTTTATCAACTGTAAAGTGCGGTTCATAGAAGCATTCTATTAACAAAGTAAGTTGCTATCTAGTAATTGTTAGGACATGCCTAGCACTGATTAGAGATGGAATTAGAAGAACTGACTCATAGGTATCAGATATTGCAAGAAGTGTGATTTTGGATTCATTGTACCTCAGTAATTTCCTACATTTTATTGACCAAGAGACTGACAGTCACAGGACAAATAACTTACTTGGGGTAGCAGAGTGGTTAAGAGAACTAGGTGTTATGATGCACAGCTAAAACTCCACTAGGGACATGGAGACAGGAGGATCAGGAGATTAAAACCAGCCTTGTTGGGGAGTTGAAAGTCAGCTTGGGCTACAGTGTGTGATTCTGTCAGATATAAACAAGCAAGTAAGAAATTCTCAGTGGCAGGGACAGGATGTGGAGCTGTGAGTCTGGTTGGCATTAGGTGCAAGTCTTTCCTACTCCTTATTCTAAGTTGCATGTCCTAGAACTCACTATGTAAACCAGGCTTCTTAGAGATCCCCCCGTTTCTGCATCCTGAGTGCTGTGATTAAAGGCATGGACCACCGTGCCCAGCCAAAGATTTTCACCAATTCTCTCCTATAGCTAACATGACCCATTTCCAGTTATGGTAATGATGTCATTAACTATACATAGATTGTTTTTTCCCTTTTCTTTATTTTCCCTCCCCTATTCCATTCCTCCTCCTCATTTCTCATGGACTTCAGCACATGGATTGATTTCAGAAATCATAAGCAGACCTTATAGATTTTCTTCCTTTCATTATCTAAATTAATATATGGATGTAAATTTATTATCATTAATTGCTTATTATTAATTATTGTTGTTGTTGTTATTATTAAGGTTTGTGTATGTGACAGTGTATTGTGCAGAAGTCAGAGGACAACTTTGTGAACTCTGTCTTCTCCTTCTACCTTTATATGGGTTCTGAGACCAAACTCCGGTCAGTAGTCCTACACGGCAATCACCCTTACCAGCTGAGCCATCTTGTTCATCACTGGTCTCTAAATTTTAACTCTTTGAGACAACCTTCCTCAGAGAATGATGTCATAAAAATAAAACACGCATTTTATCCAGGAAGCACAGTTCACTACAAGCCAGTTGGTTGGGTTATTAGTGTAATACCAGGACTGCATGGGCAACAGGTGTCCTTCCTATAAACCCCTCCAGGTGAACAAGCAGTGCCCACTCCAGATGCATACAGACCACCTTGCACACTAGTTGTTATTAAAAAGGAACCAGAACCTAGCACTAAACAAGCTGAAGTGGGTCTCTTGGTATCTTGGAGGCAGAAGAAGATACTAAGTCAGACCAATTAGTGTGAGATCTTTGATGCAAACACTTAACTGCTCAGTTATACCTGTGTGAGCTTCCATTTTCTCAAGCTATTCTATAATAGGTCTCATTACATAATTGCTCTGAAGAATAAATATAATAGAGAAAATGGAATATAAGCTATGTTTAATGTGTGACAGGGCATACACAGTGCTACATAACACAATCCCTCCTCCCTGTAAGTTTGAACTGAATGCATCTTCCAGTAAAGTCTCACAAGACCAAATGGGGGAAGATGAGAAAAACATTCTCAAAGGAAAACTGAGGTTTTTTCTCATCCTTGAGCGCAACCACAAAACGAGCTTTTCCTCTGGAGATTTCAGTAATGAATTTCCATTTAATTGACGCTGCACCAATCCATGCTTTGCACCCACAACACACTCATTCTCCTCGGTGTCGCTGAGCAGGAAAGAGCTGTTGAATCAGTCAGTGAGCATAATGAACTCCAACTCTCCTTCACGAGGGCAAAATTACAAATATGCTTTTCACTTCCACACAATTAATTAATTTGTTTACACAATTGCTTCGCATTGTTTTATTTCATAATTCTTTTTGCTCCACTTGCCAAGCTAGTCTCAAGGGTTTGTTAACTCTTTCAGGTGTCCTTCCAAGGCACAGCCAAGTGGGGCTTAAGGGGAGCTCTCAGATTTCCAAGGGAATGAATTTCAAATCTGGAGATAAAAGGTAGCTGCAGTAGACAGTTTTGACAGTTTTCTCTAGGTCTGTCTTATCACTTCCCTAAAGGCAGGCTTGCCTAGCATTATCCCCTTTCATATCAATGTCTGGATGGCACAAGAGTTAGTTCAGGGAGTGGGGTGTCACAGAGCAAACTCTCAGTGTGGTGCCTGTTCAGCATCTGAGGTTTCCTCCCTGGAATCCCAGTGTTTTGTGATGTTTAGGGGGAAATTTCTGATTCATTCTCACGAAAGCTGTGGTTTTAGCCAAATTGTCATGTCAAAACTTCTGTTATTATTTCTTATTGCTCAATGTTTAGCAGCTGACAAAATATGATGTTGGCAGGCAAAGGTTTTCTAGGCTTCTGTTTTCTCTTCCTTTTGGTTTCTTTATTTCTGTGTCTATGTGTTTTTATACACTGCTGGTTTTGATTGACGTGGAGCTCTCCCATTATCAAAGCTTTTAAACATCTAGCAGACTTCACAGGACTTCATCTCGAAGAGGTTCCTCTGAAAGAGCTAACACAAAAACCTACGCAAAGTACTGCCCTTGGGGAACACATGTCAAGGATTCAAGCATAGTTTAAAGAAGGCAGATTTGAATAGTCACCTTTTTATCATTATTATTATTTTCCCTGCATCTACAGTGCCTTCTTTGAGCCAGACACTCTATCAGGCATTTTCAATACAAAATTTGTTTTAATTTGACATGTTTACCAATCTTTGTGGCTAAAGACACCCTCCTTACAATGAATCCTCAGTTTTTGTTCCATATCAGGTCCCAGCTTTAGCCACAAATTAGACTACTGGCCCATGTACATTAACAGGTATTCACTACAGGGGCTAGACAGGTGACTTGAGCAAACGAGGGGGTCTTCTCTAAATTTCAAGGTTTTATTTGCGAAATGAACATACTGAAATAACCTGTGAGTTTACTTCCAGCCCCCTGCTAGAGTTGACGTGGATGGAAAAGTTGACATGAGACGGAAAGGCAAAGGAAGAAGCCTGTTCCAGGTTACGGTACATCCTAAGTAGGGAGCTTACTTGAAAAGGAAGTGGGTGCCTTAGACCTCAATCACTGCAATTGTTACTGATTACTCTAGATGAAAATGAAACGTGAAGGAAGCTGGGCATGTTTGCTCAAATTGTTTGCCCAGCTCTGGCTGATGAAAACAGGACTTTGTCATCCTCTCTTTTGCCTCTTTTAACATGTGTGCTCTCTCATTAGCTGTCATTGTGTGGGTACTTCAGTTTATTATCATTGACTGCAGTATCATTGCCATGCAATAAACTGATTGAGACTGGAGGTCATTTATGGGCTTTTGAGCCTCTCCAAGATAACATTATGCCAAAGGATTTTCAAATATGATCCTAGATGGAATATCGCATCCAAAGGGGGAGGACTTTTTTTTTTTAAGATGGTAAAATATTCTTAGATGACTGTCAAATTAAGGAGTTGGTGACAGAATTGGCAAGGTATATTGGGAGGTATAATAGCTTAATCTTGGTTGGAGATCTAAGCTAAACCAAGATAAGCTCCTCAAATTCAACATCACAAATTTTTTGAATACTTGATGTCATCAGCTCTTTTCTCTGGAGCAACTTTTGGGTCTAACATAAATGATAACACTTCAATGAATGGGACAAAATATCATATTGGCGACTTGACCACCACCCTATTAAAAGGAGAGTACAGTGTCCTACTTAAAAGCTCACTGGAATGTTTACTCTGATAAAAGTTCTACCACTAAATATCTGTGAATTCATGTTGTTGCTGTTTTGCCTTTTGTTTGCAAGACAGGGTTTCCCTGTGTAGCCCTGGCTGTCCTGGATCTCTGTAGAACAAGCTGGCCTCAAACTCAGAGATCCACTTGCTTCTGCCTTCCTAGTGCACCAAGTAAGGGCATGTGTCACCACTGCCAGGGTAACAAGCAAGTTCCTTAAACAATCTGCCCCTCCTTGTTTCCTATCAGTAAAGTAGAGATAATAAAAATATGTACATCATAAGCATTTCCTGAGAAACAAAAGCACTGGGTGAGCACCAGGAGTTGGAACTGAGTTACTTGTGATAGACTGATGAATCCTGGGCTTATGTCACAAGACGACCCATGCTGTGGCAACGCTCAGCTGCAGATTTTCAGCTGTTCGCTCCTTATCACAACACAAAGTAGAATCCAAGTTCCTAATTGGGGAGAATTTTGAAGGTTGCTAAGAAACCCTCCCTTACTGGTAAAGATATTATCTCCCAAAAGAAGACATGTTGAGATAAGCAAGAGTGGGACTATTAAATTGACAAAAACTTTAGTTCTAAAGCATATCAATGACTTCCCAAACACCTCCTCAATGATTTGTGACCATAATTATACACCTGGGAGAGGACTTAGGGGGTAGTGAAGAAATGTGTGGTCACACGTGTAATGGGTACATTCTGGGCTCCTGTGCAAATATCTTCCTTTTCTGTATGTGTGTATAAGTCCTCTCTTCATATTGGTTCACACACATACCGAAAAGGAAGATATTCGCATAGGCCCCAGGGCAAGCAGGTAAGGCTACTCCCCTTATTTATTTATTGACAAAGCTCTGGCCTTCCAGCTCAGCATAGCATCTTGTTGAACTGACTGGCATCATTGCACACTAGGATCTCATGCTAACGTGTCCTGGTTGGGAAGTTCTAACGTTAGAAGGCAATACATTGGAAATCCAATGTATGTACAAAATAGAGTCCAAAGTAAGGTAAACACTTCAGTAGAAATCATAATCCCAAACTAAGCGTGAGTCTAGTTTTAAAACTTTTAGTTTCCAAATTTTAAAGTAAGCATAAATATAAACATAAAACATGAATATATATTATGTAAATACTTAAAATCAACGGGCAGTTATACACAAACATTATTAAGTCAATGCTGTCTTAATTTATGATAAATACTAGGGCATGATATGTGTTGTGGAGTAATAAATACCTGTAACTCATACATGCATGACCACACATGTTTATATTTTGATAGTGTAAATGCTAACATAGAAAATGATAACTCTCTTTCTCACATAAACCTTTCTAGATTCCAAGGCCCCCAACAGACAAAGAGATGACAAATATAAGAGAGACTTGAGGAAACTGTGGTAATTCTAACTTACTATAGCCCCAAAATGATACATTTTGATAGGGAACAGAGTAACTGTACTAACAGCAAATGAGACAGGAGACCATAGCAGAACATAAGATAACTGATGGACAGAATTTTTGTCCCACTTCGATCTGCTTTCTTGACTTTTAGAGATGTATTTGTGTTTATTCCATACAAATTTCTGTTACTTTTCTCTTAACAAAGTATGTGTCAACCCAGCATTGAACAGGTGTAATAAAGGCAAATACAACAGGATCCACAGTTACTAATGCTTAAAAAGGTACTAGAGTAGATACGGTCTGAGCTTACCTCTACCAAGAGTGACATCTGGGTAATTTTCCTGAGCATATTTATTATGTCCAAGTCTTATACAATGTTATTTCTTTTTTTTTTTATTTTCAGAGAAAACGTTATCAGTTTCATTTTTATTTGAATTGTTTTTGTTTTGGATGAAATGGGTTACTTATTTATTTATTTATTTTAGAATTCTGGTTTTTTTTTAATTAGATATATTTCTTTACTTACATTTCAAATATTATTCCCTTCCCCATCCCCTCCCCTCCCCCATATGGGTGTTCCCCCATCCACCCCCCTTACCACCCCCACACATTCCCCTGCACTGGGGGGGGGTCCAACCTTGGCAGGACCAAGGGCTTCCCCTTACACTGGTGCCCCAACAAGGCTATTCTCTGCTACATATGCAGTTGGAGCCCTGGGTCAGTCCATGTATAGTCTTTGGGTAGTCATTTAGTCCCTGGAAGCTCTGCTTGGTTGGCATTGTTGTTCTTATGGGGTTTCAAGCTCCTTCAGCTCTTTTAAGCTTTCTTCTAATTCCCCCCAAGGGGGTCCTGTTCTCAGTTCAGTGGTTTGCTGCTAGCATTGAACTCTGTATTGGATATGCTCTGGACAATGTTATTTCTTAACTTGTATTCATATTGCTTTTCCTCTGATCTTCTTTGTGTTTGCAAAACATCAGCATAATACTTTCCATAAAATACCATCATTAGTTTGCTTTTTCTATATGGTGATTTTTAACATTAGCATACTCTAAAACCATCGTCATATACTCATCCCTTTCCTATCCCAATGCTGTGACAATGAACCTTGTTAATCTTTTACCTTGTCTATCTCAGTGTCTTACTTTTGCAAGGTGAAATGGTGAAAAATGAATGGATATTTCAACCCAACCTCAAGTCTAAGACAAAAGAATCTGTACTCCATTGGATATAATACTCCTGGTGGATCAAGGATCTAAACTCCTTAGAGATCACATGGGGCTGTGCGTAAGTCTTAGTTTCTACAAAGTTCAAAACTCAGGATACAGCCATGAAATTAGCTGAACCACTGCAGTAGGGCTTTGCTACTTCAAAGAGGATTGGGAAATGGTGTAAGCACAGCTAATTAAGCCATGTGTTGAAATGAGACTGGAGGGTTGAATTCTTATCTATTTTCTCAATGCAAATGTTAGGAATGCAACATTTCTACTGGAAGATAAGAGGCAATGGGTCCCAGAGGCAGAAGACATTAATGAAGATATTCTTTCTCATGCTTCTGAGATAAACAGGCTAAATCTAAGGGCAACACATTTTAGAAGGACAGGCTTCTTTAGTCTGTTTTCTGCCAGTTCTAGTAATACAGGGGCGTAAAGATTTGTTTGATGGTAGGTTAACCGTGAGCTCCCATTTCCCACCTAAAACGATCCCAGAACATTTTTTTCACTGCTGGAAGATTGCTAAAACCTTGACATCCTATTAAAAAGATAAACAAAACCCCTACACTAATATTCTTTAATTCTACACATTGAGAGCCCCTTGTCCCCTCAAAAAAGCAGTAGAGGAGAAAAGCCATATTACCTGTATAGAGGAAGCAGAAGAATATTTTTGCCCCTTGGCTTCTCCCAGGAGCACCCTGAAACATCCTTTCCTAAGTTCCTATTTGGTCATCCATGTCCTATACCACCACCCTGCACCCAGATATACAATCAGAATCTCTGCAAATAGCCATGGAATAATAGGACTCCGTGTGCTTTTCTGTATAGTCTGTTTTCCGTTGCTGACCTGACTTCTCAGTTTTACACTTGACTGTATGAATGTTCTTGCTTGGCCTGCCAGTCATCCAACTGAGGACAAAGGTTTGTGGGCTTCTGAGCATTTAGGATTTCTATTTACATGTATAGGCATCCGTGAAACTGACCTAGTGACCTTCAGTACATATAGCTTTTTAAAGTATATTCAAGTTATTTTAAGATATTCTCTGACTCCCACAACTATCGATTCCTAGAGAAAAAAATGAAAACAAACAAACAAAAGACAAACAGAGAAACAAACAAACAACCTTCAACACTGAATAGGCTCTATGCCGTGAGTATAAATACTCAGAGACCAAACGAATAATGACTTTGGAGTTCTGTCCAAGTAATAAAACTGAATGTCAATTGCAGATTTCCACTCTGCCGAGTTTGATTCTATAAATTGACAAATTGTCTTGACTTTAATTTGATCTGACTAAAGATTTGTGAGGGATGCTGACCAGCTCTACTCTATCTCTCTTCTCTTAGTCTCTTTCCCATACAAAAACAATGCACGCACAGATATAAGCAATTCTCTAGATTTTCCATATCTTATTTCATTTCTGCCCATGGCACAGTTATTAGTGACAAAAGTTCACTGAAAGAACTTCACTTCCCTGGTAAGGATTAGTCAAAGTGATATTTTTGTTTGCTTGTTTGTTTTATTTTTGTGGGTTTTTTTTTTTTTGAGGTTCTTGTTGACGTTCTGATGGTTCTGTTGAAGACACTATACTGGTTGAAAAATTGCCCCTTTTGGCACGGTATATGCTATAAGCTCACCTACCAGTGCATTGTCTCATGCATGTAAAAGATGTTTCCTTAGCAGAAAGTGCTGCTCTGAACACAAAATACTCAACTTCCCATTTTCACCTTTCTGAGAGGAGAACTGTTTCTCACACACATTAAACCATTTGCTCGGGATGTAACAGCAAGTATGAAGTGAAGACGGGATTAAAATGAAGTCCCTAGGCCATCAGACCACACTTCTCTCTGAGCCTTAGTCTTTGATGAACACACATTGTGTGATGTTTGGGTGAAGAAGGAAAAGGATGCTTACTTTTTTCTACCACACACTGACCCCCACATTTAGGGAACTCCATCTATTAAATCTTTTGTTCCACTTGCTGGATTAAATAACTTTCTAATCTTACAAAAAAATCTTCGCCACTGCATGTTTGACATACAAATTATGGAATACACTATTAAAATAAGAGATGGGAATTCTAATGCTCAGGAGAAATACGGCTCTATACAAATCCTTCATGATTTATTCAATGCAAGTATACACACTGACATGTTACTAAAAAGCATCTTTTATTAATTTGTTCTTCTTCCCTCATATTTTATGAACATCTGTCAATGTAACCAAATATTAGCCTAAAATATTAAATAATAGTCTTCCAAAATATCACTTTGCTGTACATGATCTATATTTATCATGCCAGGAGACTTAATCTTACCTTTCTCTTCTGTTATATGATGATATGATAATAGCAACAGCCCTGATGGATCTCTCTGCCTGCCACTTGAGTGCATTTCAGTCGATCTGATAATATTGGACATTTTTCTTCTTTTCAAATAAAAATGCTTATGAGACACCGGAATAGGCATCCCTGTAACTAAATGTTTGCTGCCTTCACAATCAATTCTACAAGATCATACTTCATAATGGAGTTGTTTGGTTAAATTCGGAGATAGTTTAAAAGCTTTTTGACACAACCCTTCAGATTTCCAGTTAAAGAGATAAGACCAGATTCTGACCCTACCAGCAGCACACAAGAAATAAGTATCTTCTTGAATAGTTGCCAGTAAACAAAGGATTTTTAATTTACTCTGAGTCCTACTGCTACTCTTGACTATCTCTGCCACAACTTTTAATTCATTCCAGTGTTATGAGAAAGATGAAGCAAAGGTCCTTCAACCTCTATAATGGTGTCAGCAGTAGCTTTCTTTCTACAAGATTTCAGACCAGCTTCATAATTTGAGCATTTCCACAGTCCTGATGGCTCCTCAGGCTTTCTTCTTACTGGAGTGCCTTTGTCTGCAATCCTCTCATTGTTTAGGATTTGTAGAGAATATCTTGGGCCCTCATCCCTAAGTCTGGGAAACATCCTCTTGTACCTCACCCATACCCATACTTAAATACTGACATAGTTATTTTCATTACTACTCTTAGATAATTCTGTACTATGGTTTGAATGAATTTGCCCACTCTTTTGAACCATTGTTTCTGTCATGGCAATATTGATACTATTAAGATATGCTTGGATCATGGTGGCTATTCCCTTGGGAGCGGAGGAAAGTTGTCCTCTAGGGATGAAACAATTTGTCTGATAGTGGGCCCCACATTGCTTCCTCTTTTTTTTCTTTTTTTTTTCTTTCTTTTTTTTTCTCGGAGCTGGGGACCGAACCCAGGGCCTTGTGCTTCCTAGGCAAGCGCTCTACCACTGAGCTAAATCCCCAACCCCACACTGCTTCCTCTTTCATCCTCTTTGCCACTGTGTCATGTCACAGTCACTGCTCTGTTCTAAAGCAGCGGAAAGGTCTCATCTGATAACAAGCACCTTGGTATTAGTGTTCCCAGCCTTTAAAGGCCAAAATGAACACATTTCTGCTCAATATAGTGAGTTAATCTGTGGTAGCCTCCTACAGCAACACAAAGGCTGTGTTTATATTTCCATTGATTTTGCTGTCTAGATATTATAGAGTGTTTTGCATTAAACCCTAAGTATCCATGTTTGCTGTTTTTCCAGTATTCTTAGCTATATATTGTTACATGAATTCACTTCCTCAGTTTATTGTGTGCCTCCCTCATTAGACTCTAATGAGGACAGCTGGTATATGGGCAAAATCAAGTGCTTAGCCCTGTATACGCCAAATGGCAGGCACCTAATATATATTTGATGCTAGCTAAGTTGAAGGAGCATGTACACTTACCAGGGGAAGGATCTGTACCCACCCCCAGTTTTGATGGCTGCAAGAACAGGAAGAGACTCCAAGGTTACACACACTAACAATTTATACAATGAACAGTGCACTTAGACAAATTCATTTCTTTCTCTTACAAACTGGGTTAAGAAACCCAAGGACCAAAATATGTACTGTGTCCTTTCAATAAATCTATATCTGGATGTATTCTAGTGATTGAACCTTGTTTGTATTGTATCCTGGATTAGATCATGAGCACTACTAATGGTAAGCACCGAATAGATATTTGATGCTGGCTACACTGAAGGAACACATACATTTACCACATAAAAGATAACTCCCCATTAACTTAATTATTGTTTCTCCCAAATTTCTAAAACAATAAAAATTGCAGCTTAAATACTGCTCCTATCACTTATAATCTTTGTTCTTCCTACACTTAAAATACAAGTTATTTTCTTATTTTTCTATGGGTAAAAGAATAACTTAATGCTTCATAAATTAGCCATATATCTTCTTTGTTAAAGTACATATTCAGTCGTCCCCTTCCCAGCCCACTGATAATGTAACTCTCTAATTTTGCATTCTTCTGAGCAACCTCCTTAAGGAAAATGGTAGGTGGAAAGCTCCCCACCCAAGCAGAGACTCACTGGCCATGTCTGGTCTGCCAACCTCACACTGTTTGTAGCATCAAAATGACTTAACACATGACCAAGGTGTGTAGGTGGGAGATACAAGTTCTGGACACTTAAGGTGAATTAGTAGAACCCAGTAGTCAACCCTGCCTCTTCTTCCCCCTTTACACAATGCTAGCAGGAAGACGAGTATTACACACAAAGACCTGCACATTGAAAAGTGGCCTGGAAGGTCCTTTTACTGACAGGGAAGTGGAATATGTCGGACTAAGTAGATTGAGTCATTTGTGGGAATGTTTTGCTGCCACGATGCTCAATGACTGCTAGCATTAGTCAGTGGTAGCTAGAGGAAACATAAGTTTCTTGATTGTTTAGTATCAGGAAAAATGAAGGAGTTTCATTATACAGCATGCTAGCTACAGGGAAGGGCACATATTGTACCCTGCTTCCACTCAGATAGAGGCTAAGAGACAACTCATGTTCAGACATCACATTACGTTATTGAACACATGTATGGGAGCTACATTTATTAGATGATTGCTTTTAAATTGCCTAGCAACCATAAAAGTGCTATCCAGGAATTCTGTTTACAGTGAGATCCATTCTGATAATATTTTTTCTTAGAACTAGCTTTTTTGACAGGCAAAAATCCAGACTCTCTATCCAACTTTGATTCCATTATTATCGCTTAACATTATATTTATCCAGTTTAGAGTTTGTCACAAGTGACTTGTCTCTTAGAAAAAGTCAGATCCACTCAGGCAGAGTTGTCCTATTAAAACTCTGTATTTTAGTACAGAAAGAACAAAGATTATGCAGTGTGGGAAGCATTCCTTAAGTCATACTTGTCATCTTAGAAATTTAGGAAAGACAATATTTAATAATGGTGTCTCCCTTCTGCTCTCAGCTTCTCAGTCCATTGTAAGTACCAAAGGAATGTGTTGGGCAGATCTATATCACATCTGGTTTTACTTCCTAGATCTCTGTTTTCATAGGCAGTAGGAGCAAGCGGCAATTCTCTGAAGGTATCTGCAAGACTGATTTGGGAAGACCAAACTTATCGGCAGTGATTTAGATGTACAGCTACCCAGTACTAGCTTCTCAGCCTGCCTCACTATCAAGAACACCAGAAAAACAGAAGAAGCAACCACTGAAAGGATGCCCTGGTGAGTTTACAGAACACTAATGTGATTATAGCACACGTATTCATAAGGTACCACCACATCATAGATGGTGAGAGAAAGGGAGAATAAGGTCCCACAGCTTGGGAAACAGCATTGTAACCTAGCTATTAACCCATCTTGTGTCTAAAACAGATTTTTGTGAATTTATAGACACATCTAGCCTCTTTTGGCCCCTAATTTACAATTCAATTCTGCTTCTCCCTTTAATTATCAAAATCAGATTAAAACAAATTGTTGAATGTTAGGGCTTTGATTTCTAACCATTCTATACTCTTTGTCCTTTTCCTATGATCTTCCTTTTCATTTATACAATAAAGGAGTTCTTGAAATGCTGGCTCATGGGAGGACTATTCACATGCAGCATCAGCTGTGGATCTCTGAAATCCTGAGCCAGGAAGACCATTTCTTCTTTCGCAGGAATAGAAGGGAAGCGTTTCACATATATAGTAATTGGAACAGATTTTTTTTTCTTCCATCACTACATTTTCTGGGAATTGGCTCCTTAGACAGCATGGTGGACAGAATCAATTAAAATCTCTCCAAACAAAGCTGGGCTTATCTGTTTTATATGCAAACATAGCAGTAGTCAAGCTGAGACCCTATTAAAGCTCTGCTCCTGAAGGTAGCGACTCTCACCATGAGAATGAGGAAATTCTTGGCTATTAGCAACATATTTTTATTTTGAACTTACTGAAAAATAGCTGTATTGGGGTTACTGAGAACCATGTGGCCACCTGAAATTTTTCATTTAGGAGATGGCAAGAGATCAGAAAATAAAATCTTAATTTCAGAGAGTTTAGCGAAAGTTGACTCAACAAGTTCTCACATAGTAAACACAATTATGTATTCCATCCCCAAGCTCCAACAGAAATCTGACAATCTGGTGTTTGAAAAATGGTTCTATGCTATTCAGCCAGAAGAGAGAGAAAGCAGGCAGGCAAGGAAGGAAGAAATTAGGCAAGAAAAAGGTCAGAAGTGAGTAGGTAGTTGTCTGACTATCACAATTTCTCTGAGGGCATGCGAATTTGCATATAAGAAATATAATTTGCAATTAGGCCGATGGACATTATAGAATGACGAGTGGGACATGACACAATAGTTTTGTTTTTTTATGATGCTGAAAAAGGCTTGTGATCTAGCTGAAATTACAGAACTCATGTAGTTTGGGGCTGCAGGAAGTGTTCTCTGAGAAGTTGCTTGAAGATGGTGAAGTAACTGAAAACTTCCTCTCCACCCCACCCCCAACCCCTACCCACACCTCTGTGGAGCGGCTAGGGAGGAAACACTTCCAGAAGGGTGGTGAGTGTCTCCATAGGCTGGAGCGTACCACAAGATCCTTGGGAGAAAGTTCACTACAGTACTTGGATTACTAGACAGTTGTGAGCTGCCTTGTGGGTGCTGGTAAATAAACCGGGACTTCAGAAGAAACAATGAAAAGTGAAGATTCAGTGAGTTAGCAAACTTAATTCATGGCCTCCATTAGAAGGTGTTGGTAAGGAGTAATTTATAATGAGGTCTAAGAGGAAAACCTTTTAAGAATATAGTAATGACAAAATGTTAGGCTCAGATGAAAAAAATGGAAAATAAGGCATAAATGAAAGAAAATACATATAGATGAATAGAAAGACCAATACAGGCCATAGAGTTTATAATTCTCCTAAATGATCTCCTAAAATGTTCTCTCCATCAGTACTCAATTATCTCAGAACTATCTATCTAATAACTTCTCCCATCTATCAATTTACATGTCTACATAACTGAAGAAACTGATGTAAAGTTTATATCGGGGATAAAAGTAGCAGGGGCTCTGGGAGGGGAGTGGTAAGAGAAAATTTGCCATGTCATATTTTGAGTTTATAGGCATATTAAAAATTAAAAATTAGGAAATACATGGTGGGCAGAGGCAGTGGATAGAGTAAAGTCAAAGTCCAGAAAGGAACATAAAATGCCATAAATGAGTCTTAAAGGGAAACAGTGACATAAACATTGCTTCTAGAATAACTAGGTGGCAGGACACCTTGAAATAAAGTTGCATAAATACCTTACATTCTGTATAGCAATAAATTCCAGAATACTGTTTAGAAAACTGTAAGGAACTGAAAACAAAGGAGTATAAGAGAAAGTAAAATATTATCCTAAAGTTGTAGTATGTGAAAAGTCTCCTTCTGAACTCAGTCAAAATACAAAGATAAGCAGAAGTTGATGAGTTCAGTCTCATGAAACTACAACAGCAGACGCAAAAGCTCTGAGGAAAATCACAAAGCTAGCAAAAATAGTAAGAGTAACTTAAGAAAGACCCTGGGTGACTATGAAGAAATTTGCAGTCTACAACTGGAGAATCAATTCTCCTAAGTAGCAAAAAAGAGGAGGAGGAAAAGGAGGAAGATGCTAAATAAATAAAGACCCAAAACAAACAAAGCAAAACACTCAAAAAAAGAAGAATCAACCATAACAACAGCAAAAAGAGCAAATCAGTATAAAATGGGGGGAAATGTATTAATATTCAATTCAAAAGTCTGTAGAGATGCCTTATAAGCAAATAAAAAGATGGCTTTGCTCACAATGAAAATGAGAAATGTGAAACTCAATTAAATTTCATTTCATATACTTGATTGATACACTTCCAAGCCATCGACGGCATGGTCTGTTGGTGAGAGATGGGGAGGTGTTTTCGTTCACTGCAGGTTGTCTGAATTTGTATACTTACCAAGGGTGACTTGGTGGGATTGAAACTATAAAAGGAAATACCCTTTGAGCCAGTGATGCTGCTTCTAAGATGGTCTCCCACACATATTCTCAGAAGTATACAAAAATAAGGCTTCTGTGAGTTTAACTGCTATATCACAAGAGCAAATACTAGAGAAATGGTTGAATATAGTATGTTCATGCAGTGATATGACCAAAGGCTAAGGAAGCTGTCTATGCTCTGAGACATGTTAAAGAACTAAAATCATTTTGCAGATGCTGCAATAAATGTCTAGATTGCAGATAGCACAAGGGAACCAGGATCTACGACAACACAGTTGTAGTTTTTCTTAAGTGTATCAGAATACTCTGAAAAAAAAACACAAAACTACTAAACTGGATGGTTTCTTGCTCCAATAAATGTCAGAAATTGGAGGGAGCATTTTTTGCTGGTTTGTCCTCTTGTAACTATATTACCTGTTCCCATTTAAAAAATAATAAGTTGAATAGGAACATTAGAAACCTCCCATTGGTTTACCTAGGAGGAGAGATAATTCTAAGAACTCAACAGTGTTAACTAAAATAGATACACATCAATTTCCTTCAGGGTAGCTTCCTAATTATTTGAACAATTATTTGGGCTTTTAAGCAATATGTGAACACTTTCTTATGAGTGTAGATGGCTCAATTGATTCCACTGTCTGCTTTTCCTCTGCCCAGTATAGTGTGGAGGCTGCTGGAAAATAGGCAGCACTAACTGGCCACAAGCTGGGGGTTGGGGGGACCTTTAACCCTAGGGGCTGATTGCCACTTGTAATAAACTCTAGTAGCCTGGTGGCTTTTCTGCTGTTGGGACAGACCAGCTGGCTCGGTCACCTCCCGGAGGCCAGCCTCCATTGGATGAACCACTAATGAGTTAATTGATCTGCAAAGACCAAAGCTTTGCAGTGTCCCCAGAGGAAAAGATACAGACGTCTGACTCATTGGAGTTCTAAGATGTCTGTAAATTTAAATAAGACTCTTTCTCTTGGGCCAGTTTAGCTGAAAAGGTCACAAACTACAAGCCATTCGGCTCTCCCTGTTGGCTTTTTTTTGTCTCAACTTTTAGCCAAGCTGTGTTTTGCCCAAATGTATGTATTGAGTTTGTCAGCCTTGATGTAAGCACACAAATCCCCTAGAAGGGAAGAGGCTGCCTCTTTGGATAGTTCATGCATTTAATGCCAAGATAAATGCTGCTACCTACTTCCGTCCATACTTTCCCCAGGAAGTCAGTGCAGAAATTCTCATTCATCTGTCAAAGTGTCATCATCCATTAACGACAAAAGAGCCAATTTTTTTCCAACGTGGCATACGAGAGGTACTTTCCCAAAAAAAAAAAAAAAAAAAAAAACTTGGATTATTTTATAAAGAGCTTTAATTTTGCAAAGTAAAAACAAAATCAAAATAAGAGAGGAGGGAGGACAAGAGGAGCAAAGAGAGGGAAAGAAGAGGAGATAAGGGGTAGGTACATTTAAGAAACTGGGTGCTCCAGTGGGCTCTGATGGGGTTGGAATCTCTTGTCTTAGTTCCTATCCACTGCCACCAGCAACCCCAAGTGCCTGAATCACTTATGTCCTGTGACTGATGGTAGACATGTAAGAAGGAAGCAATTTGAAGCCACTTTAAACCAAACTTCCATTTTGAATAGGGGTCAAATAAAGTTTAAGTTCTGAAGACCTCCCTGGATAACTGACATTCTGCTTGGTGGAGAGAGAGAGAGTAGGTGGGCGACTGATATCCTGGTTGACAAGTTGAGACACGACTGCCAGGCAAGTTGCTCTGATACATCTGAGTAAAACAACCGACGAGGACAGGGTAAATGTGCCACACAGGGAAGTGTTCCTAGGAGAGTCCCCCATCTTTGAATCCTGATTGGTGGAAAAATATAACTATAAGTTGGCACAGATATTTCCAGCTTAAACATTCTACAGAACTCTGGCTTGAGGGGTCTTAGTCCAACACCCAAGTCTGCTATGCATCCCTGATCATTAATAACTTGATTACAATAAATGTTTCTTTTCTGCATTGACCTGATGTTTGAGTTGTGTTGTTTCTAAGAGGACTCATAACAGGAATATATTAGCCTCCCCTTCTTAGTCTACATGGAACAATTCAGAAGGGCTACTCTCACCTCAAAGACTCTCCTTCTGAAAGAAGACTCAAACACAGAATGTGTTAAACTCCACCTAGAATTCAGTGATCAGCTATGGAACTAAGGGAAGTGTTTTGTGTTCCAACACCTTGCTCTCAACAAAGAAACATGAAGAAAAAGCCATCTTTTCAGATTTTCATATTTACAGATGACTGTGCAACCAGTTCCACGAGAATAGCAGAATTTTAGATGACGGCATACAGAAGTGTACATATATGTGCCTGTCTGTCTGTCTGTCTATCTATCTACCTATCTATCTATCTATCTATCTATCTATCTATCTATCTATCTATCTATCAATCATATATCTATGTATCTATCTATGCATTATTGATTTTTCCTATTTTGTCTTTCCTGAGAGAAAAATATTTGTTTGAAGCAGGTTTCAGGATATATGAACTTTCAATCTTTGTTCTGTATTATCGTGCACTAATGTGTTCTATGTATTACTTCCTGGTTTTGTATTGTCCATCATATATTAATATTAATTTATTTTCCTATGATAGATACTTTACATTTCAACTGTCACTGGCCATAGAAGCATCCATAGACACCACCAGAAGGACAGCTTCCTTGTAACTCACTGGCTAAACAAAAGATCAAGTGATCCTGGGGAATTTTCACCCACTCTCCCATGATCCAGTGACAAGAATGTTATCAGAAGAGCTATTAGTGCCATCTAACCTCTGTCTTTTAACATTTGCAAATTACAGATTCCCATCCGTGCTCTGATCAGCTCCCGAAGTGCTGAGCGAGAACTTGTAATTATGCACTACTGTCCATTCTCCTGACAAACTGACAGTACAATATGTATCCCAGCCCATATAGCTTCCGAATGTAAAAGTACTGTTGAATTAAATTAGTTCACTTGGAGCCACTTGTATTAATAGAATGTGTCACTTACATTATAGAACTGGTTTTGTCTTTTATTCACCTTTTATTCACTGCCGTGTGCAGCCTACTGTGCCGAGGACAGATTATTCCCCTGCTGTACCAGGGACAACAATTGATCTCTTCAGGAACTCATGGTAAAGGGTAGATTAGTGAATGGCAAATGTCCTTGCTGTTAGAAAATCTGAATTCCTGTCCTAAATGTGACCCTACCCGTTCGGGTAGTATTGCACAGCATCTCTGTCACCTACATGCATGAAAGTAGCATCTGGCTGAAGCCCTGACCTATCTATCACCCATTATTATAGTCCAAGGAAAATAGCCCTGACCTATCTATCACCCATTATTATAGTCCAAGGAAAATGTTGTTGTTGCATATTCTTTATTGTCGTCATCATCATCACCGTCATCACCACAAACACCGCCGCCGCCGCCACCACTACCACCACCACCACCACCACCACCACCACCATCATCATCATTTAATCTTTTTTACAGTCCAGTCATTATAACCCTCCCAGTCCACCCTCTGACTGTTCCTCCTCCCTTGTCTCTAACCCCACTCTCACTCCATCAGACCTACCTACTCCCTGGAGCCTCAAGTCTCTCGAGGGTTAAGTGTGTCTTCTCTCATTGAGGCTAGAGCAGACAGTCTTCTGCTGTATATGTATCAGGGGTCCTTATATCAGCTGCTGCGAGCTGCCTGGTGTCATCCTGGGTGAGATAACTCAGACCCAAAAGGACATGCATGGTATGTACTCACCAAGTGGTATTGGCTTAAAAAGTACAGAATACCCAGGAAATGATCCCCAGAACAAAAGAAGGTTAAGACGTGGAAGGGCACAAGTGAGGATGCTTCAGTCCCACTTGGGCAGGAGAAGAAAACAATCATAGGGGTGGGCAGAGGGAAGAAGGGACCTGGGTGCTCCCACTGGACATGGAGAGGAAAAGGAGAACATGATAAGGTATTGGGAGAGGGGGGGAGTGGGGAACAGGACTGAAGCCCTGAGGGCCAGCAGAAAGAATGGAATCAGGCAACTTCAGGAGGTAGGAGGTGGGGGACGGGCAGTTCTAGAATGTACCAGAGATGCTCAAGACCTTAGATGAAATGCCCAACAGTGGGGAGAGGGAATTTGTAGAGTCCCTCTCCAATGGAAAGATAGGGCATCAAGTAGAGAGATGGGGTTGTCTTTCCCCAGTCAAAAATTCTGACCAAGAATTGTTCCTGTGTAAAAGAATTGCAGGGACAAAAAATGGGGAAGATCCTGAGGGAAAGGAGGTCCAGTGACAGGCCCAAATTGGGATCCAGCTCAAAAGATCATATTCTAGTGTTTTAAGCACCTCAGAAAAACATACAGTACACACGTTTCTTAGAGATTGCTGCCTTCTTTTCTTCATATACCATTTCCAGAGTACACAGAGACCTACCTAATTCATTTTTACCTTTCCTTGTGGCTCACATTGATTTCATCTCCTATTAGCAATATATCAGCAAATTCTGATCTATTACCATGGTTCTTTTTGTTATGCTGCTATTGTTGTTGTTGTTGTTGTTGTTGTTGATGATGATGATTATGATGTAAGTTATTCTGTGACATTTTCTAAGATTTTCACAGACTTACATAAGTCATAAGCATTTCCCTAATGTTCTTTGTAAATGTTCATAGGTGTCTTGCCACACAGTAAAAATTATAGAGATCTTGCCTCTGATTTGTGGATTTCTATTCTAGAGAAGACAGAGGGTTAAATGAAGGTAGAATATGGTGTAAAGTGAAGAAATTTGGGAGAACACAAATGGATTAAACATAGCATATTTAGCATACTACCCAATGTGGTAGACATATTGCAGCCCTTGCTTCACTACCATTGCTATTTTGTGGCCAAATTGTCATTATTAAAACTAGTAAAATTCAATGTGAAGAACATGGCTTATATTTTGTATAAGTGCTTACTTAATGATTACAAAAAGGCATTTCATTGTGTTTTTGAACTGAAGCTTCAACAGTGATCTGTCACTTAAGTTAAAGTAGTCTACTTTCACACTTTTATAACAAGAATGATAGTTAGCATTTTATACAGTGCTAGTTCTGGGCTGGGCACAATGCTGGGTATAAAATACTCCATCTCCTTAATGGTCAAGTAGCACTTGTACCTTCCTCATGTGGTCAATTGGAGATCATGTGACTGTTATATAAGGAAAATTTCCAAAAGTTATATGGCAACATTTCCTAAGAAGTCATCATACAGTCTGACATGCTTGTCCACTGTTGGTTTTGCTTCTATTTAAGTGCTATTCCAAAACACTACTTGTTATCAGGCTCATCTTTGGCTGCTTTAAAAACTTCTATATGAGAAAAATATTGGCTAAATGTCTTTTAGAGAATAAATTTATTCAGGTTCCAATCAGAGGGAGAATGGAATTTGGAGCATCATACAACTGTAGTATGTTCAATACTGACTTACCAGAGGAGGTTTAACAGCAGATAGAGACAAGTTCATGAAGTTACCATGGAGACTCCATTGGGAGAGAGGGACACTACAGTTTGGAAACATACCCATCTCTGAATGTCTGTGAATGGTTGCTCTGAGGAGCTACGTGGATATCAAAATCCATGGATGCTCATGTCCCTTATATAAAACAACAAGATTGTGGTATATAACCTATGCACACCCTCCCAAATCAATTAAATTGCCTCTAGGTTCTTTACAATATTTAATATAATCTGCAGGATTTGCAAACAATTGTGGGGTACTGTTTAAAGAATGGTAACAAAGAGGTCTGAACATGTTCAATACAAAAACAGTTTTGAATAACAATCATGTTCCCTATATATTTATTTTACATTTAATGTTTAATGAATATAGTTAAACTTTTAGAAACTATTAAATGTTATGTATCTTATTTTAATTATTTACAATATGTTACTTGATACAGACTGATAATAATATTTAAAAATATTGATTTTTTTCTTTTCTTTGGGATGCTGGGACTGAAACCCAGAGCCATTTACATACAAAGTGAATACTCTTGAGCTACAACTCTAGCACCGTACTTTTCCTATTCGTGATTGGTTGAGTCCACGGATGTAAAGCACACAAATATAGAAGGCTGCGAGTTCAGGTTTATGAATTCAAGGGAAACCCAGACTGAAGAGCTCCACGCTTGCGCAGTCTGCAGGTGGAGATCACTGGCAGGAGAGCCATAGCTAAAATGTCCCACAGTACATTCCATCTCAAAAGGTGCCAATACAACACAGTCTAATAACCCTACATGCACACCAGACAGACTCCATCACCCTACTCTGACCCCCTGGCTCTTCTCTGTTCAGTGCTTTTCCTGATGTGAAGGTAGGGACACTCTTAAGCCTTGTTATACATCCATAAAAGCTATTCCTACACAGTTTTCCTTAAAGTCATGATGGGAACTCACACCTTATATGTAATATAACTTTCACATTAGTCCGGTGTAGCCTTTCCCCCACTATCTGCACTTGAAGTAGCACTCATCTGACTTAAACAGACCTTCCTGCAGTAGAGTTAGTCAACCATTCTATTCATCATTATCTTTTGCTTCTTTGTCTGATCTTTCCTTTTAAAAAGGAATTATTAAATATTTCCTAAATCTAGAACCAAAGGCCTTCAAGCTGATATGAGACTTAGTCTAGAGCTAAGATTAGCTTCAAACATGCAGTGATTCTCCTACCTGTTTCTCCTAAGTGCCAGAATTACAAGCATGAGACACCAGGCTGAACAACCTTCTTTTTTGATTAATGCAGGACTAAGCATCAGATATTACTTGCTTGTTCTGCAGCTTGGGTTTCCCATGGGCCTCTAGAAGATGAGGTAGGAAAGGATACCCACCAGTAGGGTTGACAGATGTTTTTGGTTATGCTTAATCTCCTACCCCAGTGTCATGCTAGCCCAATACATAGACAGTCTAGAATATCTTTTATTCCCCCAAAAAGTTTCAAAGCAAATTGGTAGGAAGTGTCCCTCAGAAAAGAATGGCAGAATGCTTTCAGGTGAGTGAATACATCAGAAACAGATGTTGGGATCCTCTAAAGATGGAAATATCTCTCTCAAATCTACTCCTCTATTTACTTCCAGATGGTTTTATTCTGTGTAAATATTTACCAAAACATTGTTATTGTACAACCAAAAATACATGTAATTTTACTTGTTAGTAAAAGTAAAATTAAAACTGATAAACTTCCATGTTCCCAACTATTAAAAGTCATAATTTAAATCAAACTTCTCCAGTGAACTAAAGATTAAGTTATTTTTCTTTAAAAAAAAAAACTTTTACAGGCCAGAGTGTATTCCAGCCCAGAGTCTTCCATTTCTAGTTAGTATATAGAACCCATAAGTTCTGATCATTATTCACAAGGGTGACAGGGATCTTGTAGAGTTGTGTAACAGTGCCAAATGTGAGCTGCAGAAGCTCTAATCAGCAGCCTGATTCTACTGCCATATGGTATAACTCCAATCAATTGTTGAGTCATTCCTCAAATTCAACCCATCCCAGCTACTCCAAGCCAGATCTACTCCTGCCAGTAGAAATCTTTTGTCAATACTATCTTACTTTCATTGGGCCATGAGTGATATTTGGAAGACTTATTTTTCTAGTAATGGGGTGCGTTTGACTCAGTCAATGAAACTGGATTGATGGTTCTAAGAGGATTATGCTAAAGGTAAGCACAGTCTAAATGCCTGAGAGTATCAATAGATACTGATAAGCACCCTTCATCTGACCTCAGAGTAGTCACACAATGAAACCTTCTTCCTCTTCCTTTTTTGTTTCTGAAGGATATTGTTTTCTCACTTCTCTTTCTCAACACCTTTAGTTCACCTAGAGATGAAATCATTTTTAAATTTATTTTTAATTAACAAACAAAATTACATGTATCTATGGTTGTACAATAATGATGTTTTACTAAACACTTAAAAGGACCAAATAATGAAGTAAAGCTAGTTAACATAGCTGTAACCATTCGAGCTTATTTTTTGTCACAAAAACATTTTAAAATCTATTCTACTGAACTTGAAATGAACAATGCCATATTATTTATTATAATCATGATTATGGTCTTGACTTTGGATGATTTCTCCAGGGAAGGAATTCAATTACCTGAAAATTTAATCAAACAAGCAATGGATCTAATGGTCAGAACACTGAGGTGATGATAAAACAGAAGTCTGGTTTTTTTAATCCCTTTTGAATAAAATTGCAGAGTAATGGGTACGTCTCCTGAAAGCGAGTTATCATTTTATAAAGAATAGATAGGATTCATTTCTTATTAAGATGTCCCTAAATGACCATGAAGCTGAAGTCAGGGAAGTCATGGGATTTTGCAAAATGTAAGAAGAATAATGGCTATGATAATACATTATATTTATAAAGGGAACACTGGGTACCAAGTCCAACCTTGTACACTTCACATACATTACTTCATTAACACCTGCTGGCAGCCAAGTGAATTAGATAAGATTAGTTCCATATAATAGCATATAAAGTCGGAGCATGGGAAGAGTAATCACTTTGCTCAAGATCGTAAAGTTCCAAAGTGACACAGACCCAAATCAAACTCAAGCAGGGTTGACCTTAAATCCAGGGCTCTTAATTAATTCCCGAGACAGGCAGATGACAAAGTATTTGCTTACCTCAATGCTGTATGACAGGAGATAAGAATCAGAAACAACGTGATTATGTCTGAGCCCAGTTACTCTACTATTGGGAGAATTAGCAATCATCCAAGGGGTCAGACTTGCTTTGCTACTACTCTATAATGCCATCTGTCTGCTGATCCACTACTTTTTGGAATGAAACTCTTGGTGTCCTGTGCAGAAGGCATGTAGCACTCCACTACCAGACAAAGACTCAATCTTCCAATCCAATGATGCAGAGCACCCCTGGGGCATGGTGTGGTGCTCTGATTGAAGCAAGGTCAGCTAAAGTCACTGAAGTCCCAGACGTTGTGTATTTGGATACCAGAAGAAGGAGGTCTGCCTAATTACGACTTAGAACAGTAGGAGATCCTCATCTCTTATTGTATTAAAGGAAGAATAGCCATGTCTAGTCACAGAAACAGTCTGCTTCCCCTCGTAACGTCTTTGTGAGAGAGAGTAGTTTTTAGCCCAGTGTTTGTTTTTATTTCTGTGTTTGTTTTTATTTTTTATTAAAAATAATTTTAGACAAACAGAAGTAACAAAATAGCCCAAAGAACCACTCAAAGCTTTCAACAGCCCACTATTATAATGTCATGCCAAATAGTCAAAGTTCTATGAAACCTGAAGATAGATTGGCTAATCTAGGAAGAAATGCTTTGGGAAAAGTTCACAGATTGCACAGAAGGCTCCTTTACTCTTTTTATCGCTTTAGCACAGCACCATTTTTTCCTTCCTTTCGTACTTCTCTGGCTGTTAAAGGACTGGGCCAGCAGGAATGATTATCCTTGTATTTTTAGCTGTCCACAGGGACAGAAAATATCTTCAGAATTCGGTTTTCCTTTCTAGAAATATGACTACCTCTATTAGAGCTCTTATATCCTTCAGTTTGATTCTCTGAACCTTTATATCTATAGGACTGTATCATAGATGTCCTGAAAGAATTAAGCACAGAAAGTCACGATTGGTACTTAAAAGACAGAGGTCAGGGCAGCCAGGAAAGAAGGCCTCTCTGCAGTGGGCATATAAATAAGCAGCCTAGATTTTCAGCCTTTCACTTTTCTGGAGATAGCACAGGTAGAGAAAGCTAGGAAATAAAGAAGTGCCTAATATCCACCTACCTTCAAAGTAAATGAATCCCAAACGCTAAAGTTCACCCCAGAGTGTTTCTTTAGACTTTCCCCCCAGAACAAATGTGGTGGGCTTGTCTTAAATGCCCACTGGCAGTGTTGAGAAGATGTCTAAGTTAGCAAAGTGCTTGTTGTACAAACATGAAGACCTGAGTTCAGATCCACAGAACCCACATAAAATGCCAGCTATTGCAACAAGCACTTGTGGTTCTAGCACGAGAAAGCAGAGTCAGGAGGACCCCATTGAGTCCCCAAGAATGTCAAGTGTGTATTTGGTGAGAGATCCTACCTCAAAAGATAATGTGAAGATCCACAGAGGAAAAAAACAAGTGACAATCTCCTTCCCTCCTCATGCATAAATGTACACACACACACACACACACACACACACACACACACACACACCACCACCACCACCACCACCATCACCATCACCACTACCACCACCACCACCACCCCCGATAAAGAAGCCCATTAGAACTAGAAAGAAAAATTATCAAATAGGGACATTAAGAAAAGAGGGAGAAAAAAATGAATTCCATCTAAATTAAAATTAATAGTAGAGGAAAGGAGAATCTTAAAAGGCAAAAGTTTAGAAAAACATTGTAATTTCTAATACGCCACACCATGGAAAACTTAAAGGAATGAGACTGTCTTGTTCATAACCAGTCCAAAATGGGGTCATCTTTACATGGCCCTTGATTTGAAGATGATTATGTGAGTTAAGATTAAAATTTGTGAAGCTTAGAAAACATAGTTTCTGAACACTTAGCTCATAAGTAAGTACATTATCATTAGCTCTTGGTCAATAAGAACCTTCATCCATGTCTTTAATATTTTCTTTAGTTTTAGGAAAAGAGGACTATCTAGGTAATCTAGTATTTCACTGGAAAATCCTACTTTTACAGTCACTGTGTTAAATCTAAAGCTTTGGGCTTTGAGAGGCTTACTTCCCAGTATAATTCTTTTCCCTTGAGTATATGGAAAGCCTGTGACTAGCTCATCAGCAGTATGACAAAGGTGATGGGATGCTACACCTGTGACAATCTCACATTGTATAACACTCTGCCTTGTGAAGAATCTTGATTTAGAGTTGCTATTGCCGGGTTTGAAAGTAAACACAAGCTGGCTTGAATTTGTGATTCTTCAAAGAACTGAACTGTCAGAAGAAAACGGAATCTGCCAGAAAGCTGAGTGAATCTAGATGTAGATCCTTCTTCACTCGAATTGCTGGAAAAGACAGAGATAGTGATTCTCAGCCTTCATGGTCTCTTGCCACTCGGGTGAGCCCATGCATGATTCTCCTGCATATGACACAATGCTAACTGCCCACACTAAGCACACACGGTGAATATTTCTGGTAAGAAGATATGGAACAATGCCCTGCTTCTCCAAAGTATCCCTTGACATTGTTCTCTCCACATTCAAAAGAGAAGGACATTCCTTGAGTTGATCAGGATCCTCATGGAGTTCATAGATGAGTATCATTCACTTAAGACAAGAGACTCAGATTTTACAGGGAAAGCCAAAGGAAGAAGACAGCACATGTAGTTCTTTACTCACAGTCTTTAGAAGAACCTAAAATGTACAATGGGTCACCATTTAGTCCTACAGTTTCATAACTTCTAAGAAACATATTTGATTTTCTCCAAACACATTCTTAACATACCCCTAGCAGACTAATCAGATAAAGGGAATGGTAGAAACCGATTCTACATTTCTGCTCTCACCAACCTATATCCCATTACGATGGCCTTCAATTGAACCCATGGACTCAGCAAACATTTTCAGGCACTGGCATCTTCTAGAATGTTCTTTCTAGCGAGGAAATAGACTCAAAGCATCCAATAGGAATCTAAATGGCATCACAGAAAGAATATCAGGTAAAAAAGCAAGGAATTTTGTGAAGTCCTCCAATTAACCATTTAAGTTTAGCAAGTCTTTCCAAGACGTCTGCCCTTTTAATTTTATAACCATCGGGCTTTAATTGATGTCTTTTCAATGGCCTTCCCTCCTATACCATTTTAGAAATAATAACGTTGCTTTCCCCCCCTAAATCTTAAGCTTTTATCAAACGGGCTTCACCACTTGACACATTCTGATTTTTCAGGCATAAGGTTGGTGGAGATTAGATGGTGAAGCATTTTGGATGACAACATGCTCATATTTATCGTGGCATTGGCAAAGCAGAGAATGTACAGGTGGCTTCATTGATTCAGGTGAATAATAAAAACAGAAAGAGTTTTCATGGAATATCTCACATGGGTCTCCAGCTCTCACAATACAAGGAGCTGGCAGTGAAAAACTCTACATTTTTTTATGAATACTTTAGTTATAGTTTAAACAAAGAAAAAAAAACAGGTATAGCCCAGCCCAGAAAGCATCAAACAGACACATAAATAACCCGCTGAATATTATTAGTTCCCTTTCTCCAAAGTTTATTTGCCAGATGATTTGATTATTTAAGGAAGGTGTTTGTTAAATGTGTGAATTCCTAAGCCTGTGAGACCTTTTATTTAATATACCCAGGATATATTTTATCAAATACAATAGGTGAGTTTGGTGATCTACCAAATATTTGTGTCAGTAGGAATCATATCTCTTTATCATATGTGAAAAGGCTAGAAATAGAAAGAACAGTGTGCATCATGTATCACTCCTGCTGCTAATCAAAGCTGTAAGACTTGCCAACAGACACAGTTAAACAGCCAATCAGTGTATCTAAAGTTATATTACGTTTCCTCCTATAACTGAAGTTCACAGATGGTATATATTTGGTTCTAAGATATATGTATTTTTAATATCTCCTTTGCCATTTGACTGCATCTGATTGACCTCGCTGCAACCCACAGAGAGGCAGATTTAGAAGCAAACCAGTATGACAGGGAAATGGCCCAATTATGCAGAGCCTTGATGTTCCCTTCCTTCGAGAAGCAGATACACACTGCCACTGCTTGCTCAGACACAATGGGAAGTGGGAGGGACTGGGGGACTGTCGCTAGATGGGAAGATGAAAGGACACTAATTATTCTAATCATTGGTGGAGAGGGTTCAGTAATGCTTCATATAATTGCTGCATGAGGCATGAAGTCAATAATTTTAACTGGCCTTTAAAAAATTATTTTGGAATGGAAGCTAATTTTGCTTTTTATCCCTTGGGCTAGTGAAAAGTATTAATCATCCTCCCATTAAGAAGCAGCCAGCCTAGTCTATAGGAGAATGCCTTAGTCAAGAAGAAGAACATCCTGGATCATCAGAAGCTATGTCTGAGTTATGACACTAACTGATTTGGGTGCGCAATTAGTAACCTCTACACAGGTTTCTGTGAAGGGGAGTTCCTCTTGCATCTATCTCAAAATATAGTATTGGTTAAACCTCAGTCTTGGCAAGCCAATAAGAAATCTCTCTAAAGAAAAGATAAGTGAACATAAACTATCTTTTCAGCAAGCAAACATAGGTGCAGGTCCCCCAGGTGGTTACAAAATACTAAGTCTAAACATATAAGTTCTACTAAAACAAGTGAAAACAGAAAATACTGCATCTCAGTAGTTTGTCTACTGACATATGTGCACACACACACACAGAAGTTCACATGCATGTTGCCCATTGTAACTTCTAGACGAGCATACACAGGGGTCTGGCACAGTATTTGCTATGTCACATACAATGGAAAAAATAAGGGAAATAAAGGAATCCTGCAACACCCAGGAAATGCTCACTCCTAGATGCAGTTTTTCTTGGGGTTTGTTCTCTAGATTATGAAGTCTTTTACTCTTACATTTTTGGTTGTGAACCTAGCCTTCAATGGCTGAGAAGGACTGAAGGAACTGAAGGGATTGCAACCCTGTAGGAAGAGAAACAATATCAACCAATCAGACACCCCAGAGCTCCCAGGGACTAAACCACCAAGCAAAGAGTACATGTGGAACAACCCACGGCTCCAGTCGCATATGTAGCAGAGGATGGTCTTGTTGGCCATCAATGAGAGGAGAGGCCCTTGGTCCTATGAAGGCTTGATGCCCCAGTGTAGGGGAATGCCAGGATGGGGAGGCAGGAGGGAGTGGGTAGATTGGTGGGGAAGCACCTTCATAGAAGCTAGGGAGGAGGGATGGGATAGGGGGTTTCCGGAGAAGAAACCATGAAAGGGGATAACATTTGAAATGTACATAAAGAAAATATCCAATAAAAGAAAAGAACAAAGAAAAAACCAGTCTTTTACTAATTATAGCACCCCTAGGTGATCAAAATGGCACTGATGGTCACTAGTAGTCTCTGTATGATTGTTCTCTCACAAAGCTCACTCTTTCCATTCTTCATTCTTTCATCTAGTGGCCATTTATGAAACACTTGCTATGAGCCAAGCAGGCTCTTCGAGAATATATCTATCTGTTAGATTTTGTTGTCTCGCTAATCCAAAGTAAACAGAAAAGAAATAGGCATTTTATAGAAAATCCTTCCTCAAAGGATATTCAGTGCTACCGTTACATATCTAGCAAAACATAATCGAAAAATCAAAGTATGATATAAGTTAATAGATATTTAGAACGTGGATATTTCTAGGATAACTTATCGATTAATTACTATAAACTCAGTCTATTTTAATCACTGTCTGACTTACTACAGCACCTGTTCTTAAAGGGAAACTGACAAGTACATATCTTTTATAGAAATCATAACTATAGCACTCGGAAACATTTACAGATGTGGATACACATTCTATCTTTTAAAGTGACTAACATACAGTTATGTTAATATTCTAGACATTGCAAATGCAGTATAAAGAAAGTCTCTGGCCTCTGAGCCTAGGTTCTGGTGTGAGAAACTAGACGGCAAATATACAACAGACATGGTCTGTCACGTGGTAATATATGTGGAGAGAATCAAACCAGGCAAAAGGAGTATAGAATGTTTGGAAGGACTGAATTGAAAAAGGTTAGGGACTCATTATCAGTAGTTACATCTGGTGGGAAAGGGACAAAAGGACCGCTCAGGTGAGTGGGTGGGACTATCTTGTTCAACGATTCAGGCACAAAGACCTTGAGGACAGAACCAAATCAACTTGTTAGAAAATTAGCGAAGGAACTAGAATGTTTGGGGCAGAGTCAGTAGGGAAATTAGAATGCTATTGCTTAGGCTTTCCCTCCATCATCTTCAGATGAAGAGGCAGATGTGCTTACTTGTTGCTTTTTCTTGGACTCAAGACCCTGCCCCATTAACGAGTTATATTCACATGAAAACTTTTCCTGAGAAACTACAATGAGGCTGGAAAGTACAAACTGTGCTTGTACTACCCAAGCTTGGCAACGTTACTAAGGACTTCGTAGGCCTTAGGATAAATTATTTAATACTTTAAGGGTTGCTTCTCATCTGCCACAAAGCTCATACTCTACGAGGCTATAGGTTAATGAGTTACTATATGCAGGTGTGACAAGAGTCTCTGGTACTCAGCAGGAGGATGAATTAGCACTAGATGCTACCATTTATTGCATTTTTTTTGATACAGGGTTTCTCCGTGTAACAGCTCTACCTATCTTAGTACTCACTTTGTAGACCAGGCTGGCTGGCCTCTAACTCTCAGACATCCACCTGCCTCTGCCTCCCTAGTGTTGCAATTAAAGGCAAGTGCTACCACGCAGGCCTAGGTTATTGCCATATTATTAGTAATATCTCTGCCTCTCCCATACCAAGTAGAAACTTCTTTTACTTTTTGTTGAAAATAGCTTCTTCTCTAATACCTTACTTCCCAAAGACAGTTTCCCCTCCCTCCAGTCCTCTCCGATCCTCAACATCCATACTTTCTCTCTCCTCTTAATCTACCCCCACTCCATTTTCTCTTCAGAAAGGGGCAGGCCTCCAAGAGACGACAGCCAAACAAAGATACAATAAGACAAGACAAAGAAGATACAATAAGACAAGGGAAAAGCTCTCATTTCAAGGCTGGGAAGGGCAACATAATAGGAATGTTCCAAGAGCAGGCGAAAGAATCAGAGATACACTCACTCCTGCTGTTAGAAAGTCCCACGAGATCACAAAGTTATCGGGCATAATATGTGTGGAGAGGATGTGGTACAGACTCATGAAGGCCCAGTGTTTGCCTGTTCAGTCTCTGTGAGTTTCTGTGAGCCCTGCTTAGTTGATTTGGTGGGCCGTGTTCTCCTGCTCTCTGCCATTCCCTCTGATTCCTAAACTCTTTCCTCCCTTTCTTCCATGCCGATTCCAGATCTCTGAGGGGAGGAGCATGAGGCAATAACTTTGTTAGGGTTTCGCCCAGGGTTGAATCTCTGAAATTTCATTATACCTAGAAAATTTTGACTTGTATCGAAGGTGATATGGTTGATGAAATCCAGGAACACAATCATGCAACACACGTTCATATACACTATACTACTGAACGACATCCTTTAAATCCTGTGATTTGAGGTCAGGATCTAATTATATTGCTTAACCTAACTATGTAGTCCAGGCTGACCTTGAACTCATGCTCCTCCTCATTCTATCTCCTAGGTCCTAAGAGATGTAGGTTTGAACTGATCTGAATTCCACTTGACCATCCATCCACCATCCAAATTTACTACCACAGTTGACACCTAATTTTAACTCACTCCAGAATCAACATTGAGATTAAGGAACACCACTCATTAAAGCCATCAATCTTAGCACACCATAATTACAGCACAAGCTGTTTCATCCCGCATTCTATAATTGGGGCTCCTTGTCACAAGCACTTCCCACATTCTCACAATGTTACAGACATTCATAATGACAGGCCTGAGACCATGCGAAATCAGCCTGAATCCTCAAGAATACTTCTACCCCGTTCTGCCTCTTTGAGGGCATTTTGGTGTATTCACTGTCTTTGAAAAGATGTAATCCTTAGATGGTACCTATGGGGGTTCTCTTCTCACCAGATATTACTGTTCTATTTAGAGTATAATGCCTGCTGATCACATCATAAAACTTCATTCACTGTACTTAGAAGACCAAGATAACTTGGCTTGCCATGCTACTGTGTGTGTGTGTGTGTATGCGTGTGCGTGTGCGTGTGTGTGTGTGTGTGTGTGTGTGAGAGAGAGAGAGAGAGAGAGAGAGAGAGAGATCTGATCATATGAGGTCTTTAAGTAGAATACCACTCCTGATATCTTTCTTTTCTTTTTTCTCCCTGTTTAACAAGCATATGGAAATTGGCCTACTGAAATTGTCTTCTTCCTTATAGACTGAGTAGATCACAAATACCATTTCATTCGCTTCTTAAACCCCAAATTGATGCAAAGTAATAACAGTTCCCTGGTCCCACATTGTTCAATGTTTTCCCTCAAGCATTTAGACTCCACTTTGCACATTTCTGCTTTTAGTGCTTGACTAATTGATGGAGAGGGCACCTTTTAATGATAAAATAAGTACTATCAACCCTGATTACTGTGTTTATGACTATTTTTTCATGTAGTAATTTAATCTGGGACTGGGATGGGATAACATCATCATTGTGAAGGTCTTTATCAATTATCCCAATTATCAGCAATACTATTATCTGACTCAAAAAGCTTCTGGAAGAACATTCAAAATCACTGGCTGTGCAACTGTGGGCAATTTTCTTATCTGCTTTTGTGTTTCATTTATTCTCTTCACTTGTAAGATGTTAAAAAACAAAACCAGTCTTATTTCATTGAGCTTTAAGACTTCCCTGGAAACTTCTTAGATCAGTGACTGCCATACAATAGGCACTCAATAAATATCAGGTATTACTTACACAATTTGCATCTCAATTTACATGCTATAACATGGATACGTCATACTTTGAAGAGAAGGTGAGCCATTTGTGATGGAGTTCTGGGCACTAATACATACGAAGTTTTAAAGAGAGAAGTCTCCACCTGTGACTGCTGCTTGATGACTTCTACACAGAGAAACTGAAATAAGAATTCCTTCTCAATGCGCCAACCATATTAGTATAAGGAAATGTAATCTCTGATCCTTTTCAACCCCATTCATCTTTGAAGTGAAGCTCTTGCTTTTTTTTTTTTTTAAGTGAGAATGATCTTGGTTGCTTGGCAACAAATAAGAATGCCAAGGCCCTCCCATTTTTAGGAATGCTCTCGGGCTTCCATGTCAGCTTGATGTTTCTTAGAACAAGTCCCGACCAGCAAAATGGCACAGCTGTTCTGAATAATTTCTGCAATAAAGAACACTAAGCCAGAAATAAGGTGAGATTAATTTCTAATATAAGTCCACAAACATACCCTCACCTTATTTCTGAGCCCATCAGTATCTACAGAAATGTGAGGGATATTTTCCCAGCAAGCCTATGAGATTCTAACTCCTGTAGTGATTTCTTTTAATCCATTTTTTGCCTTGATTTAGTTTTTTTTTAAAGACTGGTTATACCTATATAGCTCGTGTTGTTTTGGAACTAAGTAGAGCCGGCTTGCAGACTCAAGTCCTAATGATGGTACATCAAGGGCTTTACTGAATGAACTCCTTGCTGTCACTCCCGTGGACTGCAATATATCACCTTTACATTAAAGGTACAAAGAAGCAACCATGGAGCAATGAGAGGGACAGAATGCCCACTGAGGTATGCAGATATACACCTCATCTGTGATCTTTTCACAAATTGGCAGATTTCCTTCTTTCATAGGTTTGTTGGGCAATATTAGTTATAATAGGAGCTTATAGACTATACTTATCATGTAGCAAGTATTACTCTAAATGCTTTTCATACATTTACTTGCATTACATTTAAGCTTTCATAACTTCTAACTGTAGAAACTGAACTGCAAAGATACTAAGTGACTTGTTTTATGCCATGCAACAGGGGAACTCATTTAAATCCAGGCAGTAGGACTCTAGGGCTGCTGTTCTCAACCACTGCCTTGTACTGGTTCTTTTTTAATTAGTGAGAGGACAATTCAGCGAAACCAGAAGAGTATGTTTATATACTCTGTGGATCTGTAGTGATACATGTTTCCCAAATGTCACCTTCAGTAAATTGGCAAAGTGTTCAAGGCATTAGAGTGAATGGCCACGGAACTGATTGATTCCCATGTTCAGGAGAGGAGGGATGAATAAGAAGGATGATATTAAGTACACAAATACATCTGTAGAATTTTATTCTTTATGTCTTTTCCTTCATTAATTCACTGGCCATGCTGGGGATGGAACTTAGAGTCTTGTGGATACTATGTTAAATCTCTGCTTCTGAAATGAATCCTCTTCCCTCAGATAGTTCCACCAACTTAAAAAAATATTTATGCACAGACATTGTGACATACACTTGTTATTTCAGAAGCTGAAGCATAATTATAGACAGACGCTAGGCTGGGCGACATTGCAAGTTCAAGTTCAGTACAGGTTGCATAGAAAGATATTATCTGCCTTTCCCAATGTATTCTGGACAGCCATAGATTGGAGAACACTAAAGGAAAGAAACACTGTATAAAAATGTACTATCCTGGATCAAAGCCTATAATAAAAGAAACATTAGTTGGCAAAGTTGAGAAAATCTGAGTAAACTCTACAGCTAAAGGTCATGTATAAATATTATTTTTTATGTTTCAAAAAGTATTATGGCTATGTAATATTTTAACATTAGGAAACTGGGTAAACGGTATAAAGGAAGCTGATGCAGCCTACAGTTTTTCAGTAAATCTAAAATTATTTCAAAGCAAAAGATGAAAATAATACTTCAAAGGGAAGTACATTTCGGAGTACATATGTAAACTGTCCCACCAGGAAAGCACGACTTCAATCTCTGGGTTTTCCACCTTAGTAGTTGACTCTTTACTATAGAGTTTTCAAATGGAACTCTTTTCTCTCTTTGTACCCTGACTGTGTTCGAGAAAGGTTTCCTGTGAGGATGGCTTACAGTACAACAAGAGAATGAAAGGACAACCCGTTCCTCACCTGTCTTTCCTTTTCTCTGGGAAGATTATTTGAAATTTTGACATAATGGAAGAAATCATCTTTGTAGACTTTCTAACCCCTTGACGAAGCTATTTCTTAGATGAAGCATGGGGTTAATGAGGATGGTAAACTCTATTAGAAGGAAAGGGTTTTTTTTTATATTATAACAGAAATCTCTTGAGATTGTAAGAAAAGACTTTTCTCTGTTTTATGGCAATGAATTATATTTTTAGTTAAACAATTTTACTTTCAATATCACTAAATCTCAGGAAAAAAGGGATAGAAAAAGGCACGAAGCACCAAGAATAAATTTTAGTACATACTTAGTAAGTGATAAATTGGGTGCACTCAATCACAAAGACCTAGAGAGGAATGAGCTCAATCAGTAAAACACTTGCTGTATAAACATAATGATCTGAGTTTGGATCTTCAGCACCCACATAAGACAGTGATAGTACTTTGTGCTTACCATTTGAGTATCAGGAAATCAAGGGGTTAAGGGACAGGAAAATATCTAGGGCTGGCTAAGCAGCTACTCTTGTCAAGTCACTGGGTTCCAGATATAGTGAGAGATCTTCTCTCAATAAAATATGGAGTAACAGAGGAACAGAGGAACAGAGGAACACATGTGACAGAGATGTCTGCCCGCAACATATATATGGCTATACACACACAAACAGAGAGAGAGAGAGAGAGAGAGAGAGAGAGAGAGAGAGAGAGAATCCTTATTGCATATTTATCATGTATAAAAGATAGATAGAACTATGGCCCCACATTTTCAGACTATAATAGGATAAAGGATTGAATAAGTAAACACATCAGGACATATAGTGTCTCTAGTACAACTAACTCAGTGAAGGAGCATAAATATTTTTAAATTCATATAATCTTTGAGAAGAACTTTGTTCCAAGCCATTGCCAACATTTATACTATACTTGCAAGCTTAGTAATGATTCACTCTGCTGTCACTATTTTATTGCTGTCTTAAGGCACCTTGACCAAGGCAATTTATAAAAGAAAAAAAGTTTATTGGATGTACAATTTAAGAGAGTAGACCTCATGACTGTCATGGTGGGGTGCATGACAGCAAACAGGCGGGCAGTCATAGTGCTGGAACAGCATATGAGAGCTCACATCTTGAGCCACAAGCACAGGTCAGGGAGAGCAAAGTGAGAATGGTATGGGCTTTGAAACACTAAAGTCCCACCAACCCCATGTAACACACTTCTTAATTCCTCTCAACCAGTTCTACCAACTGGAGACCAAGTACTCAAACACAGGATCTTCTGGGGACTTTTCTCCTTCAAACCAGAACATTCTGTCTATACAAATCTGCTAGATACTTCAAGCAATCAAGAGACTTTAAGTCTGAATCATCCAATGTTTCATTATTAGTGTAGAGAATAGCTCTTTAAAGTTTGCTTTGATTTGGTTTAGTTTAAGGGTTGTTTTGTTCATAGATCTCAAGGCCTCATGCATGGTAAGCATGTTTTCTATCCTGGCTCTAGAATAGATGCACTTCAGCTCTGGTCACTTTTCATAGCTGTGGAGATGGCTCAGGTCCTTGTCACATCTACATAAGGACCTATATTTGGATTCCTAGCACAAGCATGAACACTGAGCATGAAGATAAGTCCTTAAAACCCGAGTTCTGAGGAGGTGGAGAAAAACAGATCCCCAGACTCACTGGCAAGTCAAATTAGTCAAATTGATGAGCTCTAGATTCATCCTGTATAAAAAAATATGAGGGAGAGTGATGGAGAAAGATACGTTGCATTGGTCTCTGGTCTACACGTACCCACCCACATGCACACATATAGATCTAAACACACAGTTACATTACACATACACACAGAAAATATGGAATATGAAGTAAGTTCTAGGAGCATTTTCCTCTTGGTATGCTCTATTTCAGGTTTCATTTGTAAATTAGATGTAGACTTATGTCAATCAGTATGATTTTTTTCTAAATATCTGACTCTTTCATTTATATAAAATTAAGCTATTTGAGAATGCAGCCTCATTTGCTCGTCTGTGTTTGCACCCTTTCCCTGTTCAAGACCTTAGGAAGATTCTCTGAAAGGAATTTGTCACCTTAGTACCCTTGTCCACTTCAGTAGGCGTCTTTGGGGATAAAGCCCTTCTGTGAATCCCTAGACCTATTCTGAATGTAGAGCTTTCAGATTCCATTTTCTCTCATTGAATTGTCCATTGTATTCATTAATTACCTTTTTTCATCGAAAGAGAAAAAGAGAGAGAAATCTCTCTCAATTTCCCTAAAGCCCCAAGCCCTTTCTTAAGATTCACCAAGAAAAGCAATTATCTTTTTTTATGCTATTGATCTGTCTGAACATTACTTCCCAGCGGATCAGCTGTTTAGTCCTGGAATTTAAAAAACTTCACCATGCCAGCGCCTGTATTGCCACCATTCCTGATCTTCTAGCAGTGGCTCTTGGTCAAATTCACTATAACATTAAGCTGTCTCACATTAGCATTTTACCCATGAAGGAAAACACTATTTTTTTTTTTACCATTTTCATGCTTTTCCACCTCTTCACTGAACGCCATTTCAAATTCTAAGCCTTTACTAACCAACGGACCTACAAAAGCATGCTCATGGAAAGAAGACTGTGAGGTATATTTGGTGGTCTGTGGTATAATTAAATAAGTCATGAGATTTTGTGTTTCATCGATAAATGTGATATAGAAATACCTGGCCATAGAAAACCAAATATCATTCAGGACTACAGAACTTACTCTACTAATAAGATGCTCTGCAATTTTTATTGATAAATATATTACATAAATGTGAACATGAGAATGACATATCCTATAAAATTTTTAAGAAAACAGAGCTAGTATTGGCTGAAATTTTTCTATAAGTCCAAATTTTCCCTTTATTTAGTCATGAACAGAGTTGTTCATTGTTATTTTCCTAGCTGGTTAATTTTTTTAATTTTATTTTAGTATCAGGGCTGTAATTTTGATTGACTCATTAGAGGTTAAAGACAGAAACAACTCAAGACCTGAGAACTAAGCATATTCTGTTTGCCAAGTTAATGTAACAGAAAAAGATATATATATATATATATATATATATCCTTTTAATAAACATATATATATATATTCTTCTAATACAGGCTCCATTGTTCTGTAAACATATTAACAAGTTGTAGGAAGCCATCCATGAGACAGAGAAAGATGTTTATTATTGGTCTGGATCTCAGTTATTATGATCTGTAATTGTCAGAGGGTTTTGTCTACCAGACAATTGATTGCCTCCCAAAATAGTAACAGCAATAACCCTAAATGAAGCAAAATGGTCAAAATTTGCATGAAAGCAATATCTGACCAGAATACGATGTTCTTTAGAGTTTAAGGATATTCTCTAACTGAAGTTACTCCTTTTCTAAGACAAAAAAGATGTTCTTACCCAAAGCATATATTCTACAGAAAATATTTCCTCTTCTCTATCCTGCTGATTGTCATGTGGAAAATGGCCTTTTCTGTTTTTATCTCCCCACTATGTATGTATGTATGTATGTATGTATGTATGTATGTATGTATGTATGTATGTATTTATGTATGAATGTATGTATGTAATATTGGGAGGTATGCATAATTGCCAGGGAATAAATATAAAAACTGGAGGAGAGCACGCAGGAGTCAATTTTCTCCTATTTTGTCGATTCCAATTAAAATAATGCCGTCAGACTTCATATAGATGCCCTTACCCACTAAGCCATCTCAACACCCCCTCCTTTCCTTAACATGAAAAAAGCTACAGGTATAAAGCTATAACTTTCTAGAACACATTCATGTATCTCTGGGAAAATGTTAAGGTTGTACTAGCTGGATGTAAGTTTCAGGATTTCACGGGGTAAGCACCAGAATTCTCCCCGAAGACTGCTCTCATTTCCTCTGTTGCTACGAAAGATTGGAAGCATCCGTGCACATGAGTGGTGACGTTGATAAGGCAATCTCTTGGTTCCGTCTTACCGCCTTCCACTCTAGTGTTCAGTATGATGACAGCGTGCTGTAGAATAGAGCACTGTGGCAGCCCAGTGATTCAGGGAAAGGATTGTGCTTTAGAAAGTCTTGGAAAGGGGAATGCACCTGAATGGGCTTTGGCTCCCAGCCCTCTTGGATTTTAAATACAGTCTTAGATCTTTGCAAACTGACAAGAAGCAGACACACAGGAAGATGCACACCCTGGCCCTCAGTGGAGGCTTTGCACATTACAGTCATTTTTGTTAAGAAGGTACCATCGAATCAAAGGACATTTTATAGTTAAATATGTAAATTGTGTTTGAATCTCAAAGGTACATGGAAGGGAAATTTCTAGCTATTTGAAGTTACATCTAATTGCTGTTTAACTTCCCAGGCTAACCACTTCTCCTCCCTGGTTTCATGAATGCTCACGATTGGGAACATGTCTTCTCTGCTAATCATGGAAAACGTAATGAAGGGGCAATCCCAGAAGTTCTTCAGGAAAAAAAATGAAAATTTAACAAAAAGCCATTTTATTCTTAGATGATCCTTTGAATGAAATGATCACAATGGATGGTGTGCCATCCTCAAAGCACATGCTAAACATTTCAGTGTCCCTCTGCACACCCCACAAGCACGGATCCTATTTCCTTCTGAGCTGGGAAACACTAGGTTTGGCTTGAGGATCATGAAATTAACCTGATGTGGCAATGACCCAAACTCTAAATCATAACGGACACGTTACACAATAATCAAGACACACACTTGCGTTTCTACTAAACCATGAGCTAGTGGGAATGCATGAGAACCGTGAACTATGAAAATCACTGGAGCTGAAAACTAGCTTCCGAAAAAAAAAATATATATATATATATATATATATTCACAAATGATGGCTAAATTCAGGCACATGTAAATAGGAAGATGTGACCCTCCTGCTTGTAAATTGGGTAGTCATTTAATAACCCGGTATCATATCCTTTCAGATCTAGTTTCTAACAAAGGTAGCAAGTGCTGATGTAGCAAGCATGGTCTCATGGGCCTTAAACATGATCGCTTTGAATATTTGTAACAGAAAGGTATAGGTTAGCATCCTAAATTACAGATCAGGACCATATGGAGCACTAGCCTGAGGCTATCCTCAGGAGAAAAGAGAGATCACATCACTTTCAAATTGAACTTTCAGTTAAAGTTCAAATACAAATCCTTACGATGAGATTCCGACATCATTTTAAAGATGAACTTGCTGGTTTTCTTTAGGGTTTTCTCAAAGAGGTCACTCCCAAGGTTTCAGCCTTTTTTTTAAGTCACTAAAACTACTCATGCCCTTGCTTGCTACAGGAGGCTTTAAAAGTCTTCCCTGTGAAATTGTCAACCATGGCATGTGGGTTGTTTTTTCTTTCCTTTCAGAATTCCTTTGCCGGTATCCCTTTCCTGCTTTCTTCTGCTTCGCAGAAAAGAAGATTGTGGCCAGGAAGATGGCAGAATTACCCATTCACCCTAAGCAGAGCACCAGCAGAACAGAGAAACAGTTAAAACCCAAGTCCAGCTTATTGAACCAATTGACTTAGAGCTTCTCATCACAGATGCATTAATCAAGGGTTGTTTATAGATAGGTCGAGGTCAATTTCAGGAATATTATGAGAATGCAGATACACTACCAAAGATTGCCCCTCCCCGTACCCCCATGAAACACAAACGTCTCAGAACAGATAATACCATGGAATAGTGTCTGGATGATATATAGGTAGCTCACTTGGGAAGACAGTTTTCTTCCTAGCAACCATTTACTGCCTATATAATCTTAGGGCAGGAGAGGAGACCTTATAAGGCACCTATGTCTCAGGAGTTTATCTACTGTCTTCCTTGAGTAATGTTAGCAACTGTTCTGATTCAATATGGCAATGGTTATGACCAAACCAGTGGGAGCAAATACTCTCCTGCCACCAAGGTGAAGTTCTGAGCTGTTGGTTTCCTGACATCTTCAGCCCCAGCTTGCTAAACTTAATACTAAGTCCCTCTGATGCACAGCCAGCCTCAGCCTTTGAACAAACCCTTTCCTTCTGCTCGAGGTCAACCTTATATCTCCTTTAACTTCAAAAGATATGTGCATACTCCTATTCTACCCCACAGTTTGAACCTCTTAAAGTGAGTAGGGTACATACAGTTCACCCCTCCCCACCATATTGTTTTTTATTTATCAAAAATGAACGGTCCCAGTTTGCATGACTCCCAGTCAATATCGTGTAGTCTATAGTGGCAGAGCTACGGATGAAAGTTCACCTCTCATACTCCTTAGCCCAGAATTTCCTTCCTCTATTCAGTCCTATTTGTCAATAAAGGACCATGGGTGACAGCTTTTAAGATTTCTTCAAAGATCACCACAGTCCATTCCACTTTACTTCTGTCTCAGAGAATGGGGCTTGCTGTATACTCCAAACAACTGCCAACCCTGGGTGCTGGGTCCTTGCTTATAATAAGTGACGTATCTTTAATTATCACATCGCGCAGACATAGTAATCTGTCCTTCCAGGTATGAAGGCCCATTAATAACTCCATAGGGAAAGCAGGCCGTGTCCCAGATGCAGTCCTGTCATGTGATCTGCTCTCTGATAGAGCTCCCATAATCAGGACTAACATGCCCTCTAATGTGTCAGAAAGCTCATTGTTTCTCAGCCTCCTGCAAGATACTCCCTGTGAGCACAGCCCTTATCATTTAATAACACTGCCTGATACTGAAAACAGCAGGAAATGGAAATGCAGAGAGGGCGGGGAAAGCTAGTTGGTACAGAAGCTGGGGTTGTCAGACAAACTTCCACACAGCAAGGTGTTAGGCTAATGAACAATACCCTTTAACCCCGTTGCCTCCACTAGCCCCTGACTGGCGAAAAATGGTGGACTGAAAGCCCTGTTTACAGAGAAATGCTCGTCAGGGACAGGAAGAAATAGAAAAGGATGGAGTCTGTGCTCCTATGCAGGAATGTGGGGTTTTGAGTCATTGCTTCCAAACTGAAAGAAATACAGCTAGATATAGAACACTCTGTTGGGAGTATGTTCTGTAATTCAGGACTAATTTGGACTTAAACAAGAGTTTCAGTGCATGTGTGTGTAAAACAAGTGGGAAAATTCTCCTGTGTTTATCTCTTCTGGTTTTGATTGCCGTGAAGAGACACCATGACCACAGCAACTCTTATAAAGGAAAACATTTAATTGGAGTTAGCTTACAGCACAAAGGTTTAGTTCACTGCCATCACAGAAGAAAGCATTACGGAATGCATGGAGACGTAGTACTGGAGGAGAAGCTGAGAGCTAGATGCCTGGATCAGTAGCCAATAGGAAGAGAGACTGCCTTGAGCATCTGAAACCTCAAAGCCCACCTCAGTGACCCACTTCCTCCAACAAGGCCATACTTCCCAATAGTTCTATTCCCTATGATCCTATGAAAGGCCATTTTCATTGAAAGTACATAGTGTGTAAAGCATAAAGTGCAATAGCTCAAAGGAGTGTGCCTTAGCATTTAAACAGAATTATATTAAAATGATGAAAATAGTAATAATATTCAAAAGTCCTTAGCATGTGCCAGGTAGTATGCCCAGGGATTTATAAGTGTCATCTCATGCTCATAGCAACTTATGAGGAACTTATTTTTTAAAGACATGGCCACACTATGCTAACAGGCTCAGGATGGCCTGGAAATAACTCTGCAGCCCAGACTATTCCAAACTCATACAGTCCTCTTGCCTCAAACTCAAGTAGAGTATGAGTCACCATACATGGTTTCATATTGAACTGTATTATCCCTATTTGCAAATAACAAGTCAATACACCAACGCGTGGAGAAATTAAATAATTGACCCAAAGCCACAGAGTTATTAAGTGACACTATAAAGTTACAGAGTCAAGATCTGAACTCAGAGAGTATCCCTCTGGGGTTAGTATGATCGCTAAAGAAGTCTGCTGTTAGAGTAGAAGGTTTGAGATGAAGAGGGAGATATAGGGAAGAGAGATGGATGGAAACAGCAGGAGACTCCTGGAGAGAGGAGAGAAGGCATGAAGAGAAAGTCTAGAGTTGGGGGTTGGGAAAAGAGACTGCAGAGTTAATCAAGGATCATAGAAGGAAAGAGAGCACTTGGGCAACAGTTATTATCCTGTTCTTAATCAAGTGTCAACTAATTCATTCTCTCCTACTTCTGTCCAGACTGGGCTCCCTTTCCTTAGGGCCCAGGTGAAACAGAACATCTCATTTTGTTTTATAGCCTCATGTGAATGAGGAGGCTATTGTTACCTCAGATCTCTCAGGATCCAACCCCCAACCTAAGTAAATAATCCTCTGACTTCTATATCTTGGTATTTAGATATGGTTGGTTACAGGACTGTCACTCCCTGTACACACACACACACACACACACACACACACACACACACACACACAAAAACACACCATATGTGTATCCAAATCTATTTGATATGATGGCATACTTCATGTATGCAACCTATTCTGTTTTCCAATGTATGTCTTTTTATCCTGCTTATCAATAGCCCAGGCTCTCCAGCATGTTATTTGTGTGTGTGACCACTGGGCTACATCCTCGATTCTTCCTGTCTCCTTGAAGTCATCACTTGATGCTCATATTCACTATTACTGCAATTGAAACAATTTTCATGTTGTACTAATGACAAGAAACAAGATCTGTACATGTCTAAGATAAATACAACTCTGTGTGTGTGCCTGCGTGGGTGTATGTGAGAATACAGGTATACGTTTTCTTTAGCAAGTATGCAGAAGTGAAAGGACAGCCTCAGTCCTCCCTCCAACAATCCTCCCCTCCCCCCCCCTCTCTCTCTCTCCAGTCGACGTCAGACTGACTGTCCTATGAGTACCTGGGGATTCTCTTTTTTTCACTTCCCATAGCTTCATAGGAATTCTGCCATTGCAGATTCTCAAGTTACACTCCTGGATTTTTGGATGAGTTCTAAGGAACTCAAACTCAGGCTGGCTTGCTCAGTCAGGGCTTTTACACACTGAGCCATCTCCCTAGCTCTGTCCAATGAATGCAACTTTCTTTTCCAGAAATTCCCCATTCATGGATAATTGGGTCCGTACATAATACCATAGCTTTCAAGAGTCAAGTACATTCTCTAGGGGTTCTTTCCAGGAGTTAACTACTGATGCTGGCCTTCGTACCTGGAATGACTGAAAATGGAAGCCCATAGTCACCACAGTGTTTACGTAGAACAGCAATTGATTCTCCACAGTGGGCATTCCCAAGGATGTCCAGGTTCACTGAGGCTTAGTGGAAAGTATCAAAACTTTGATTCAACTATTTTATGTTTTAAACCAAAGGTGTTTCCTTTTTATTTTGTCATGTAAGCAATCTGTCTATAATACATACATATATACACATATATTCAAGTTATATATATATATACTTATTTTTCTTTTATACTAGAACAATAAAAAGGGTTTAGTGAAGATGGTATTGGAGAATTAACTTATAAATAGTCATTGTGTACATTGGAAAAAAATGCTACCAATTTCAAAACATTCAGAAACATAAGCCTAGTGCTTTTGGGGTACATAATACACTGTGTTATGATATTCAGTCCTGTTTCAGTGGGTAGACCACACAAAGCACATTAACAACAATAAAAGTTTTAAGGGATTATATAATGTGCAAGTCTACTTTATAAAATAAATTTGAAGCCTGGATCTTTAAAGACAATCTTATCTTAAAGGACAGACTCAAACAGCTAATGGTAGGAAAAAATCCTACTCAGGAAGATAATTTCTACTATAAGCATCCAGAGTTATTCTATCGGTAGGCTGAAATCTATGGGCTCACTTTAACAGTACTCCACTAGCTTTCTATATCATTTGGTCTATTTTTTTTTCCTGAGTCACAAAAACGGATTAAGCTCAAATTGGAGGTAATCCTTTCCCTTGATTCTTCCTTCTAAAATCAGATACCCACAGCAATACCTGGGATATGATTTGCTGTCCTGACCTCCCGAGTTTAGGAAGGATATTGAAATATCAGAGATGCTACAAAGATAATCACACAAGAAAGGAGCCCTACAAAGGCAAGAAGATAAAACAGATGAGGAGAGGGGGTGAGAGCTAAATTTATAAAGTCTGGCAATGCAAAGACTGCAGGGGACTTGATCACAGCCTATAAATACCTTCAAGGTAACAATATAATTGAAGGGAAGGAATTATTCATAGCCTCAGAAGTTGATAAGACTTGAAGCAATGGCCTGAAGCAATGAAAAAGGTTGTTCAGGTAAAATTGCCAGGAGGAAGGGGAAAGGAACTCTACTATCTGAGGGACAGAGCAGGCAAAGCAATCCCCAGAGGATACACCTGAAGGATCTTAATGGAGACAGTGCAAAGCTCTTGAGGATGAAACAGGGATTAACAAGTGTGCTTTTCTGTGCTCTTGTCAGAGTTCAGAGCTCTCAAAGGCATACCTGAAAGATGGCCCCCTTCAGAGAAGCACAAAGCAATCAGAGGTTTGCGTGAGGACTCCTCATTAGAGCATCATCAGGACAATAATGACACTTCAATATCACAATGTTATGAATTAAAATATAGAAAAATATCCTTTCCTACATTCTGTATTCAGTATTATATTTGGGAAATGATACCCAAATCTGTAAATGTGCATCACTGTGCATACATATGCTAGATTCGAATGTGTGGGCCCAACATGGTGTCTCCTTAGGGGACTGTAGTGTAAAAGTTAACATCCAAGATCATCAAAACTAAGGGTTAAAGACCTCGATCAGTACATGCCAATGCCTGGTGTACTTATAGGCAAAGAGACATGCGCGTGAAAATCATCTCTTGTTAAAATAGCTGTGCTATTCAAAATGTTTTAGAGCATGGTTAATATATAGTGTGTGGATGTACGCCCCAAAACTCTTAGCACAAATTCTGCATGAAAAGGATCCTAGAATCAAATGTCGAAGGGTCTCCCAGGCAAGGAGTCAGAGGCAGGATCTTCTACCAGGACCTGGCTGTGGTTGGAATGACTTGACAGTATCTTTTTCCCCAAATGCCACTGGTCCCACATCTTCGATTGACTTCATAGAAACATTGGCAAGGTATAAACAAAGTGTCTTAATCTTTAAGAAAGTTTGAAAATGTTAATGTGTGTATATAATATCCAGATTTACAAATAAGCGTGTATGTCCTATGAGGCCAATGGAACACTAGCTAGACAATATTCCTAAAGCCTGTGCACTGACCGATGGAAGACAAGAGACACTGTGAGCAAGGGCTGTGGCAACATTAGGGGAAGCAAGCCCCTGTACACTCCATCACCAGGAACTTGGGAGAGAGAAAGAAGGAAAGTGTTCTTGCCCTTTTACCTATAGCTTCTAAGAAGAAAGGATTACAGTAGCTTTGTTCTATTTTGTTATCTCATATTATTTTATTTTCTTGAGTGGTTTAAGACAAGCTCACACTACAGACAACACAGTTGCCCCATTAGAAATAAATAAGGGAGTCCTCTACCCCTGGAGGGATTCAAGATACTATGTGAAAATCGCTGGGGTTGGGGATTTAGCTCAGTGGTAGAGCGCTTGCCTAGGAAGTGCAAGGCCCTGGGTTCGGTCCCCAGCTCTGGAAAAAAAAAGAACCAAAAAAAAAAAAAAAAAAAAGAAAATCGCTGATTGTTTTTGGATTTTGTTTGTTTAATTTTTAAATATATATATATATATATATATATATAATGTGTAATATATATTATGCAGAAACATACACACACACACACACACACACACACACACACACAGACAAGTATGGGTGCTAGAGTGGCCAGAGTTGGACAATCCCTCTGGAACTGGAGTTAGCGTTGGTCATAAGCACCCTCAAACACCGAGCCATCTCTCCAGCTGAAGGTGTTTAAATTCAAGAAATTCTTCATTCAGATTTCTAAGATGGCCCCTGATAAGTATCAAAGTTTGAGTTCATTATCCAGTGTTGTTCAGTATAGACTTGAGACACATAGAAACATCATACACCGTATTATGTGAAACGGACTGTGATCCTGTGGTTTTGACTTCCAAACGATAAAGACATCACTATCCACAGTGTCTTTTACCAGTTTCCATCACACACAACCACATGCACAGCCTTTGGAGTGACTGCTCAGTATTTAGGAAATTAATTGTTTTCTTGAAGAGAAGGAGCTAGACCTTAGTGTGCATGCCTGAGAAGTGTAGCCTACCTCTTAAGTTAGAGTTCAGGTTGATGTCAGAAGAAATCTTTGTTAATATATTCTTTGTAGCAACACCTTCAAAAGAGAAGTGATCTGTAGAAACACTGAACCATTACTATCCTACCTTCTAGGACCTCTACCATCCATCATTCTTTTGTTTTCTTTATCAAAAACAGATAATCATGGCTACAGGGACAGTTAATTAAGTTTCTAGTTCCAGAAATAGACTCTTGGGATTTGGTAAATACTGAGACGTAGAGGAGGCACCTTGAGCGCCACTGGGAAATACTCTTCCTTGAAATCTTGCAGAGTTAAATAGAGGAGGAAGATGCCGAGAAAGGAAAGAAAACATTTTCTTCAGAGCTGACTTACTGTGTCTGTGTTCAGTCCAATGTTTGTGCATGTTTAATGCACACACACAGCTTGATGGAAAAAAAAAAACTCATACTTTTTCCTTTGCAGTGTTTGGGTGTGAGTCAAAAGGAAACATGTGTTTCCATTCTGTTTCTTGCAGCTAGCTCAGTCGAGAAAAGGGAAACAAACCTAATTCCTTCCTCCTTAATACTGAAAATGTACGTTGACAGGCAGGAAGGGACAGTTACTAGATCAGTAGTGTGGTATCCCTTCTGCCAGGCCAAGAAAATAGGAGGGAAATGATAACTGTCTGTTCCTTGATTGGTCGGGGCTTCATTTGATTTGGTTTGGGATTTGATCTTTTCTTCTGTCAATGTTGCTTGCACGCCTCAAGCCTGTGGTTTGGTTTTGTTTTGTTTTGCTTGAAGTTGCACTTCGAGTGCTAGGCAAGCATTCTGCAGTCGAGCTACACGCACAGCCCCCTCTGGCAGTTTTCTATCTGTGAAATACAGATGAATAATCAGACGAAAATCCGTACAACTGCAAGGTAGAATCATGGGAGTGGCCACGTGATTTTACAGAACACAGAGGTGGATTTAAAGCCGCATTGCTATTCCTTTTCCTTACCTTTTGGCAATGAAAACAAACTAGTGTGGTCCTTATGGGTTAGTGACGGAGCCAGCCAGTGATGGACCCAGCTTGTGAAGTCTGTTTTGAGGCTTTTGTTTGTCTTCACTCTAAGTCCAGAAAATGCTTACTTAGCTGGCAGTTTGAGAATTAGAAAATATAACTGTTGAAACGGAAGATGAGTGGAGTCTCTCAAACTCTTAACTGGTTAACTAATAAATAAAGCACATGTAATATCACATTGTCACAAAGTACAAATATAATATCAAACTCTGGCTCTGGCTATGTCTTTAAGACTCCCCCACTAGAATCTACACTCCTTAAGGATGGGAAAATCAGTCCATTTTTCTTGCTCATTTCTGAATCCCAAGCCCTTAGAGCAATGCCTAGCATAGCAAGAGCTCATTGAAGCACTGTCATTTGGTTTCAGTAAAATAAGTGAGTAATGTCTGGTGTATGATCAATTTTAATTTGTTGATACTGTCCTTCCAACTTGTCTGTGACTGAACCTAAATTGACCTGTTCTGTTCCTTGATATAGACTCCTCTATATGTCTTAAACCCAGATTCCATGGGTCTTTTAAATAGTTTTTCCAAGGAAATACATGCTTCTTGGATCATTCTCTGTGGAGTCATGGCGTTTTAGAAAAGTACGCCATTTACATGTCACATCAAAATTCATATTCATTTTCATTTTTCACCGGTCAGTACTGAATTTCAACTTTGATGTCTACCTCAGCAACAAACCCTACTGATCTAAGAAGCAAACATGAAAGTCTATTAACCTTAGGAATTAGGCTTCCAGTCAGGAGCAAATTAAACAGAATTTGCTCCCACTTCAATAAATGTGATTTGCCCTACAAAGGCCTACCTTTCAAGCTTGGCCTACCATCTGCTCCTAGATATTAGAAGCTAACAGAGCAGAGAGCAACAGGCCATGACTGCCATGAAGATACCAGTATCTGGCTTAAATATGGAAATATAGAAAATTAAATACTGACTACAGAGAGACTAAATGCGTTTCTGCATTACTTGAGATCATTTAGGATCTTCCAGCAATTATATCTGAAGACTTCTATTATGACATTTATCATCCACTGGGATATGAGATTGCAGTTGGACAACAGTTTCTGTGCAGATGTATGAAGTTTGAAAGGATTTATTTTGTAATTTGGCCACTGAGGTTATGTCTAAAGCCCTTCAACTACCATGTTATATTTAGAAACTCAAATTTGGTTTCCTGTGTCACATAGGAGTATTAAAGTAATATGAGGAATAAGTATCATTTAAAAAAAAGAAATGCTGGGAAGTAAACAGGTGTCAGATAAAATAAAATTGTTGCTTTCCGAGTATAAAAATTGTATCAAGCCTGGAGAGGTGGAGCAGTGGGTAAGGGTACTTGGAGTAAGAGCCTACGGACCCGAGTTTGATTCCCAGAACACATGGAAACATGGGGTGAGGAATTAAATCCACAGATTTGTTCTGTGATATTTTAATACATGCCCATCCCACAATACAGACAGATAGACACACACACATTTTTTCCACATTGTTTTAATAAATGACTTAGTTGTAGCTCCACACTATGCACTCATCCAAAATACAGTTCTACATTTCTTTAGCTTGGGGTAGTACTTGGACTCAAACCAATGCAAGCTAGGAAAATACTTTACTTTTCAGCTCTACCCTGACTTCCTTGTTCAATATTTTTGTTGGAATGAACTTAAATAGATACCGTACATCCTGCTAAATGTACTATGTCTTACCTATATTACATATAAGCTTTCTTAAATTGAAGACTAGTCGTAGAAAAAAAACAGAGTAATTCTATATATATATATATATCATTAAGGTCAAAAACTGGCAATCTTCTTGATCCTACCAAGGCTGGACTCCCAGTGTAGGGGAATGTCAGGGGTGGGAGGGAGCGCAGGAAGGGGTTGGGGAGGGGAACACCCTTACAGCAGAAGGGGAGGAGGATGGAATAGGGGGCTTATGTCCGGGAAACTGGGAAACGGAATAACATTTGCAACGTAAATAAAAAAATTCCAATAAAAATGTCAATCTTTACCATTTTTTTCTTATTTTTAGCATCTTCAACAGGTTGGTCACCTACTCCTTGGAACTTTGATACATTGATGTAGAACATGGAGCTAGTCCTGTCGACTTAAGCATGCTGCAGAGATTAAGTGAGCTGATCCAAAGGAGACAACTGGCACATTTCCTACTCAATAAGTACCAAATCCAGACACAATTACAAAACTATGCAGGCCATCAGACGACAGGAGCTCATAGCCTAGAACAACCAATGAGTCAAGCTGTTTGCAAAGTAGTTTACTCATGCATGTATAGTAGTTTATATTTAACAAAGAGGTAGATAATTCTATCACCATCAGGGGAATCTGTAGCTATCCAAGCTAAGATAATGACAAGGGTAATTAAATTCTCTGCCTCATTGCACACCATTTTGGACATTAGGGGATTTGTTCCTTCGGGGATGACAATAAATTCCAACTGTCCCTCCAAAACTGAGGCTCCAAAGGATGAAGTGCAAAGTCGGAGAGAGCATCTACCAAGGATATCATCCAAGGGGCATGGGGTGAGCAGTTGAACCATTTACACATCTGCTTGTATCGGACCTGCCACCTGTCTCTTTGCCAACTCCTGTGAAAGGGAAATATCCTTCACAGGTTCACATGTGTGAACAACTTGTCCCCAGCTGATGGTGCTAATTGGAAAGTTGTGGAATTTTATGGAGGTGGAGCCTTGCCGGAGGAAGGAAGTCACTGGGAGCAGGCTTTCCGTCTTTATGGACTGGCCCTACTTCCTATCCACTCTCTTCATCCTAGTGCAGATGCAATGTAACTCCTCAGCCTCCTGTTCCTGCTTGCTATGATGCCCCTGCCTGCCTCCATGTCTTTCCTGCCCTGTATCTCCTGATACTGTAAAATTAAACCCTTTCTCTAAGTTGTTCCTGTTGGGATACTTTACCAGTATTGAGCAAGTAACTACGACACTGAATTTCTTTTCTTTTCCTTCTTTCTTTCTTTCCTTCTTTCTTTCTTTCTTTTTTTTTTAGAAAACAGACTAATTGTAATATATCAAAGGATTTAATTGGAGAAAGCCATCACTTTATAAAACAAATATACACTAATAAAAAGCACATAGTTTGATCACATTAACATATCTTTGTTATTTTTTCCAGGTGCCTGCCCGCAATTATAGTAATTACAAAAATGATGATCTCTCTCTCTCTCTCTCTCCTTTCTTTCTAAGGAAAGTGGGTATACAGTATTATAATAAAAAACAATTAAATAGTCCAGTGAGTTATGTCAATGGGTAAAGATGCTTGCTGCCACGTAGAGGATCGTCATGCACCATTCCCCATGTCCAAGTAACTCAATGAAAGTTTTAAAAATATTTTTAAAAAGCAAAGCAATTATGCTCATTTTGTAAGTACAAACATAGGTATATTCTCTTGTTTATCATTTACACAATCCTATGAGGTTATGAAGATAATATCTATATTCCCACTATGTATGGAGGACAATTGCAACATGATAGTGGTAATAAAAAGAGGTGCTGTGTCCTCTGGATCTCCTGTAGTAGCATCCATGGGAAACAACAAAGGAAGAAATAAAAATAATTGTGGCAGGGCAGAAATGAGCAAGTTTATATGTTAATAACTATTAATCAGGGCACTAAGATATCACATATTACGGAGACGTGAGTACAGGTTATAGAACGCCTGCTCTGCTTCTACCTATGTTAGAAAACCTCTCCCAATTTCACTGAATTCTGTAATACTTTCCTATCTGGGTTATAGTCTGCCTCTAGCGTTTTCTTCTCAGCTCCCCTCCCCTTTTCTCCTTTCATTTATAAATTTACTTATGTATTTCCCAGGTTTCTGCTCAGCTACTTCTCTGGAGATCTTAGCAACTCTCAAAGCTTCAGCTGTCATTGAGGGCTGAGCTATTCCAGGTTCTAACATCATCTCTGATATTTCCCATGAATTCCCTACACATTTTTCAATTTGATATTTCATTTTTTTTCCTTTTTTTTTTCTTTTTTTTTTTTCCGGGGCTGGGGACCGAACCCAGGACCTTGCGCTTCCTAGTCAAGCGCTCTACCACTGAGCCAAATCCCCAACCCCAATTTGATATTTCAAATAGTTGACTTTTGGTTCTCTTGTATATTATGTCACCTGAGTTAAACACTTATTTTTATCATAAAATTTTTATGGATACCGTGGTTGGCTATTTTTTGATGACACACTTTTCCACGTTCTGTATAGTTTTCATTTCTCTTCCTTGCTGTAGAGCGACTGAAATGTCCTGTGCTTTAACACCCATTGTCTTCCTCTTACCAGTAACATCTAGTAAGTCTCAAAGATATTTTTCTTGGACCTCCGAAGCAATGCTGTTTATTTCCTCTGAGCCTATTAAAACACCATTTTCCTCTAGCAAGTCCAAGCTGTCCTCTCAAAATTAAGAATTATACATTCTATATTTAACTATATGTATACATGTTATATTAAAGAAAGCGAGAGTAGCAAGTCCAAGTGGATCAAGGACCTCCACATCAAACCAGATACACTCAAAGTAATAGAAGAAAAAGTGGGGAAGAGCCTCAAACACACGGGCACTGGGGAAAATTTCCTGAACAGAATACAAATGGCTTATGCTCTAAGATCCAGAATCGACAAATGGGATCTCAAAAAATTGCAAACCTTCTATAAAGCAAAGGACACTGTCATTAGGACAAAACAGCAACCAGCAGATTTGGAAAAAATCTTTACCAATCCTATATCTGATAAAGGGTTAATATCCAAAATATACAAAGAACTCAAGAAGTTAGACTCCAGAGAATCAAGTAACCCTATTTTAAAAATGGGGTACAGAGCTAAAAACAAATTCTCAGCTGAGGAATATTGAATGGCTGAGAATTGCCTAAAGAAATGGTCAACATCCTTAATTGTCAGGGAAATGCAAATCAAAACAACCTTGAGATTCCACCTCACACCAGTCAGAATGGCTAAGATCAAAAACTAAGGTGACAACAGATTTTGGCAAGGATGTGGAAAACAGGGAACACTCCTCCATTGGTGGTGGGATTGCAAGCTGGTATAACCATTGTGGAAATCAGTCTGGAGGTTCCTCAGAAAACTGGATGTAGTTCTACCTGAGGACCCAGCCATACCACTCCTAGGCATATACCCAAAAGATGCTCTACCATATAACAAGGACACATGCTTCACTATGATCATAGCAACCTTATTTGTAATAGGCAGAAGCTGGAAAATATCTAGATGTCCTTCAATAAATGAATGGATACAGAAAATGTGGTACATCTACACAATGGAATACTACTCAGCTATCAAAAATAATGACTTCATGAAATTCATAGGCAAATGGATGGAACTAGAAAATACCGTTCAGGGGCTGGGGATTTAGCTCAGTGGTAGAGCGCTTACCTAGGAAGCACAAGGCCCTGGGTTCGGTCCCCAGCTCCAAAAAAAAAAAAAAAAAAAGAAAAAAAGAAAATAAAATATCGTTCTGAGTGAGGTAACCAAGTCATAACCCCCCCCAAAAAAAAAAACAAAAACAAAAAACCCACATAGTATACACTCACTGATAAGTGGATATTAGCCCAAACGCTCCAATTCCCCAAGATATAATCCACAGACCACATGAAGCTCAAGAAGAAGGGTGACCAGAGTGCTGATACTTCGATCCTTCTTAAAAGGGGAAACAAAAGTATTCATAGGAGGAGATATGGAGACAAAGTTTGGAGCAGAGAATGAAGGAATAACCATTCAGAGCCTGCCCCACCTGGGGATCCAGCCTATATACATACAGTTACCAAACCCAGACAATATTGTTGATACCAAGAAGTTTATGCTGACAGGAGACTGATACAGCTGTCTCCTGAGAGGCTCTGCCAGAGCATAACAAATATAAAGGTGAATGCTCGCAGCCAACCATTCAACTGAAAATAGGGTCCCCATATTCTCAACATCTAAACACACACACAGATATATATATATATATATATATATATATATATATATATATAGAGAGAGAGAGAGAGAGAGAGAGAGAGAGAGAGAGAGAAAGAGAGAGAGAGTATGTAATGTAATTGCTGTAATGAAACCAATTTGGTAATTCTAACTTTAAATTTTTAATTAAAACACAAACTGGGTATTTCACCTTCTATGCAAAATTCAATGTCTTCCCTTTGCGGGAGCAATCTACCATCAATACATTATTGAAATCCTTCCAGCTAGACCTATGAGTTTCCTGGAAAGGAAACAAAACATGCCTCCCCTTGTCTACTGTGGATGAAATCCTTGCTAAGGATTCTGATATAGGTTCATATTAATCGTCACAATGGCCTATAGGCAGCATTACAATTAGGACCTGCATTTTAGTGAGCAGTCGAGTGATTCACCCGAGACTGTGGAGCTAGTTACAAGCCCAGCTAAAAGTGCATAAGATCCTATGTGCGTCTCCAACACCAGCTTCTTTCTCCTCACCCCTACTGCCTGCCTTCTCTCATATAACTCACTATATTCAAACAGTCCTCCTCAATAATTTGAAAATGCATCGTGCACTACATTATAATGTATTTATATTCAAGCTAGCATCTTCATGTAGAGCATTTGTCCAGGTTCCACAATGTGAAATCGGCCCCACCTACGTACATTTATAAAACCTTTACCCCAGCACTATTCTCCTTTTACTTGGCTTATAGCTAATTGTGTGTTAAAACCGAATCATAGGAATAACTGTAATTCTGGAGGTTAAATTTCATGACTCCAACAATTCCAAATAAATTGCCATTTAATAACTATGCGGTGAATTAAAATGATCATAATGATGTTTCTACTCGGAATCTTGCATTGGTAATATAATCATAATTAAGCATCAGGATGGGGTTTGAAAGCCCAGTCCGGTGTTTATTGGCAGTAGTATCCAGGCAAAATTGTCTGGCTTCATTAAACCAGAGTCACCTCATTCGTAACATGAAGATATTAATAGTGAGTGCCCCGATTAGAGAAGCTAAACAAAATTCTTACTAACATCCTGTACACAAGATCCTATATTTTATTCATCAATATTAGTGTTCACAAGAACGATGAGAGTAACATAGTGTCTTTGAAAAGTGCCTTCTCGACTAAATGTCTGCGATAGCCATCTATCCATTAAACTAGCTGCCATGTTACAGAAAACAAGGCGAGAAATGTAAACTGAATCGCAGAGGTTATCAGGAGAGTCAAATATGGACTATAAAACATAATTGGCAATCATCCGCTGTCATCCTGAGTCTGAAATGACCATGGGATGAAGGTTGGCTCGGATGGATCAACAACAGGACTTATCCAAATGTCTTCAAGTGATTCTAGGTTCCAAAGGTGTCATCGCAGACTGGGAAAGTCAGGTCTGGCTGCCAGTAGTATCTTTGAGGCGAATTCAGCTCTACAGTTCCGTCAGCCATCTATCAGTGAAACACTAACAAGCTAAAAACAACAGCAATGGCAGCATCAGGACCAGAGAATATGATGCTATGGGGTGGGAGGCTAATGAAGTTCCCCATCAATGCGCTCCATTTCCATGCCTTCTGAATGCAGCCAGCGATCTAAAATCCATCATCTGTAGCTTCGGGGTGGCAATGAGTTATTGCTTTCGCAGTTGCACTGAACAATACCCCAGGAGTAATGACTAGTAAGTGTAAGCGGTGGGACAATGAGATAATTCATCTCCCTGGCGTGTCCAGCAGTGTTCAGTCAGGCTTGCCATTACGGCGCACCAGCACCAGCATTCACTTGATGGCATCTGGAGTTAAGCCAGCATGTTGCATTTTAGTTTTCTATGTCAAGAAAGCCTCCACTAGTCAAACCTGTTTAGTCAATGTTGATGACCGCAATCACAAAGGATATATGTCATTCAGACTCTCCATTTTGTGGTAAAGATTCACTCTGAATCACAAACGTAGACTATGTTCATTTATGTAAGTGGCTTTTGATGACATAATGTTTCGGGTTTTGTCTTTGCACAAGCAGCCCCAGAAGCCTTGCAGAAATACTTTAAAAGAAACTTTACGTTCGTGTTACTGGCTCTAAGTCAGTAACAGCCTGACTGCTGGGAATTACATGCTACTTAGGTTGAGATCTCAGAGACACGATTTAAATGGGACCATTGTTTAGGAGAATGAGGCAAAGCTTTTTTCCCTCCAAATTGAATAGTTAATTGTGAAAAATCATGCATGTCAATAGAAAATCCGTTCTTGACTGAAAGCTCAATCTAAGACAAGAGCTGGGCATGAAAACTAAGTGCAAGTGCTAAGACTTGTGTGTGTGTGTGTGTGTGTGTGTGTGTGTGTGTGTGTGTCTGAAGTATGCCGTGTAGTATATTTTTCACAAGACTGCAGGTATGTATGCATGCTCAGGGCAGAAGCCAGATGAGGACATGTGTGTCTCACCTTCACTCTTTACATTATTCCCATGAGATAGTCTCTCACTGACTTGGAACTAGGCTGGTAGCCATCATCCAGAAAGCCCCAGCCATTTTGATGCATCTAATCCTCACATATCTGGGTTTAGAGGTGCTCACCTCAGCAAACTCAACTTTTACAGAGTATCCTATGTTCTGAACTCATGTCGGCATAGATGCACAGTTGAACAGGTATCTGTTGAGCTGTGCCTGTGTTCTTGAATTCTTACGAGTTCACACTAAGTCAGGATTGATCATAGACTTCCCAACACACAGCACCTTGCCTGGCACAAAGTATGTGCTCAATGTATACAATGGATAATCTCCATAAGATAAGTTATCTTAATCCAAATGTTTGAAGCTTCATATTATTTAGACATTAAGGGACTTGAAGTGTCCCAGTCTAGAGAACACTTGGATAAATGAGAAATGGGGAAAATGAAGACATTTGGCCCTTTACTCTCATAATTACCCACCAGACACCAAATATGCTGTCCATGCTTTGTCAGGTCAGTTTTATGACTGCATTATTACACATTTAACTTGCATATTAAATTCATTATTCATTTTCTTTCACATTTTAGAGCATCAGGATCTGTAAGTATTTTTCTATTGTTTTGGTTTCCAGTTAAGGGCAGCTGCTATTCATCTGCATAATCTGGATACTTTTTTACCAGGAGCTTGGATTTAACAATGATTTGCCTCAGCTTTATTAATCCCCAAGTAAAGGATCACACTATACGTGTCTTTATCTGATATGACAGCAGGTCCAAGCTCTTTGGATACTAGCCTTAGATAAGGTATTTCCTGTCTGTATCTATTTCTTATTGTGGTGGTTGGCACCTATGATAGTGCCATGCCCCCTCTTTATTTACATATTCATTTTTTGCCTTTTTTTCCTTCCTCCTCTATATCTCCTCTTTCCCATTTTTTTCTCTGCAAAGTAACAGATTTCCATTTTATATGGGTGATAAAGTGTGGACACCAGGTTACAGAATGTTATACATTTACTGTGAGTCCAGAGCCCCTTGAAACATTGTAGTGAAGAAGGATTGGATCACAGTGCTTCACTTCACAATGCATGAGAACAAATGCAATCTAATGAAGGGCAAAAAGAGCAGCAGGCTTTAACATAGCCTGTGATCTATCCCAAGATTCTATTACAGACAAATTCTAGATTCCATGTCTTATACTAAAATATCACCCCAGATCTCAGTGTAGATGTGGGGCCCTAACTCAGATATCACTCCCAAGATATTTCAGAAACTTGGCTTTTGGTAAGATGATAGATTTGCTATTGTTGTCATTGTTTTTGTCATTTTGTTTATTTGCAGACAGGTCTAGCAGACTTAGAAACATATTTTCACAGAAAAATTTTGTTGAGTTATAAAATGCATTTCTCTGATTGTTGCTGATGTGTGTCTATGCACACACACACACACACACACACAGGCACACACACACACAGGCGCACACACACACACACACACACACACACACACACACACACACCCCTCATTTTACAGTCATCACATATTGGTATTTCTTCAAGAAAACTGCCCTTCTATATTTGTGGAAGCTTTGTTGGTAATAGACAGCGTGTAGATAGTTTATTTTGATTGATCTTCAGGAAAAGCTAGCAACATAATCTTTTTCTTTTTTATTTCCTTCTCAAAGAAGAGGCCAAAGTGCCAAATGGTAGAGTCATCGTCACAAATTGACTAACTTACTTCATAATAACAGTATTGAGCCTTCAATCCGAAGCGTTCAGTTTAAAATTGAGATCTGTGTACCTGGCATGCTGCCCTCAGATCCATGTATGGAATGAAGGCCAACAGACTTTGAAGGAAGCCTCATGTACAGATTAGAGATTTGGGGAAACACTCAGGGTCTCCTATGCACAGTTACCTGTGGTCCAGTTACATAATCCTGGCTCCCGTTGCCTTCTCCCAGCTTCCACAGCTCTGCTGGGATGGCACAGCTAAGCTGAGAGCTGCAGGGAGGGTGCCCAGCAAGGCCTCTCTGCACAAGTGGCTAATGATCTGGAAAAGCTCCTAAGCCCAGAAACCCCAAAGAGGCCTTTTTCACTAAGAACAAATAGCAATGAAAAGGATGGTGAGCCAACCTGCTGTCCGCAGCACTCCGTGGGAAATGAGATTGCCTCTGTTGGACACCTTTGTGTTTCTCTTGTTCTCTTCTCCTGCACTACCAGTCTCTAAACAGCGATATTCCTCTGCACTCCACTGGACATCTCCCTAAGCAAAGTCCGGAGTCCAATACAGTTCTGTCAATGGCCAAATCCAGGAATGAAGCTGAGTTAACAGCCATCTAACTTCACTGAGAACTAACCTGGCAGATGTCGATGCTTGACTGTAAATATTCACACAGAGACAGCCAAAATGAGGCATCCAGGGTGAATTTATAGACGCAATAGACCAGAGGAATAGACCATTTATCACATTTCAGCTCAGCTCTCTTTTTATTCTCAAGGAGTCCCTTTGAATATCATAAATTGTAGAGAAACAATATTATACAAGACAAACTTAATAAATACCCAATTTCCACACATCTGACCCAAGAGATATTACCAATAACGTTTCTGGAGGATGCAGTTTGGGGAAGAAATTCTGCCACTGTGGTGCAGGATCTGCCAGGACAGTGTCTCTTTGTCCTGCCTGTCTCAGCTTCTGCACAGATCTGCATTGCAAGTAGGGACGAAAACTGTTGGACGAGGTTATAGATTCTTGTCAAACAAAACAGATGTCCTGACACATAAATTTTCACTATTCCTGAAAGGCTCATAATTAAAAAATGAATCCGAGAGGATTTACTGTAAATTACACACAGGGAGGAAGAAATTAATATGTCTTCTCTACACCAGCATTAACTACACAGAGAGAAGCTAATTGCTGCCCAGTTTCCTCCGACCTTCTGCTTAATAGGTGGTGAAAAGACGCTGTCAAAAGCTGCCCAGGAGCGAGCACAACACTTCCTAGTAATCCTTTACGTGATCCTAGGAAGGTGAGCATAACATGACACAGCTCCAGACAGCGTAGATGGGGGATAAGAGGCAGATGTCACTCACAAGTAACACCAGCTGCTGTCCAAACGCTGAGCTGACTAACTCAACAACAGATTTCACTGGTGGGAAACTTATATTTGAAGCAATTATTTGCAAATATCCCTCGGCCCCAAGAATCTCGTTTTATGCACACGAACTTCAACAGAGACATCCTTTGGCCTTTGCCAAATGCGTCCCATTCATGATTTCATTAATAGCAATCGTCAGCAACAAACTGACAGAAAACACTGCACCACAGAAGCACGAACCCCAGAACCCCCGAGAAGGAATGTTAGCCAATCTGAAATAAATGGTTTCTGATTCCTAAGTTATTTTGATCCCTTGTTCTTTTAGGTTTTTGCTTTGGCTTCTTTCATTGAAGAACCCAAGCTTGACATTTTAAACTTGGATTGTCAGAGGTCACGTAAGGAAGACCTGAGGTTTACAAAAAAGCATCAAAAGTACTGGGGCGCTTCACTGTCTCTGTCAGGGAAACAGGATTTATGCAAATTATAAATGAAAAACAAAGAAAAAAATCATGCCTAGAGCATGTACACCCATCCCCCATCCCCCACCCCCTCTCTCTACTTCTTCCACAATTAACATCCAGAGTAAAAGAATGCCACTTGACTCCATGAGGCCCCAGGCTAGCACACCCGAAGCAGATGCCTGGCCCTTGTCTCATGTCATTGTAGCTTATCCCGCTGCTCTGGTACAACAATGTACCCCAGACTTCATGTATTAGAAGGTTACTAGCCAATGAAACAGTGTGTGTGTGTGTGTGTGTGTGTGTGTGTGTGTGTGTGTGTCTGTGTGTGTGTGTGTCTGTGTGTGTGTGTGTGTGTGTGTGTGTCTGTGTGTGTGTGTGTCTGTGTGTGTGTGTGTGTGTGTCTGTGTGTGTGTGTGTCTGTGTGTGTGTGTGTGTCTGTCTGTGTGTGTGTGTGTCTGTGTGTGTGTGTGTGTGTGTCTGTGTGTGTGTGTGTCTGTGTGTGTGTGTGTGTCTGTGTGTGTGTGTGTCTGTGTGTGTGTGTGTGTGTCTGTGTGTGTGTGTGTGTCTGTGTGTGTGTGTGTCTGTGTGTGTGTATGTGTGTGTGTGTGTGTGTGTCTGTGTGTGTGTGTGTGTGTCTGTGTGTGTGTGTGTCTGTGTGTGTGTGTAGTGGGGGAGAAGCTCATTAGAGGTGGATTGATAGCACTTTTTAGGGAAGCTTAGAGAGTGGGTTCCCTCTCTCCTGCCATGGAAGAGCACACCCTATGGCCGGGTATACAAAGTATTATTGTGAGAGCTCAGCTATGTAGCCCCAATCAGCCAGCATCGGGATCTTGGACTTCTCAGTTCTCCCTAACAAATCATGAGATGTAAAACCTGTGATTTATCGATCAGTCAATGGGATGTGTTTTAGTGCCACAGCACAAAATAAACCAAGACAGATGCCCACATCTTTCTCCATGTCTGTTATTACTTTCTTTGTTTCAGCAGTGAATTAGCCAATCAACAAGTGGGCTGGTGTACTGAACATACAAATCTCAAAAGAAGAAATACGAATAGCAAAAATTGTTTTTATTTTTCCTTTTCTTTTTAAAATGATCAAATGTCTTAGGTATGAGGGAAGTATGAATTACAACTGTTCTGAGATTTCATCATTCCCTAGGTGGGTAGGCACTATCAAGAGAAATAAAAACAAATGATGGAGTGGTTGTGGGAAGGAGGTTCCGTGTCAGGCTGCTGGTGACAGTGTCAACTGCTATGGGCATTATGGGAGTCAGTAGGTAGTTTTCTCAAAGCACTTAAAATAGTCCTGGGGAAGTGCTCAGTCTTGGAGCACTTGACCAGCATGTATGAGATCGTTGGTATTGCTGATAAATAAGTGGAAATGTAATTATGACGTGTACTAGATAAATCATTCCTGGGTAGATACTCGAAAGACCATGTCAATATACCAGAAGCAGACTTGCATATGGGGGTTTATTGTAGTCCCATTTAGAATAGGTAAGGAATAGAAAGCTTGTATGTGTGTCAGCAGAGAGATGGGTAAACAACATGTGGTACATGTATACATTGGGATTACATTCAGCTGTTAAGAAACTGAAATCATGACATTTGCCAGAACAATTAAAAAAAAAAACTTGAGACAATTATACTTGAAAATTTATCGGACTCAGAAAGAATGTTTTCTCTCATATGCAGATTCTAGATTTAAAGTATGAGGGTGTGTGTGTGTGTGTGTGTGTGTGTGTGTGTGTGTGTGTGTGTGTGTGCAGATTATTTAAGTAGAAGAGGGACTGTGATATGAAAGGACTGGAAAGAAGGGAATCCTTATTTTTACAAAAATATACTTTTATGTCCATCTGTGATGTCTATCTACACATGTTTTTGTGGTTGCTTGCGAAGGGGAAAAGACTGTTCAGTCTTGAGCTGGGGATACAGGTGGTTTAAGCCAACCAGCATGGATACTGTGGACTGAACTTGGGTCTTCTCAAAGAGTAATAAGAGTTCTTTCTGCTGAGCGACCTTTCCTGCCCCCTGAGGAAAAGATCTTAAGGAATCAGAGAGGGCTGCGGAACAAAGACTTGAAGAAGAGCACAGTACTATGTCATACACGTAAGAAAATACAAAGATGAAACTTTCTAATGTGCATGTCAACTTAAAATACAAAAAATTTAACTTTTTTTTCAAAAAGAAATGTTGAATGAAGTCTTTTGACTCCTATCCAATTCCTTTGGCTTTCTACAATGACTCCTAAGTGCTTTTCTCTTGGAATAATTTTCTTAGAATGGTGACACAAACCATTCAGCAGATAAAACCATTCTTTGTAATCTGCAGATGTCGAATGAAGCATCCTACCCAGTATTTATTGTTTTGCTTTCCCGAAGCCCCTGGTTAACTGTTCAAAGTAAGAGGTTGGGTCTTGCAACAATCTTTTGATTTTTCTACTCTGATTCTTTTATTCTGATTGTGCTAAGGAATACAGAAAAAAAACCCAGTCTCATTAGCAGATTAAAAATGCTTTCAAAAGATTGGAGCAATGAAGGGAGGCATGCTTATTAAAAGGTCGTGGGCAGGGCAGGTTTACTTCAGAACTGTGTGGGTTTTCACATTGCAATAGGAAAGATGAGTAGTTTATATAATTCCTACCCTAAGCTTGTTAGGAAACCTCTTTGGGGAATTTTCAGAGTCTTTTATTAATAGCAGAATCACTGATTTACTCCAAGGTGACAGTATCTATTCTGATGGAAATGTCTGAGTATTTTTTACTTTTATAAAGAAAATAATATATTATGTCAAACCAAAGAACAGGACTATACAGAAACCATCTGCTAACCAATATAAGACAAACACGTGTGTATTGCTTGAACGTCAGAACATGGTTAAACATATTCACTCTGAGAAATTCTCAGTATCCACAAATGACTTGTACCAACATCCTGCGACATCCGAAGCAAACTACCAAAGAGAAAGACAAAACCTTTTTCTTCAGAGTGAAGGTGTGGTACCAAATATGAAGGCCTAGAAATGGGCACACTAACGGCCTATTTTCTCATGGCGAAAGATGTTTATGGCTAGACATATTTTTCTTAGGAAGTCACACTGAACTGGAAAAGAGAAAATAAATCATCATGAAAAGGCAACTGTGCTCATAATAATAGCCTCGTTATCACTGCCATGAAATAGTCATTAAGTTACGTGCAGTATGAATCTCTTGGAGTTTTGTAAATGACGGTGGTTCTTGGAGGCTAAATAAAGATAAACTGTAGTGACTATGGCTTCCTCTCTCTCTCTCTCTCTGCTCCTTGGCATGGGTTTTCATACTGTTTAAACTCCAGCTCCTAGCACCATATGGTTCCTGAAGTATCTGAGAGAGAATTAAAAATCTGCAACCCAGTTCCATATTTACTTATGACTAGTGCTTTTTGGAGCACTAGGAGAGAGAATCTTGCTCTGCTGTCTTTCATCTTGGGGCTGGAAGGAACAGCCAGCTTAAGCCTTGTACTTCTAGCTAGAGCTACGTCAGGATAATACCAGAACACAGCCGTGGCTGCGCCTGCTCCTGTGAACCCAACTTGCCAGCTCCAGGTCTAATGATAGGCATATAAAATCTACACTCTGCTCTCCTTCCTGGATCTCAGGATTAGCAAAAACTTAGATTCAACGATTCCCTGTAAATGCCCCTTTTCCTCCATTGTAGAGATTGGGACGAATCCCAGATGGTTTTTTCTTCGTAACTGTTTTTCCCCTCTGGTATTTAAACTGAATCCTTAGTGCTCCAAATTAAATCCATTCTTTCTAGCCCTGTCATCACTAACTAATGAGAACAATTCTTCTTTCTGCTCTCGGTGGCTAAGCGTGGGGTATTTACGGATGAGAATCATATCTTTCTTTAGCCTACTTTCTTAACTGTAGACTGCACAGGTGATAAAATGGGTTAATTGTTGCTATAAAAATATTTTCTATCCTCGTAAGAAAGTAATTTTTCCTCCCCAAATCATTTTAATTTCTTCGTTTTTGCCCAATACTCTTATGATCTGCAGGGATCGGGGAGTAAAACTTTCTACCATCATAGACACGGGATCTACAGGAAAATGTCAAATATGCAATATGCATGCATAATTCCACTTGGTCACTGGGCCGTTTCCTCTGTGTCACACCCCTCTGCTACAAAAGCCACCAAGATTTATGAATGAGTTCTTATTGGAACAGAATTGCATCTTAAAAGCATACTGGCTGTGTGTAGTAAAACCAACAGACTGTATGATCTGCAAAGTCCATAATGCTGACATGCTGCCCCTTTAGAGAAAGTTTACCAACTCTCTGCTGGCTGTCCATCTAAGCCCAAGTGAGACAGTTTGGATGTTTGAAGGGAGTCTTTGAAAGCAATGCGTCTATGTTGCATTTATGTAGAAATTTTCTCCTGTGTTTATCTAACAGACACCTCAGATCGCTGGGAAGATAAGAGAATCAAGGCCAAGGCTAGGCAGGTACTCACTATGTGAAGCTGGAGAAAGTCGCCAAGTCCAGGGGCACTGTCGATGCGTACTAAGATACCATCCTTCACAGTGGTGCTGAATCCCACGGCGAGGCGGTCAGAGCGTGTGCTGGGTCTGTCATTTGCTGGCCAGGTGTAGAGGATGAGACCACCGCTTTTCCCAAAGATATATGTGGCACCAGCTGTAAAGGGAAACAGAAAGGGGACATGAGGGCCACTGTATTATACATTGCCTGATCTAGTACTGCAGGGGACAGGTGTGGGAGAAAATCTCACACTGGACAGTATTTGGTTACTAAGAGAGATGACATCCAAAGCTCAAAAATGCCCATCTTTCCACATCAAGGATGCTAGCAATGGGAATGAATAACTAAACATGTTATTGAGAGATATTCCATATTTTCTGTTCCTAATGCATAACAGTGGATATACTGACTAATGAACTTTGTTACATGTTAACAAACAACTTTCCCTCTTCTGGAGCAGCAGAATGGGTCTTCCATTTGGCCAACACAGGCACGAGATAGACACTTTGTCCCCTGTTTCTGGCTATCAGAATAGTCTCATCAGTGGAACCAGCCTTTTCAGGGGTGCATTACCATAAAGCTCGCCGTGAGGAAGTTCAAAGGTACAATTGCTTTCGCAACCCACAGAAATAAGTGTGGTCTTGTAGCAGAAAGTGATATAGGTTAAACAATATTTCTATGAAATGGCTGGAAACTAATATTTAATATTTCAAATTTGGGAGGTTTGGAAATTATATATATATATATATATATATATATATATATATATATGAGATAAACTGTGTCTGTGGCTCAATTGTAAACATAAAACTTGTTTTGGTTCATTATACAGCTTATAGGCAAGAGCTGCAAATAACTTTAGACATGAGTTTTTAGAGTGTCTGTGTCTTGACTATCGTGATCTATCGTATGCAGTCAAATGTGACTATTCCAAAGCGGTAAAAAGGTTCACTAATTTTCAACCATTTTTTGCATATTTCAAATGCGGTGTTTCTAGAAATGATCTCGCTGGATGGCTCGAACAATCCATGTGTTTATAGTGCAATAGACATGCTGAAAGAATTATTTCGGTAGTCTTTAAAGAATAAACATCCTCTCTCTCAGTATTTAACTGGTAGTGTTTATTTGATGTGGGCACAATAGGTATCCTCTCTCTTTAAAAACTAAAATCCAGAGAGGAAATATAGAAAACTACCTGAAGATAATGACCTCCTCACTGGGTGAATGAAATGACCCATTATATCTCGTTTATGCTTTACTATGCGTCTCCCATTTCCTTCCTTTTCTATTATTGTCAGTATTAATCCTGGGTTGCCAAAAATACATTAATGAAAGCTACTTACAAAACCAACACAGAGAAAATGAAGAAAATATTCTGAGAGAGTGGGTCCTATTTGTCAACTTAATGGGATTTTTAATTACCTATGAGTGCCACCTCCCAGCATGCCTATAAGAGGTGATCTAGACTAGGCTAGCTGAAGTGTGAAGACACAATCTGAAGGTAAGTGGGCAGGGTTGTGGATTAAATACGAAGGGAAATGCCAACGGAGCCCCTGCAGTGGCCTCTGCCAGCTTTCTGGCTGCTGATGTAACATTGACAGAGGCCTGCAGCCTCTGTCGCCACCATTTGCTGCCCAATGGACTGCATCTTTGAACTATGAGCCAAAATAAACCATCTCCTCCCCTTTAAGCTTATTTTTGGTATGGCACTTCCTCACAGAAAGGTAACAGGTGACTATGAAAGATTCATATTTTAAGACACTTTAAGGTCTACATTAAGAAACACACACCAAGTTGTAACTGGGAGAAGAACCTATAAATTGGGTTGCCAAAATAGTCTATGACATTGTAACCTCTGGGGTTTTATACCAGTTGCCAGTAGCAAGTAGTTTCATACAATAAACTTCTCAGCATCCAAAGATACTTTGGTAATAGATTTGGCTGTGTGTATCCCAGAGAACCTGTGACACTTATAACTAACTTTGTAAGCATTAGACAACCATTCGTTCAATCTTTAACAATTAAAAGTCTCAAGCACTGGTCTATATCTACTGTCACAGTTAACTTATAGGAAATATAGAAACGAATTATATTGTCTAAGCAATAGATTATACAGCTTATTTAAAATCGATGGGCTTATTTGGGTTAAAATTGGGAGTTTTTTTTTTTTGTTTTTTTGTTTTTTTGTTTTTTTACTATGCTGTCCCTAAGACATCTGAGATGTATGAAGACCCACTCTCCTCTTGGAAAGGTCACCTATGAGACTTGTTTACCTTCCCCCCATTTGTATATCACAAGCAGCACAGAATTTGTGTCCCTTTATGAGCTTTTCAATCCTTAGGGGAGTCTCCAGAAAGCCCTTCAGAATCATCTAGAGAAGCTGGGAGTATGGTATGCAAAGTTTATGTTAATTCCATATGCAAAGCAGTGTTTGCTTTCTCCTACCCACAAACACCCTCAAAGCTGCTTAAAATTAGAAATCTTGGTAAAACAATTCATGCTTGCTCTCTCTCCATCTGTGAAGAGTTTGAACGGAGTCCTTTTCAGTAGATGATCACAAATGCCACCCTTGTTTTCTTCTTTCTTTATTCGGAAAACTGAAGGTTATTCAGTGATTAATGTATAAAATCACCAAAAATGCAAATCAGCCTGTGACATTTCATGCCAGTTTATGAAATCTCACCCACGTCTGCCCCGCATTCATAGTGGATTTGCTACAGACGTGCATTCCTACTCTCTCAGGGAAGAATTCTATCCGCACAAAAATAATGTTAAACACGCAGAGCAAGGCACAAGACTTTATAGTTTGCAAAGCATTTTCTACAAACCGTAGGTGGGGCTCAGCCATTGCGGGGGCTGGTTTACTTGTTAACGGTTTTACAGATGTGCAAACAGAGACTAGGATATCTGTCTTAAACCAGAGCCATCCACTACTAATAGTCCTCGAGAGCATTTTTTTTTATCACCTAGCAGTATAATTACAGAACATGGTTTGACAACGGAGCAAAGCCTTCCCATACTTAGCCCGACACACTTCATGTCTTCTCAAGCTGATGGAGAACAAAGGCAGAGAGAGCCAAGACCCCAAAGCCAAGACTCTTGCAAATGGCATTCTGGTTTTCAGCAAGCAGATAACTTCACAAACTCTCTTTACCATGTTTACCCACTGCTCTGTCCAACAATTCTCAGTGCTCTCCATAAAGAAGATGTTCAAAGATAATACATGACCGCTTACATACTGTGTTTAGGAGTCCTGGTGGTGTTAACTTTTTAAATCAACATAGAAGACAACCTCATTATAACACTAACAGATAGGTTAAGTCGATAGAACATCTAATTTTACAAAGCTAATTTTTTTTGTTAGTTCTGGATTTACCTTGGCATGATCTTAGATAACGCTAACTTTGTAGATGGACAGGCATAAGAGATACAAGGTGCTCGGGATTTATTCTGCAAGGCACAAAGACTGTAAAAACCTGTTCTTGGTATTGAATAACAAGGGTAACTAAACTCCCCGAGTCTTCCCACAGTCTAACAATACTGTTAGATGAAATTTATTAATTGCCATAATTTTCTATACTGACAGTGCCATTTCTCTAGTTTTCATGTTTTTCTGTCTTGAATGATTTTTTGAAATAAACAAGAACTTTCTATTCATTTTAAACACAAAATGCCTAGAACTTCAAAGGAGGCATAATTCCATTGCTTTAGAATTTTAATATTTTTTTAAAAAAATGTTATTTTTAAAATGACAAATCAGTACTTGGAGAATATCCAAGGAGCCCTTAAGAACCACATTTGACTCTGTTAAAGATCTGCACCTCTGAGCCTCCTGATACCACAGTCTGTGTTCTCTGTCCTGAGACTGTTTTTCTGATGGACGGTTTCTGACTGGACTCAGTGCACTGGTGCCAAAATAAGGCTATGTTGGTGAATAATCAGAACAATATAAATTTAATCCATTCAAGTTTTTTTTAATGGAAAAAAGTATCAGCTGAAATAAAAGTGGCTATGGCTGCCTTCGGGTCATTTATTTAAGGCCAGAGCATTTATAAAGAGTGGAGTGAGGTCGCTCTGCAGTCTCTACAAGACAGTGTTTCGGGAATGAAATTGCTGCATAGCCACCACCAATTAAGATGAAATGGATATGTGCCTTAGCTTCCGATATGTCACCATCGCATCCACAGTCCATAAATAACAGACTTAGGTTACAGTTTCAAGCAGACTCGCCATATATGTAGCTGAAAGTGATGGAGCAGTTAAGAGTTTCAATTAAGCGAGCAAAGCTGGGGGTGGGGGCGGGTAAGAAAAGTGGTTTGGCAGGAGAAGAGGTCCAGCAGGCTGCAATGTACTTCCTGCAATCAGGAAGAAGTTGTAGAATGCAATTGGATGCAGACAGAATAAAGCAAAGTAATAAAGTAACTAATAAAGCATAAAACAGAAGATTTAGAAGTTTTCAAAGAAAAGAGGTGATAATTTTGCTTTCTAGATCTCTCCAAGATTCTGAAAACATCAGTGGACTTTTCTACTCAATTTACCAGAATTTAGTTGTTTGTGACCATTCACCTCTTCCTCGTTTGGATTGTTAGGTAACAATCATGGCTATTATTTTGACTTTGCAACGACAAGGCCCTGTTTTTTTAAATGATCTTTCTGCCTCCAGGCCCTCATCCAAGTCACTTATTACATTTTTGGATGACTACCAAGAAAGTAGAATTGTGGACTTTCGTAAGATTCGCTTTATAGGTATGTCTGCATTTGCGTGTATTTATATGCACATCTGCATGTAGGGAAATTAAGATCAAAAATGTAATTGACTGTGATTCATTTATTACTTTGTCCTCCAAACAGTTATAGACAACAATATGTCTTTGAAAAGCCCTTAGATTCTATGCTAATTGGATGTTTATATTGTTTTGTATCTTTAGTACAAACCAGTTTTCCCCGAAACAATTTTTATTGTTGCTGAAATAGAAATGCTTTTCGGAAGTGTTTCCCAGGGGAAGCCCATGGGTGCTAGATTTAGCCAGAGCTAGATAAATTACTGGAAGATAAGGACAGCCTTAGAATAATAAATTACTGTAGTAAATGTAAACTCATGTACCATATGGTATGCAAGGTTGGGTAAGAAATGGGATTCCACTGCTACCCTGGTCTCTTTGAACATTGAGCACACAGACTAGAGTTCTATGGTAGTAACAGGACCCTTCATCTTCTCTGTGACTTCCTTGCTCTCTTTGATCAGTCCATCAAGCACAGTGAGGGACAGAGTTAGGATCTTTATAAAAAAGCTGGCAAAAGCCTATTGGAAAGCAAATGGACTGTCAATGTCATAAAATATACTCTACCAGTAGATTTTGTTGTTGCTATTAAATTACAAACTATCTTTTATCCACTCAATTACTGTATAGGTAATAAAAAATAAAATGGGGAGAGTCGTGGCTCACAGCTGATAAAAGCCTCTTCCAGCTAATGAAAACAGAAAGCCAGGCTTTGCCTCCCAGTGACTTATGCCTGAACGACATACCTTCTCAATTATTTTCAGAGTGATCTGTAATTTTCTCTCCGCCTCTCTCCCTACTTCTCCATTTCTGGGGTTCTGAATCGTCTTCATTTCTCTTACATGTCTATGGCACTCTGTGGTTCTGAAATTGCCCTCTCTAGGCCTATTTCTTTTGATTTACCTCACCTTAGCACTCACCAAAGTTTTAGTGGTAGATATTTTGTTAACTCTTTTTTTAAACGTTTTCAGAAAAGATGAAAATTCAGAGATTCAACTACTTGATGCCATGCTCAACGGTGGAATTGAGAACACAGTCCCCATCCTGCCACAGTCCCCATCTCTCCTGTTCCTGTGCAGTCGTGGTACCAAATGCCCCAAGGGAACACCAAGAAACCAACTGCAACATAAGGAGGAGGAAGGAGCGGTGTGTGACAGGTAAAAGGTGTATGCAAGTCCTCAGTGTCACAGAGGCAGCCACCAAGGAAACAGAGTAAGCGATACAGATGTTACTAACAGCCCTCCAATGAATTCATCGGAATGGTAGCTTATTGATCTATTTTTACTACTATGAAAAGCAACAGGAAATAACTTCAAACACAACGATAAAGTGTCAATAGATAAAGTAAAATATAAAGCGTTTAACCTTAAAAGAAAAAAATTCATTTTTTTTGAGCACCACTTCCCTTTGGCAAAGAAATGGTAAATGTATTTGCTTCTTTTTAAATTGAGAGGCTGAATGCAATACCTAGGAATGCATACGTCCTCAGGGAGAGCATAGATCCATTTCTTTTTTTTTTTTCCGGAGCTGGGGACTGAACCCAGGGCCTTACGTTTGCTAGGCAAGCGCTCTACCACTGAGCTAAATCCCCAACCCATAGATCCATTTCTTAAACAATGCTTGGGCAGCTGAGTGGGTCTTTTCAGATAGGGCAATCTCTTTTGCTTTCTTGAAGGAAGAGTGATAAAAAACTAAATAGAAATTAATCTTTCAAAGAATTCAATATTCTAAGGATGCAGAAACAAGAGCGTAATGTCCATGCTTCTGTGAACAGACCAATGCTGATTCAGTATTGCCCTGAATCTGTTCAGCAACATGGGAGTTCAAACTTGCCTAATGAAGCCTTTGCGAATTAATATCCAGTGTCACAGAATACCTTGTGGCAGGAAGATTTAAAACTAACAAAATGCTTTCCTATGAGAGGTCTCTATTATTTAGATACAATGATAAATAAAATCAGGGGACCACTCTTCATAGAAATTAAGTAACTGCTAAATCTGTCTCAGCAAATATTCTTGGAGCTGATCACAGGAAAGTTAAGCCTTTCCCAAGGAGAAATGAAGAAGTAACTTGCTGCTTTTAAAGCTTAACCACTGACAGACATACCAATCCTGGGTGACCATTTCCATGCCTTTACTTTCCCCATATCTGAGTAATATAAAATGATACATACACAGTTAGCAGGCCCTTGGAAACACTGGCAAACATGCCCTGCCCTTCAAAGGACTGGGGAGAATGGTGTTTCCAGAAACATAGCACCTTGGAAATATCAGATCAGACAAGCATAAAAGACAGGTATCGTTCTCACAGAAGCCCAGGGTAGCTTGCTATGGATAAAGGAGATGTTTGGTAATATTGAAATTGATCTGAAATTAAAGCATCCGGGCCACGGTCAAATTCTTCCTAGTGGAACTGACTTTTCCTAAGCTCACAGGACAAATCTTTCTTCTACAACCTAGTAACACTTATTGCAATACTGGTATTAACAGTGGTACTAATGCTCATACCAACTCCAAATGAATGATTCCCAGTACACAATATAATATTCCCAACCTGTAGAATAGAGAAATGACTGCCACCTTCATTTACAAGAGTGACATGGGCATCACTGCTGGCATGGGTGATATGAAAATCTGAAATTTATTTTATCTTCCATTTTGAGAGCAGAAGCCAATCCCTGTGGCTTGTAGATAACTATCTCTACCCTTGCTGTCAGCATGGGTTGACAAAGGAGTGAGGTCAGAGGAGCATTGTACCCCTAATAACCTCTTGTAGTGAGCATACTATACATGTAGGGTTAGGAGTTAGTCTAATAAACTCAATGCAGCCCCATTTCCATCTTCAAAGATTCTGTCTTTAAACATAGTGCATGAATTTTTTGCTATCTTTGGGGGTTCTTGGACCAATCACCATGGATACTAAAAATTGTCTTGGCATGAATTTGTGAGAACACAATAATTTGGATCCTAACAGTTACAGTCTCCATTTGAATGCTAAGAGAAGTCAAACTCTAATATGCCTAGGAATAATTTACCACGCTCATAAAATAGTCAATTCTGCCGGCCAGCCTCCAGTAATAATTTTATGCCAGATATTATCTCGTAGCCAACATAATTTAACTTCCATAACCATACCATTTTCTTACATAGGAAAAGAGAGTAGGTCCCAAGCAATTGTGCAATATTTGGGTTTAATAAAATAAATATCAAGTTTTATTGTCAAACAAAATGAGAATCCAGAGCCCTTCTGTACTCTGAGTTTCTCAAGAATGGGGCTGTTTAATTTATCTCTTGGTCAACAATTGTGAGCCTTTGGAAAATAATGAATCTTGGACCACCTTTTTGTACAAATCTTCATATTGTCATTCAGGCATGGAGAAGAACTGCAAATAAACGAAGGGAGATCAGGAAGATGAGAAGGAGGAAGAAAAGGAGGAGGAGAAGAGAAAGAAGAATAGAAAGAAGGAGGAGAAGGGAGGAAGAGGGGGGAGGAGGAAGAGGAGGGGGAGGAGGAGGGGGAGGAGGAGGAGGGGGGGGAGGAGAAGGGGGAGGAGGAGGAGGGGGAAAAGGAGCAGCCACAGTGCCCATTCATTCAGCTCAGCTGTTTGTCAGTTCACCTCAACGTGGAAATATTTCATAAATACTTATCAATTAACGTTTACCAGTGCACATGATCGAGGAACACAGCGCTTTCAGTTTATAAAAAATTACTACCTACGCACACCCTCGAATGACTTCACCTCAGTGAAGTTTTGGCAGTCTCTGGTAATAAAATCACACCCATTTCTTTTTTCAGAGTTTTCTGTTACTTCTTAGTTATTAAATCACAGGGCGAATTTTTAAAAAGATAGCCAATAAGTGAATACACTTTAGATTCTACTTCATAGGGATATGTGAGGGAGAGCAATATGATCTTCCTTTCATTTCATCGAGTAATAACTGACAGCAAAGACCATATGCACATGTCTGTTAGGAAACCACAGATGAATGAGATGAGAAGCACAAATGATCATCTGCCACTTATTCATCCCCCAGTTTGTAATGTTATTTTTCTTTTCAGGACATATGGCTTCTGATAGCATCTCTAGGGACATGGTTAGAATAAAGGGGAAGTTCAAACTATTTTATTTGCCTCCATTTCTTCTTTTAAGTAATGTTTTGAAATACCTTTTCTGAGAGCAATCAAGGAGCGTCTAAGAGCTGCCTGTTCTCTGCAAGGGAAAGACAGATGAAAAGCAGGAACCTTGATTTAAATACTTGATTTACAAGGACTTCATACTTTCTAGGGCCATGGGCTACGCAAAGATGATTTTGTTTTTCCTGTGCTCTCATTTATAAAACACAATTTCCCTGAAAATTTTGTCCAAAATTTTGGAAGGTGGATGACTCTGAATTGTATAAGACATATATTTGAACTGTAGAAATCATCTCAGAGTTAGGGAGGAGGAAGGAATCTGAACTATGATAGCTCACACTCTTTTCTTCATAATACGCATTCATTTCACCGTGTCACCATGCTATACATGCTTGTCTTCACTGGGCCTCAGTTTTGGCATGATTAAAAGAGTGATAGAGGCTCATGAGTTTCCTGTGCTGCCTGAGGAGCTACTGGTGATTGAGAGAAACTAGAGAAGGGCTAGCCAGTTTTCTTTGGGGGTAAGGCCATTGGTAGGTTTCTCAGGCATCCATCAGTAGATGATCCCATACCCATTCACAGTTTGGTAACATTAATTGGATGCAGTAGATACTGAAAAAAACCAAAGAATATTTGGACAAGAAGTTGACACAGTGCTTTGTTAGGGAAAGTGCAGGTGGAGATAGTGGTGAAATAGAAAATGAATATAATCAGAATATGTTGTATACAGGTATGAGATCTTTTTCCTACCTAACAGTTTTAAGAGCTGTAACAAAGATGGCATTAGGACATGGAAAAACCTAGCTATGTAAAGTGCTTGTTGTACAAGGATGATGACCTGGGTTTGGATCCCCAGTACCCACACAAAAGATAGGAATGGTAGTCTATAACCCTAGGAAACCCTGGGAAACCCTATAAACCCTAGGAATATAAAGACAGGGTCATCCCTGGATGTGTTGACTAAGGAATCCCGTCCAATTGATGAGCCTCAGGATAGGTGCGGGACCCCATTGCTCAAAGATGTAAAGTGATATAGAAAGATGTCCAATATTTACTTCTGACTTCCATGTAAACATACACACACATGTACCCACATATGTATACATTTACAGGATATATACATACATGTTACTACACACATGCACACTCAATAAAACAGAAATAATTTATCAGGTACAGCTTCAAGTGAAATGACATTATTGTATCTGACCTGTACGTCTGTTTTAATGAAGGTACAAGTCTCTTTATGTGCAAACTGTTGTTTTTCTCATACTCATTGGGATTCAAATAAAATAATCAGCCTTAACATACTAAACTCTACATATATCAGGGACAAGTTTCCTTACTGAGATCTTTAAAAAGAGTTTTGCAATAATAGATAAGAACCCCAGATGACTCTCACAGAAACTGATCAATCGAGCATCAAAGTTTGCTGCTGGAATGGGTTGACAAGGATGACAATGTCAACAGCTCAGGAGTGTACCCCAAGAAAAGGAAATGCTCATTAGGTTTTCTGTTATGGTTTTGTTGGCTTTTTGTTCAGACAGAATCACATGTATCCCAGGCTAGCCTTGAAGTCACTATGTAGCCCAGGCTTGCTTCAATTCTTGATTCTCCTGCCTCTACATACCAAGTGCTCAGATTTATGTGTGTGTGACCACATCAGCTTCAGCAGTTCATGTATGTTTTATATTGGGACAGATGGTCTTCTGGTTGTATTCTTTTGACAAATGCTTGTGGATTTTATAGTTGGGGTACATAATGGACACAGGAGGCTGATGAGAAAAATCTGTGAGTGTGTAGGCCCTCACTTGACACTCACACATGATATCTTTACTTGGAGCTTACTGGGTACCAGACTTATAACATTCATTCAAATTTCTGTTGCTTACAAAAATAATTTAGACTACTTTGTTTTAGTGGCCCATGTGAACTAAGATATTCTTTTAAAAAATCCAATATACTATTTTCCTTCTTTCTGAAATTAATTGTTAAGTTATGTACAAAGCCATGGGCTTCAATGTGATATGTTAATAGTTATTACGGTGTTGCCTCCCTGCCCCCACCCTTCTCCCTTTTGCCTGTTCTTCCTTCCTGTTCAGGCCTTCTCTGCTTACAGTTCCATGTATTCCACCACACACTCACTGGCTACCCCACCTTAAAATATCTTCATCCCTTCTCAGGTCCCCCTTTTCTAGTTCACAGATGCTAACAGATAGCAAACATACAATAACAAAACCCAAACAGCTTAGACAATGTCCCTTATGAATATTCATAGAATTTTGTAGTAAAATCAAGGGTATATTAAAACTAGAATCCAATACTATGAGAATTAATGCATCACAACATTAAATGTATCTCCTCAACATATTTTATTATTCCAACCAATTAAAGAAGAATTAGAATATAATTTTATCTAGGACTTAACAAAATCCTAGAGACATTCCTTTTCAAACTTTAATTAAAACAGGAATGAGGCAAAGTGTTTTAAATATGATAGTAGCTATCAAAATCATCTAACATTACAGCAAGTAATAAAATGTATATATAGCCTTTGACAAGAAAATCAGGAAACAGAAGTTTTCATTAGTACAGTATTACCAGACATCCTTTGGATGCTGTTATTAAAACAGTAAAGCAGTAAAATAAAATAAGCTATAAATACCGGAAAAGAACATGATAAGTTTGTTAAAGATCCATGAATAAATACCTACATCTTCTAAGTCTATTAAATTAGTAAGAACAAATGGTAAATCTGTGTAAGAGAAGTTATAAATATGCAAAGCAATAGCTTTCACTATCTCACTTGGATGCAATGATTTCCACAAGATTAATAAGACCACTTAATGGAAAAAACAACATAGTGTTGTATTCTAAAATTAAATGTACATGTAGATATAATGGCTTCTTGATTTCCATTATCAGTTATTATCCAGATTATATAAAGAAATACAAAAGCAAAGCCCTAAAATCCACTCAGAAAGTGGTAAGGCTTGAAGACGTCATTGAGTGGTGGGATAACTTCGGCATGTGAAGGCTCTGGGTTCAATCCCTTGGAATGTCAATAGATGAAAAATAACAGGATGTATAGATGGCCAATAAAAGCATGAGAGGTTATGTCATGTGACTAATTGATAGTGAAATGCAGATCAAGCCCACATTGAAATATTTCTTTATAAGTAAGGATGTGGAGGATACTTTTGCATCATTGGTGAGAATTTGCTATGTTGTAGCCAAAGTGGAAAAGACAGTAGTTCCCCAAAACACACACACACACACACACACACACACACACACACACACACACACACACACACGCACGCACACAAAATCCCAGATATCTACTGATGAATAAATAAAATGTGATCTATAAATACAGGAAAACACTAGTCAGCTTAACAACATAAGTGTAATTGTGACGCAAAGAAAATCTACTCAAAGTAAAGTATAAGTTGAAAGGGCATAAAACCGTACAGTCATAAGGCCATAATGGATAAGTACAATAGGGATGTATTAATGATGACATTCTTTAAGGTAATTCTTCTCAGAGTTTCCTTATGTGAAGTTAATGAGGGAAGAGAAATACATTAAGAGCTGTCAAAAAATATCCAGTGAAGAATAAGGAAGTCAGAAACTTCAGAACATGCTCTAATCTCAGGGGTGAGACATATAAGGAAGACTGTTGCAAAGTACAGGCTAGTCTCATCCACATGGCGAGTGCCAATGAGACAGGGGAACCCAGTGAAACCTTGTCTCAAATCAATAATAGCAACTAATAGAATGAGGAAAGATGAAAAATGAGAAGTTAGTAAATGGACTGGAGTCAGAATGTTCTCCCATTAGTAAAGAAATTGTACCTGGGAAGACTTACTGAGAATGGAGGATGAATTTATAGCTACTGATTCTTAGTCCTGAAAGGATATTCCATTTGGAGATCATGATCAGAGGTTCACAAGGCATGGTGTGGTGTATTGGGGGAGCACAGAGTAATCTCTTATGTGTAGCATAGAACAGCAAAGGCAGCTTGAGAAGGAGTCGGTAAGAGCTGCCTGCTACCCAGTGTCCTGGTAAGATGTTGTTTACTTGCACCCTTCTTGATGTGCCGGTATGCTCCTTAAAGCATTTCCATGTTCTTAACAGAAAGCCTATAAAGAGCACACCTGCAATGGCCAACATCTAAAAATAAATTTTTCTGAAAATAATTGTTTAAAAATGCATTAGCTCCCAATATCAATTTTTGATGATATTTTAATTATTTATTCTTATTTATTCTTTTCTCAATACAGTACACACTGACTGCAGCCTCTCCTTCCTCCCCTCCTCCCATTGTCCCCGAAAAGGTTAGCAAATGACCACTTTGATCAGTAGAAAATAGGTCTGAGAAACACAATGTTGTCTGCTGTACAGTAGACAGAGAAGAGAAAATACACTATCAAAACTGAGGAGCACAAGAATATCCTTCCTCCTTGAAGTTGCCTCTCTCAAGTATTTTGTTGCTGTGATGAGAAAAATAACTAGCAAGTGCCTAATCTTTACTTTCAAAGGTTTTTCTCTAATCTACCAGGCCTTGGAGTAGAGCACTTTGCACACCTGCTCCTGGCCGTACGCTTTTATTCCTGAAGCCACACTGCAAGTCTATAAACATTCATTTCCCGCCTCTCACCTTAGTGTGACTATGATAACTTTAGCGTTGATTCAACAGCCACGATATGACACGTTACAAATAAACGGCAGTCACTTCCATCAAAGCCTGACGATTTGTTATGATGGATATATTCAGACACACCAGTCTCTTTTTAGAAAAGGCAATTTAATGGAAAAACGCAAGATAATTGGTCTTTAGCTCTTGCAATAAACTTAGGTGGCACCTGCCATATTTAAATTAATACAGTGCTTCTCCCTGTTAGACTAGACCCTGATTGAGTCACTCATGTGAAAAGACTCCGACACAGCTCGTGCTTAGATTGTAGGTTTTTTTTTTTTTTAATGTGGGTGCTTTTAAAAAAAAAGTGATGTGATACATGCGATCCAGTGAGAAAAGAAATCGAAAGTTCTTTATTCAGCCACACATCCTGCCTCTCCTTATCTCTCTGCCTCAGCTTTTGCTCCACACTGTACAATACAGGTGGCAGGTTTTAGTGGACACTGGAAGATTCTCCAAGGCTATGTCGTTGGAGCTTAAGCCTCCAAAGGAACACTGGGTCTGCTTACCAGAAAGCACATACACACGACTCTTGAGGATTTATTCCATCCCCCACTGTCCCTAATTCCCCCTACGCAGGCCACCATGATGTGTATTAAGTAGAACAGAAGTTTACTTGGTTGCTTCTAATTTCGTTTAAAACAGGAACAAGAATAAAGCAGGTACCACTGAAGATAAAGTGCCCTGGTTGGCACTGAGGCAAGCCCTCTCACTTCCTGGGGAAACTTGAGTGATGAGAGTAGATCATCCTTGTGAGGCCAAGACTAATGTAAGAGTCTATCATCACTGGAGTCATTAGTGACCTGAACACGACATGTGGCTATTGTGACTTTTTGCATGAGGTGAACTTGTTTTCTGGGAGGTCAGTGCTCTTGTCATTCCCAGTGATGATCCACCTTCTTAAAGTTTGCATCCTTTAAATATGACCATACTTTTACTTAAAGCAAACATTCCCTCCTGAGGTTACAACCTTTTAAGAAAGTCTACAAGACAACACTGGTTCACAAAGGCCCATTGTCCATACTTGGGGCAAAAGCAGTCATAAATTATACCTTATTTGTCTGCTTTTGAAATAGTTCATATTGAGCATTCAGCATGCTTGGCAAGAATTCTGCCTCTAAATTCCACTCCAAGTTCCCTGTTTACTTTCAGATACAATCTCAGTAAGTTATCCAGGCTAGACTAAAACTTTCTTCAGAGTAAGCCTCCTTGTAATATTAGATTATAGGAATGCACCACCCAATGTAGCTAATTTACAAAAACACACTCATCATTAATAGTCACAGACTTTATTTCTGACCCAACTGGAACACATGGATAGAGAGCTATCATGGACCTCTTTGCATGTCTCATACTGGTCAAGACCTGTGCAAGGCACATCAAATCATGTATTACACAATGGAAAGAGAATCCATGAAGCTACCATTTTGTCTTCGGTTATACATATAAATACAGGGGCCCTTGCATAGTTGCGGGATCTGTCCAATATCACAATGGATAACTATGAATTATAACTTTTCTGCCCTGACTATAGGTAACAGCAATTGGCACTCCATATTCTTAAAAGGACCTCAAGAAAAGATACTTAATAAAATTTCATTGATTTTTCTTTAACTTTCAAAATATTATTCAACAATCAATTTACAAATTCTATTGTTATGATACTGATATATAAACATGTACATAGATCCTATAAAGTGTTTGCATTAACAAAATATACTTTAAACCATTCCTTTTTAGCCTAAGAAGCAGCTGTATAACAGACAATATGCTCTTGTTCACTGTGCTGCTTAACAAAGGCCAAGGGATTCCTCTATTCTAATGGAAACTTTGTGTGCTTTGATCTATGATCTCCTCCTTGCCTTCCCTCAACCTTAAGCCTACAGAAACCTCTACAATATATACTTCTATGCCTAGAACTGCTTTAGATTCCACATAAATGTGAGTTAATAAAATTTAATTCAGCCCTAACTTGCTCCCTAATGATTCTGTTTGGGTAGCAAAAATCACTATGGAGTATTTTCTTTGAGAAAGGTCATTAGAAAACATGGAGAGAAAGAGAGAGAGAGAGTTGAGAATGAATGAGAAAGAGGGGGGTAAGAAGCAGATGGATGAGGGGAATTTGGGTATATGATAAGACTTTGGTGTATGACCAGAACATAAGGAAGATGACGTATCTCATCTAGGTCAGTATATTTTCTGTAATATTGGGAACATACTTTCTTGAGTACAGAATTATTCAAATCTTTATACTTGAATATATGGGATAAAATATCATATATAAAGTAGTCCTATCCTCATTAATTGATCTTAGTCTACAGAAAATAAAGGCAGAATAATGTAAAATTCTTAAACAATTTATATATTAATCACTAAAGCAACTCAGTTGAAAGACTTTTTATATACCATAGCTAAGGATGTATTTAGGCATTGTGTCTTTTAAAAAAAATCCTATAATTTCCACTACAAGGAAATACACAAGTGGAAGTGATAGTCTACAGATCTGTCCAGTCTTCATGAGTATATAGCTGATGGGGAAGAATTCTTCCTCTGGAGGAAAAAGGAGAATTGGTAGAAGAAGAAGGAGAAGAATAAAAAGGAGGACGGGGTTGGGGATTTAGCTCAGTGGTAGAGCGCTTGCCTAGGAAGCTCAAGGCCCTGGGTTCGGTCCCCAGCTCCGGAAAAAAAGAACCAAAAAAAAAAAAGGAGGAGTAAAAGGAGGACGAGGAGGGAGGAGGAGGAGAGAGGAGGAAGAGGAAGAGGAACAGGTGAGGAAATGGAGGAGGGGATGGGGAGGGGTATGCTACAACTTGGATGGGACTTCGTTAGAAGCACTACAGCAGAAAAGACAAGCAAAACAGCCATTTAATCATCTTCACTATGAAGTGCTGATTCTTTAGACTCTTATGGCATCCATGAATGATGTAGGAGTTTGCTATGATGAATGCAGAAGAATTCCTTGTGAGAGATACTTTCAGGAAATTTGTGCCCTTCCCTCCAGGACAAACTGAGCTTCTGGGATCAATTATCATTTGTTCTTGAAGAGAATTTACAGTCTCACCAGCAACTCCTTTACCCTACTCAACGAAGTCCTCTTTGTGATATAGTGGTTGCAGATGTTCAAGAACAACTGTATCCTTGGAAATCCATCCATGGCGAGTCGGCTTGCTGCTTCACTTTCTTTCACTGTTTGCAATTTTATCATTTCTAGTTATTGTAAGCTAAACAGGTTTCAGGCCAATCTTCAAATCACCTGTCTCCCCATTTGGCCTAAGGCATACATACACACATACACATCCATTCCTTCCTGAGTATGAATATATACACATATGTAGTGATGTATGTTCAGATGTGTACATATACACATGACACAAACAGATTTTGTTCTTGAATGTCTGAAACCTCAAATGTTATTTGGATTTACTGCTAAAAAAAGAATTCTGGAGTGGATGAACTGTGAAAAGGTATTCTGTATTCTCTGCGTGCACATCACCTGCTTGGCCATACTAAATTAGTTAATACTTCATTAAAAATATATTAAGTTCCTACTAATTATTATGTACTTTTCTGTGTGCTAGTGAGAGATAAGACAATATAGCATAGTCCTAGTATTACTAGACATAGTATTTAATTGAAATGCCAGGTAATGCCCAAATCAAGATGATATCTCTAAGTTTTAGGTGTCAATAGGCATGATGAGAAGAAGGTGGTGGTGTAAGCATTATCACAATTGCACCTGAGTGCCAGGAAAGTAAACTTTGCGCTTCCTGGAAAAAAAAAATGGCTCTCTGTCATTAGAGGGAACACTGGCAAAAGAGTAAGTCTCTTGAGTTCTTGGTGTGCTTTGGAGCAACCACATCGGTGTGTCCAAATTGAAGACAGCAAGGAGCAGCAGCTCTCTGCTCCCAGACCCGGTGAGAGAGAGACCCAACCGCCTGGTCAGGTGGGCACTCCTGAGGCTGCAGAGCGGAAGAGACCACCAACACTGCTCACCCCTGCCCACATCCCTGGCCCAAGAGGAAACTGTATAAGGCCTCTGGGCTCCCGTGGGAGAGGGCCCAGGAGCGGCAGGACCCCTGCCAGAGACACCTCCGGACCCTGAAGGAAACAGACCGGATAAACAGTTCTCTGCACCCAAATCCCGTGGGAGGGAGAGCTAAACCTTCAGAGAGGCAGACAAGCCTGGGAAACCAGAAGAGACTGCTCCCTGCACACACATCTCGGACGCCAGAGGAAAAAGCCAAAGACCATCTGGAACCCTGGTGCACTGAAGCTCCCGGAAGGGGCGGCACAGGTCTTCCTGGTTGCTGCCGCTGCAGAGAGCCCCTGGGCAGCACCCCACGAGCGAACCTGAGCCTCGGGACCACAGGTAAGACCAAATTTTCTGCTGCAAGAAAGCTGCCTGGTGAGCTTGGGACACACGGAAGCAGAATTTCTCTAGGACCGGGCACGTTCTGTGTTTACCGGAAGTCCCACACCCGCGGATCCCGGCCTGCAGCAGCTCTCTGCTCCCAGACCCGGTGAGAGAGAGACCCAACCGCCTGGTCAGGTGGGCACTCCTGAGGCTGCAGAGCGGAAGAGACCACCAACACTGCTCACCCCTGCCCACATCCCTGGCCCAAGAGGAAACTGTATAAGGCCTCTGGGCTCCCGTGGGGGAGGGCCCAGGAGCGGCAGGACCCCTGCCAGAGACACCCCCGGACCCTGAAGGAAACAGACCAGATAAACAGTTCTCTGCACCCAAATCCCGTGGGAGGGAGAGCTAAACCTTCAGAGAGGCAGACAAGCCTGGGAAACCAGAAGAGACTGCTCCCTGCACACACATCTCGGACGCCAGAGGAAAAAGCCAAAGACCATCTGGAACCCTGGTGCACTGAAGCTCCCAGAAGGGGCAGCACAGGTCTTCCTGGTTGCTGCCGCTGCAGAGAGCCCCTGGACAGCACCCCACGAGCGAACCTGAGCCTCGGACCACAGGTAAGACCAAATTTTCTGCTGCAAGAAAGCTGCCTGGTGAACTCAAGACACAGGCCCACAGGAACAGCTGAAGACCTGTAGAGAGGAAAAACTACACGCCCGAAAGCAGAACACTCTGTACCCAGAACTGACTGAAAGAGAGGAAAACAGGTCTACAGCACTCCTGACACACAGGCTTATAGGACAGTCTAGCCACTGTCAGAAATAGCAGAACAAAGTAACACTAGAGATAATCTGATGGCGAGAGGCAAGCGCAGGAACCCAAGCAACAGAAACCAAGACTACATGCCATCATCGGAGCCCAATTCTCCCACCAAAACAAACATGGAATATCCAAACACACCAGAAAAGCAAGATCTAGTTTCAAAATCATATTTGATCATGATGCTGGAGGACTTCAAGAAAGACATGAACACACTTAGGGAAACACAGGAAAACATTAATAAACAAGTAGAAGCCTACAGAGAGGAATCGCAAAAATCCCTGAAAGAATTCCAGGAAAATACAATCAAACAGTTGAAGGAATTAAAAATGGAAATAGAAGCAATCAAGAAAGAACACATGGAAACAACCCTGGATATAGAAAACCAAAAGAAGAGACAAGGAGCTGTAGATACAAGCTTCACCAACAGAATACAAGAGATGGAAGAGAGAATCTCAGGAGCAGAAGATTCCATAGAAATCATTGACTCAACTGTCAAAGATAATGTAAAGCGGAAAAAGCTACTGGTCCAAAACATACAGGAAATCCAGGACTCAATGAGAAGATCAAACCTAAGGATAATAGGTATAGAAGAGAGTGAAGACTCCCAGCTCAAAGGACCAGTAAATATCTTCAACAAAATCATAGAAGAAAACTTCCCTAACCTAAAAAAAGAGATACCCATAGACATACAGGAAGCCTACAGAACTCCAAATAGATTGGACCAGAAAAGAAACACCTCCCGTCACATAATTGTCAAAACACCAAACGCACAAAATAAAGAAAGAATATTAAAAGCAGTAAGGGAAAAAGGTCAAGTAACATATAAAGGGAGACCTATCAGAATCACACCAGACTTCTCGCCAGAAACTATGAAGGCCAGAAGATCCTGGACTGATGTTATACAGACCCTAAGAGAACACAAATGCCAGCCCAGATTACTGTATCCATTAAAACTCTCAATTAACATTGATGGAGAAACCAAGATATTCCATGACAAAACCAAATTTACACAATATCTTTCTACAAATCCAGCACTACAAAGGATAATAAATGGTAAAGCCCAACATAAGGAGGCAAGCTATACCCTAGAAGAAGCAAGAAACTAATCGTCTTGGCAACAAAACAAAGAGAATGAAAGCACACAAACATAACCTCACATCAAATATGAATATAACGGGAAGCAATAATCACTATTCCTTAATATCTCTCAATATCAATGGCCTCAACTCCCCAATAAAAAGACATAGATTAACAAACTGGATACGCAACGAGGACCCTGCATTCTGCTGCCTACAGGAAACACACCTCAGAGACAAAGACAGACACTACCTCAGAGTGAAAGGCTGGAAAACAACTTTCCAAGCAAATGGTCAGAAGAAGCAAGCTGGAGTAGCGATTCTAATATCAAATAAAATCAATTTTCAATTAAAAGTCATCAAAAAAGATAAGGAAGGACACTTCATATTCATCAAAGGAAAAATCAACCAAGATGAACTCTCAATCCTAAATATCTATGCCCCAAATACAAGGGCACCTACATACGTAAAAGAAACCTTACTAAAGCTCAAAACACACATTGCACCTCACACAATAATAGTGGGAGATTTCAACACACCACTCTCATCAATGGACAGATCATGGAAACAGAAATTAAACAGTGATGTCGACAGACTAAGAGAAGTCATGAGCCAAATGGACTTAACGGATATATATAGAACATTCTATCCTAAAGCAAAAGGATATACCTTCTTCTCAGCTCCTCATGGTACTTTCTCCAAAATTGACCATATAATTGGTCAAAAAACGGGCCTCAACAGGTACAGAAAGATAGAAATAATCCCATGCGTGCTATCGGACCACCACGGCCTAAAACTGGTCTTCAATAACAATAAGGGAAGAATGCCCACATATACGTGGAAATTGAACAATGCTCTACTCAATGATAACCTGGTCAAGGAAGAAATAAAGAAAGAAATTAAAAACTTTTTAGAATTTAATGAAAAGGAAGATACAACATACTCAAACTTATGGGACACAATGAAAGCTGTGCTAAGAGGAAAACTCATAGCGCTGAGTGCCTGCAGAAAGAAACAGGAAAGAGCATATGTCAGCAGCTTGACAGCACACCTAAAAGCTCTAGAACAAAAAGAAGCAAATACACCCAGGAGGAGTAGAAGGCAGGAAATAATCAAACTCAGAGCTGAAATCAACCAAGTAGAAACAAAAAGGACCATAGAAAGAATCAACAGAACCAAAAGTTGGTTCTTTGAGAAAATCTACAAGATAGATAAACCCTTAGCCAGACTAACGAGAGGACACAGAGAGTGCGTCCAAATTAACAAAATCAGAAATGAAAAGGGAGACATAACTACAGATTCGGAGGAAATTCAAAAAAATCATCAGATCTTACTATAAAAACCTATATTCAACAAAATTTGAAAATCTTCAGGAAATGGACAATTTCCTAGACAGATACCAGGTATCGAAGTTAAATCAGGAACAGATAAACCAGTTAAACAACCCCATAACTCCTAAGGAAATAGAAGCAGTCATTAAAGGTCTCCCAACCAAAAAGAGCCCAGGTCCAGACTGGTTTAGTGCAGAATTCTATCAAACCTTCATAGAAGACCTCATACCAATATTATCCAAACTATTCCACATAATTGAAACAGATGGAGCCCTACCGAATTCCTTCTACGAAGCCACAATTACTCTTATACCTAAACCACACAAAGACACAACAAAGAAAGAGAACTTCAGACCAATTTCCCTTATGAATATCGACGCAAAAATACTCAATAAAATTCTGGCAAACCGAATTCAAGAGCACATCAAAACAATCATCCACCATGATCAAGTAGGCTTCATCCCAGGCATGCAGGGATGGTTTAATATACGGAAAACCATCAACGTGATCCATTATATAAACAAACTGAAAGAACAGAACCACATGATCATTTCATTAGATGCTGAGAAAGCATTTGACAAAATTCAACACCCCTTCATGATAAAAGTCCTGGAAAGAATAGGAATTCAAGGCCCATACCTAAACATAGTAAAAGCCATATACAGCAAACCAGTTGCTAACATTAAACTAAATGGAGAGAAACTTGAAGCAATCCCACTAAAATCAGGGACTAGACAAGGCTGCCCACTCTCTCCCTACTTATTCAATATAGTTCTTGAAGTTCTAGCCAGAGCAATCAGACAACAAAAGGAGATCAAAGGGATACAGATCGGAAAAGAAGAGGTCAAAATATCACTATTTGCAGATGACATGATAGTATATTTAAGTGATCCCAAAAGTTCCACCAGAGAACTACTAAAGCTGATAAACAACTTCAGCAAAGTGGCTGGGTATAAAATTAACTCAAATAAATCAGTTGCCTTCCTCTATACAAAAGAGAAACAAGCCGAGAAAGAAATTAGGGAAACGACACCCTTCATAATAGACCCAAATAATATAAAGTACCTCGGTGTGACTTTAACCAAGCAAGTAAAAGATCTGTACAATAAGAACTTCAAGACACTGAGGAAAGAAATTGAAGAAGACCTCAGAAGATGGAAAGATCTCCCACGCTCATGGATTGGCAGGATTAATATAGTAAAAATGGCCATTTTACCAAAAGCAATCTACAGATTCAATGCAATCCCCATCAAAATACCAATCCAATTCTTCAAAGAGTTAGACAGAACAATTTGCAAATTCATCTGGAATAACAAAAAACCCAGGATAGCTAAAGCTATCCTCAACAATAAAAGGACTTCAGGGGGAATCACTATCCCTGAACTCAAGCAGTATTACAGAGCAATAGTGATAAAAACTGCATGGTATTGGTACAGAGACAGACAGATAGACCAGTGGAATAGAATTGAAGACCCAGAAATGAACCCACACACCTATGGTCACTTGATTTTTGACAAAGGAGCCAAAACCATCCAATGGAAAAAAGATAGCATTTTCAGCAAATGGTGCTGGTTCAACTGGAGGGCAACATGTAGAAGAATGCAGATCGATCCATGCTTATCACCCTGTACAAAGCTTAAGTCCAAGTGGATCAAGGACCTCCACATCAAACCAGACACACTCAAACTAATAGAAGGAAAACTAGGGAAGCATCTGGAACACATGGGCACTGGAAAAAATTTCCTGAACAAAACACCAATGGCTTATGCCCTAAGATCAAGAATCGACAAATGGGATCTCATAAAACTGCAAAGCTTCTGTAAGGCAAAGGACACTGTGGTTAGGACAAAACGGCAACCAACAGATTGGGAAAAGATCTTTACCAATCCTACAACAGATAGAAGGCTTATATCCAAAATATACAAAGAACTCAAGAAGTTAGACCGCAGGGAAACAAATAACCCTATTAAAAAATGGCGTTCAGAGCTAAACAAAGAATTCACAGCTGAGGAATGCCGAATGGCTGAGAAACACCTAAAGAAATGTTCAACATCTTTAGTCATAAGGGAAATGCAAATCAAAACAACCCTGAGATTTCACCTCACACCAGTGCGATTGGCTAAGATCAAAAACTCAGGTGACAGCAGATGCTGGCGAGGATGTGGAGAAAGAGGAACACTCCTCCATTGTTGGTGGGGTTGCAGACTGGTAAAACCATTCTGGAAATCAGTCTGGAGGTTCCTCAGAAAATTGGACATTGAACTGCCTGAGGATCCAGCTATACCTCTCTTGGGCATATACCCAAAAGATGCCTCAACATATAAAAGAGACACGTGCTCCACTATGTTCATCGCAGCCTTATTTATAATAGCCAGGAAATGGAAAGAACCCAGATGCCCTTCAACAGAGGAATGGATACAGAAAATGTGGTACATCTACACAATGGAATATTACTCAGCTATCAAAAACAACGGCTTTATGAAATTCGTCGGCAAATGGTTGGAACTGGAAAATATCATCCTGAGTGAGCTAACCCAATCACAGAAAGACATACATGGTATGCACTCATTGATAAGTGGCTATTAGCCCAAATGCTTGAATTACCCTAGATCCCTAGAACAAACGAAACTCAAGACAGATGATCAAAATGTGAATGCTTCACTCCTTCTTTAAATGAGGAAAAAGAATACCCTTGGCAGGGAAGGGAGAGGCAAAGATTAAAACAGAGACTGAAGGAACACCCATTCAGAGCCTGCCCCACATGTGGCCCATACATATACAGCCACCCAATTAGACAAGATGGATGAAGCAAAGAAGTGCAGACCGACAGGAGCCGGATGTAGATCGCTCCTGAGAGACACAGCCAGAATACAGCAAATACAGAGGCGAATGCCAGCAGCAAACCACTGAACTGAGAATCGGTCCCCTATTGAAGGAATCAGAGAAAGAACTGGAAGAGCTTGAAGGGGCTCGAGACCCCAAAAGTACAACAATGCCAAGCAACCAGAGCTTCCAGAGACTAAGCCACTACCTAAAGACTATACATGGACTGACCCTGGACTCTGACCCCATAGGTAGCAATGAATATCCTAGTAAGAGCACCAGTGGAAGGGGAAGCCCTGGGTCCTGCTAAGACTGAACCCCCAGTGAACTAGTCTATGGGGGGAGGGCGGTAATGGGGGGAGGGTTGGGAGGGGAACACCCATAAGGAAGGGGAGGGGGGAGGGGTATGTTTGCCCAGAAACCGGGAAAGGGAATAACACTCGAAATGTATATAAGAAATACTCAAGTTAATAAAAAAAAAAAAGAAATTAAACAGGGGGTGATAAGAATATATACATAAAGACAGTTAAGAATGGTATTATGTTGAGCTGGAGAGATGGCTCAGTCGTTAAGAGCACTGACTGCTCTTCCAGAGGTGCTGAGTTCAATTCCCAGCAATCACATGATGGTTCAAAACCATCTGTAATGGGATCTGATGCCCTCTTCTGGTGTGTCTGAAGACAGCAACAGTGTACCCACATACATGAAATAAATAAATAAATCTTTTTAAAAAATGGTAAAAAAAAAAAAAGAAGAGAGCAAGGAAAGGAGTGTGAGAAAGATTGTCTGCAGGATAGAGTCAGGCTACTCAGTCTCACGGGAATCACCTCATTGAGATAGTTCTTTTTTTCTGCCTTTCTTCTGAGATGGTGTATTAGCTTTCCTCCTCCCTCTATTAATAACATAGAAATAGACAGTGAAAATTAGACATGACAAGGAAGTTGACAGGATGGGGAAAAGATACAAACTTATATAAGGAACAAATGAAGTAACTCAATAACCATGAACTTGGAAGTCCATGGGATCACCTTTGGATGCATATAAGAACAGGAAGAGAAATTATGCACAGTCATTGGAAACTTAAACCAATAACAGAACATTTCTGTGCTCAAGATGGGCAGTCAAATCTGGGTGTCTATAGGTCCATTCTAATAAAAGTAGGATACGTATATCTATGTGTATATATATGTATGTATATACACATATATGATTTTGAATTTAAAGAACAGAGCTGTTCAACTAAATTAATTTTCTCATCTCATTTGATTAAATCAATTTTACTATTTGACAAGTTGCTGTTACTACTAGTGAAAAAATCAATAGGCATTTTGTAAAGTGTTAATATTCTATAAAGTCATGCTTTCACTACTCTAATTATTTTAACATACTTGGCAAACATGACTTTGTAGACTTTAATTTTAAAGATATTTTTGGGAGAGAGTCTGTTGTCTAGGAAATCCCACTAATAAAATCATCCATTTAACACATGCCTCTGACCCTTGAAATAACAGACTGCCACACTTCCTTTAGTGGAATGTGTAGTGGGGATGCGGCAATTAAAACTTGTCATCTGCGTGCTGGGGCTTCTTTTCCACATCTGTTGCACACAATGTCTCATATGCTTTTTACTAATGGAAGATCATGTCAATGTAACAATAGCACCAAAAGTTTCAGTACTTAGTTATGAGAGCTCGTGGCTTAAGAAGTTTTTGATCAAATAGACTTTCAGTTACTAACAGACAGTAGTAAAATGTCAGTTATGGTGGATGAGGGGGTTCTAGAGGTCTTCTGCACAGTTAAGTTTGTAAAGTGCAAGAAATCTGTGTGTATTATAGATCATCTGTCAAACATCTTAACCACAACACAATGACAGAAAGATAATCTGCAAAAACCTCTTCCTTTTAACACCCTATGACTTCCTAATGAGACACGAAATCCTGATTTACACATAAGAATTTACTGGGAAGTATTTTAGAGGATAAAATATATTTCTCTAGTATTGTCGAGGTATGGAAAGAAGGAAGGAATGAAAAGAGAGAGAGAATTAGTCTACACCTAATAAGAATCATGAAACAATCATTCTGCTGCTTACACAGAATGTAGCTGAGTGAGTTTTCACACCTTTATTTCTTCATTTAACAATTTTCTTTAACAGGAAGAGAAGAAATAATAAAAGAGAAGGAGTAAAATAAGGTATGGGAAACATTTAGGGACTCAATCTCCAGAAGCAAAGCCACAGATTAAATATGGGATCAGTAAGAAGCTCATATATGCGCTGGCTGTTCAAACATACCCACCTGAGTTCGGTCCCTGAGCCCACAAAAGGGTGGAAGGGCAAAATAGACACCAGAGCATTGCTCTCTTCCTGCATATAAATGGCACAGACATCATTTTCATAGGACATCCACATGCACATACACACAGAGAGAGACAGAGACAGAGAGACAGAGACAGAGAGACAGAGGGACAGAGAGAGAAAGAGAGATCACACTCACATATACACATAAGAAATGTGTTTTTTTTTAAGGGTAAGTTTGTTTTGCTTAAAGAAATGTTTTCTTGAGATGAGACTTTATTAAAGAAACTATATACTATGTGAAGTTAACGGAATGATACTCGATAGATTCAAAAGAAAGGAACCAAAAGAAGGTCAGATTTCTTAATCATCAGGAGTTAACAACACAATCTCATGCTGAAATGAGTTTATATAGAGGTCCTGATGGCTTCAATTCTAATGCTTCACTTGTTATTTTGCATCATGCAAAATCTTCATGATCCTCATTTTTTTTTTCATTTTGCTGCTGTTATTTGGACTGTAACTTCAGAAAAGAAACCGCCTAACTCATCTTTCAATTCCTGGAATAATACGTAGTACAGAGCCAACTTCCATTTACTTTCATGAAGCCAGCAATGGACTTAGAAGAAAGTGTGTCATTAAAAGTAAAAGTACAGGCTGGCTTGGCCTCTATCATAGTGGCTATCAATCAGTATGGCCCTTACAAAGCTCTCTTGGCTTCACCTAGCATCTCGTTCTTTTTCTCACTGAGAGTTCCCCTGTTCTTTCAAAGCAAGGGCAGTCTGTTGAGAGGTCTCCCTTGGCCACAGAGCTACAGGCAAAAACTTCCCTTGTGTTCTCCCTCCATCCTAAAACTTCCCCCAATACTACACGTCTTCTGCCTGCTACTAGAATTCTGTTCATGATGGTGGTATTTACCTCTCAGCTATACCAACTATCCACACAATTCTTGGCTCGTAGAAGGTATCCAATAATATTTTTGGAGAAAAGTAGATCTTTAGAACAACTATTTTCACAAACATGGCTAGGTGACCCTCTGAGGGATATTTCTCACAGCTGTCCCTCTTCAGACTCATTCATTCGTTTTGGCTCCTGTTTCAATGGACAAAACAAAAAAAATCATTCAATGCTTGTATTCGCAAGTGGCATCATCATATATATATATATATATATATTCATTTGATATATTTTTAAAATTGAAAAATGATAGCTGCCCTTGCCTAGTTTTTCTGCTTTGACAAAATGTTTATGTTCACAAAGACCATACTGAACTCATCTAAGGAACGGAGAGCCACAAGTCCAAAGCTGTAGTATGACTAATACTGGGTTGTGAAAGTGGCCAGAGAAGCTATTGCTGATAGTTTCTCCATGGAGGAAAGAGCTAACAATGAGTCATTCAAAGGAGAAGATATTAAGCCAGGGGTGTGATGCAGGAGTGTACAGTCTGTTACTAGGAAGGCTGAGATAGCTTGGGCAACACAGCCAGATTCCTGAAGAAGGAGATGAAAGAAAAGGAAAGGGAGGAACGAAGCAAGGAAGGAAGGAAGGAAGGAAGGAAGGAAGGAAGGAAGGAAGGAAGGCAGGGAGGGAGGGAGGGAGGGAGGGAGGGAGGGAGGGAAGGGGAGATGGTCAGGAAGGAAGGAAGAAAGGAAGGAAGGGAAGAGGAGAAAAATGAGAAGAAAGGAAATGAAAGAAAAAGAAGAAAAAGAGCAATGTAGATACTATCCTTCACTAAAGCATTCCCTCCAAGGTGTTACAGAGAAAGAGTCAAACTCAGTGACGTCAGCATCTTCAGAGTAGTGTGTCACATGGGCATTTTTCAAAGGAGCTAGTATAAAAACTCTGAAAACTCTTTTCTTTCTTGTTTCTGCTATAATGTAATGTATTGATCCAGGCTCCACTATTTCATGGCACCCACATGCTTCAGTAATACAGGGGATTTATTTTTATCCTTTACTTCAGAGAGTCGTGTCCACTCTCCCTCAGTATAGAACTACTAGTTTTCTCTATTCTTCCCTCTTTACACGTGGAAGCTGGACAATGGGGTTAACAAGCTGACTGTTACATGAAAACTGTATTTCCATTAATGCCATCTTTTTACTTGTCCAAGGTCAGTGGAGGAGATTTCTAGGGGAAAAAAAGTTGCTGGTGGTAAATCAAATAAATTAAGGTGAGTGGAAGGTAGTTAATCAGTTGCTTACCTCCCCTTGGGGAGTAGTCAATGTTGAGATTTGAAAATAGCTAGGATTTTCATAAGAATATTTTTTGCCCTGATAGATTCTCATTCAGGACTTTATGAGGACATCTTTCCCTACTGAGTTATTTTATATAATTACACCTTTCCTTTTGAAATATGAGCCTGCAGGGGTAAAGAGAAAGACTTGTAGCCTAGATTAGTATTTTAGTTTTGTCTTGGTTAATATCCTTGATCTTACATTGATACCCACTCCTTTTCATCCAACATTGATTATCTATTACTATTGTAAATAAATGCCTACTTGGTAGGGTAATTGTCTGACATGTATAAAGCCTTCACTTGGATTCTCAGCACAGTATACATTGGGTGGGTACTGTGGAACATTCTTACAATCCTAACATCCAGGAGACAGAGGCAGGAGGATCACAAGAGCACAGTCATCCTCAAAGATGTTACTGAGCTATCAGAGAACTTGCTTCAAAATCCATAAACAAGCAAACAGCCTGGCTCCCCCTTAGGCCAGAGCATTAAGTCCATATTAACAGGTTGTAAGATCCAGGAGGGGGCAAAAAGAAGCCATAGTTCCTCCCCTACCCCCTTCTCACATCAGCAGGTGCCCTCCCCCTCCTTCTCCATAAACAAGGAAATGAGTGGATATTGTGGAATGAAGAAGTTAATTACAAGCATTTCATAATTTCCTCACTGGTGTAGTGAGGAAGGTGCATCCATAAATTGCTGAAACAAAACATCCCCAAAGATTTTTTTTTACCTTAGTTGTATCAAACACAGCTTTAACTAGCTGACAAGCACAAGATGCATGAACTCTCACCAGTCTGTGAACTCTTTGAAGTGGAAATTATGCACACAAAGCCAGCCCATGGCAGCAAGTCACAGATGTCACTTTTGGCCTCACCTGTTCATCTCTCTCCCAACTGGGACAAGTGCCATAAGTACTCAACTTCATGTAAAGTGTGAGGCAGGCATTCAGACCTTTCGGGCTGCCACTGATCTCCAGGAAGGTCTGAAGCATCCTCTGCTTGCTTATAATGATCTCTTGACAGGTAAAATGGGGAGGGGGGTGGATGGAGAAAGAAAAGTCTTGGCTTCAGGGGCAGTAAAATAACAGAGCAAAACAGGAAAGAATAAAAGGGAAAATAGGCAAATCAGATTTTATATGATGTTCCAAAAAATGACGCCTTTTCCTTCAACTGAATCTGGGTACCACACTTCGAATGACCACTTCTGTGAGAAAAAATAAAATAAAAAAGTAACTCAGGGCTGTAGTTACCCATTCAGCCAACCTTCTAGTTCTTGCTGTGGAGAAAATAAAACAAAATAAAACAAACAAACAAACAAACAAAAAAACCCACCACAACCACCAACAAACCCATATTATCTTTACATAACAAAGGTGATAGGAAAAGTGTATTTCCCCACAAAACAACAAATAGACAGAGTCAGCATCTGAATTAGGAGAAACATTATTGTGATGAGCTGGGAAGGAAGCTGTTCTTTTTTAATATGTTTTCACGTGCTCCTCATGCACAGAGCTTAAACAATCTCTTAGCTTAGTTCTGTCTCCTAGTTACAGCGAACTGAACTTGACTCCCTGAGATTCTTGTTCTTCTCAGCTCTGATGCTGTTAGGAACAGGGTGATGTAAGCATACATCACACAGGCTTAGAGCATCCAACAGCTCTACACATGTTGAAAATATAAGATGCTTTCATCAGCACCAGTACCGTCATGCTTAAGAAAGCATGCTTTGTTTATGCAGTCATTAGATGGGAACTCTGTAAATCCACAGAGAAATAATTCCAGAGACATCTAAGATTCAATGTTTTTTCCAGCCTCGCCCCTGATCATATCCAACTGGATATGAAGCAAGAATAGGAGGAGAGACATTTAATAGTAACAAAAAAGTTAAGGACATTCAGACTGGTAAGACATAGATCCTGTGTTTGGAAGAGGGAAGAGCTTAACAGCACATCCATCTCCTGTGCTGATTCACAGGGCATTTTAAACTTGGCTTTGGTAACGAGGTGTTCTCGTGTTTAGAGTCTCAATCCACACATTGTGTTCTGATGGTTTCCCAAGATCTCCCAATAGTCAAGGGCTATTTCCTGGCAGTTCACTTGGACAGCTGTTTATTTCCCTGGGGATTTTTGAAGTAGGAAAAGGAAGCGCTGGCCAAGATGCTAATACAGAGATCCTCTCTCTGTGTTAACTTCTGAAAGGTAAAGCTTCTAGAAAGAACCTTTACTGCTGTTTGAATGCTCATGAGTTTCCTTAAAAGGGGATTTCTGCTAGCAAGGAAAATGGGAAGCCTGGAACCCATTTCGAGATTAACTGAGTACCAGTTTTACTGCTGATTGGTTTGAAAAAAAAAACTGCTTTCATCAATAACACAGTTTGGTTATACTAAGCATTTATTCCACTTCCGTTCATTTCCTTATGTTATTCAGTGCTTTAGCAAGGTCACCATATATTAAGTTTTTCTCCTGAACAGCATATGGATTTAGCAACCTACTACCAAGGGGCTATGTATCTATAAATAAAGAACTAGAGCCATCAAAGCTATGCCATATGGTGCCTAATTTACCCAGTACGTATTGCTGTAAATACTTTGTGAATACTTTAACCAGTAATGCTGCTTGCTAGTTTAAAAAAAATTAAAAAAAACAAGTATCAAATATAAAAACAGGCCTTTTGAAACCAGAATCTTTATTTTGTAGCTATTTTTGAAACACTTGAAATTTTAGCAGTCATATATTAAGACTGCATTATGAACTGAGCTTGGGTTAATTTCTAGGACTTTGGGGTTTAATAAAACCTGAACATCGATGATCCAAAAATAATTAAGGGGTTGGTAAGATGTCTCAGCGGGTAAAGTTAACGGCTGCAGAAATGGGACAGCCAAAGTTGACAAACACTGGAAAATACAGGAGAAGGAGAGACTTGACTCCCAAAGGTTGTCCTCTGAGGTGTGTGTGTGTGTGTGTGTGTGTGTGTGTGTGTGTGTGTGTGTGTGTGTGTGTGCGCACACACACACACACACCAAAACATTCATAACAAACAGAACAGGCGGTGCTCAGTTCATCAGGAAACACATGCAAACATACCAATAACGAACCTCATCAGGTAGTACGTTGACGTAGGAAGAGACTAATCATTTAATTTGCATTGGTAAGGCTAGGAAATAGATAACTACCAAGAAAGAGCAGGATTTATTTGTAAGACGCTGCACTTAGACACATTGCCCTTAACATTTGTAAAATACTTTGTAGCGGCACTACCATGTATATGTTAACATTTCCAAACGTTATGACTGAATATGACAAAACCAAAGTATAAGAAATAAGTGGCCTATACAAAGTAACACAGCTGGGACAGGCTGAGCCAAAATCCATCTCCATTTCTGCCTCACTCTAACCCACAACCAACTTCCAAACCACTTCCTCATGTTTGTTTTATTCTGTGCTCTGGACTGTAAGCTTCAGAAGAGCAAAGCCTAAAACCACACGCCCTCTTCCAAATGACCCTACTCTGTTAGGACGGTGCTCCGGTACTATTTTTGAAGGTTTGCTTTCGGCAGCAAACACACAGCTTATTACACTGAAGCACAGTGAACCTGGCAGGACTCAATGCTTGTGCTATGCACTTCATACTGTCTACATTCCCACCTTAGGAAAGGCCATGCATCATTCCTGAAGCAGCCTGGGTTTACACAAGCACCTAGAGAACCCAGCAAGCAGGCCCTGTGATGCTCATCTCTGGACCCACAGCTATCATTGTTATGAAGATGTGTTAACTATTATAATGCCTAATGCCCATGCGTCAGTCAGTGGTTTATAAGATTGTAACTCATTTTAAGAGAAAGAAGACACATCCAGAAAATATTAAAAACAAAACCCCACAATTTGGCACTTTTACATTCATGTAAGAGGCCAGAAGGAGAAAAAAATCTCCCTGACATAAGAGGCTTTACAAACTTTTAACGTTTGTTGAATAATTATATTTCCTTATGTTCAACCTACAAAGGTTACCTAACACACAGGCTCTCCAGAGACTTGGAGCTGGGCAGCAGGACAATGATTTGGTTTTTGACTTTCTCTGAGAAAATACTGCGCTCACTGCAAGCATAAAGGGGTTTTATCTCTGGTCACTGGGATGCAAGCCATCTTATCTGTAACTGTGAAACACTGAAGTGTCATTTGCTTCAGAATTACTGTTTCTGATTTTTTAATGCCTAGAGGAAAGAAAAATAACATATAGACACCCGTATGTGAAATCTGTATAGTTATCTATCTATATATGAGTGTGTATATATATATATCTTTATTAAATAAGTATATTATATAAAGTATATATTGAATTCTATAATTTAATATATTTTTAAATAGATGTATATTAAACTGCTGTCTGATTTATGCTTCAACTTCCTAAATTAGGGAATAGAACAGTTCCATACCTGGTGATGAATGTATCTTATCTTGTAAGCACAATGTCAGTTAAACTGTTTCAACACACATAACATACACATGCACACCCACATGCTTTCTAGCTACAACATACTCCATAAAACCAGAAAATCTCTCCTTTGTGTGTGGCATAAAGGTGCAGCATTTCTCAGCAGCCAGTGGAATCAAAACGTGAAGATTCACAAAAGAAGCCAGAATGCATCGTGCAGAGAAAAATCACAGCATGAAAGCAGGCGGGAAATGCCTTTCTGTGTATTTCAAACCCCTGTTTAAATGTCTTGTACATGACTCACAGCAAACATCAGGGTGGAAACTGCAACAGGCTGAGCCTCTGACAGACATCAAGTTGTGGAAAACAGTGCTTCT